>NC_090411.1:28603318-28903318 GCF_036365525.1 Heterodontus francisci
TTTTTTGAAGAGGTGACTAAGGTAGTGGACAGGGGAGTGTCTATGAATGTTATTTATATGGACTTCCAGAAGGCATTTGATAAGGTCCCGCATAAGAGACTCTTAACTAAGGTAGAAGCCCAAGGAGTTGAGGGTAAATTATTGACATGGTTAGAAAGTTGGTTGAGTGGTAGGTGACAGAGTGGGAATAATCGGTAAGTACTCCGATTGGCAGAATGTGACTAGTGGTGTCCCGCAGGGATCTGTGTTGGGGCCTCAATTATTCACATTATTCATTAACGACTTGGATGATGGTGTAGTAAGTCATATATCCAAATTTGCTGATGATACAAAGTTGTAGACAGTCTAGATGATAGCATAAAATTGCCAAGAGATATTTACAGACTAGGTGAGTGGGCAAAACTGTGGCAGATGGTTTTCAATGCGGGCAAGCCTGAGGTTATCCATTTTGGACCAAAAAAGGATAGAGCAGGGTATTTTCTAAATGGGAAGAGGTTAAGTACAGTGGTTGTCCAAAGAGACTTGGGGGTTCAGGTGCACAGATCTTTAAAATGCCATGAGCAAGTGCAGAAAATAATCAAAAAGGCTAATGGAATGCTAGCCTTTATATCTGGAGGATTGGAGTATAAAGACACAGAGGTTATACTGCAGCTGTACAAAACCCTGGTTAGAACCCACTTGGGGTACTGTGAGCAGTTCTGGGCACCACACCTTAGAAAGGATATATTGGCCTTGGAGGGAGTGCCACGTAGGTTTACAAGAGTTATACCTGGACTAGGGTTAAGTTGCGAGAAGAGATTACACAAATTAGGCCTGTTTTCGCTAGAATTTAGAAGGCTAAAGGGTGAACTGATTGAAGTCTTCAAGATATTAACAGGAAAAGACAGGCTTGATAAAGATAAACTATTTCCACTGGTTGGAGATTCTAAAACTAGGGGCATAGTCTAAAAATTAGGACCAGACCGTTCAGGAGAGATGTTAGGAAGCACTTCTTCATGCAAAGGGTGGTAGAGGTTTGGAACTCTCTCCCACAAACAGCAGTTGAAGCTAGAACAGTTGTTAATTTTAAATCCGAGATAGATGGATTTTTGTTAAGCAAAGATATTCAAGGATATGGGCCAAAGGCAGGTATATGGAGTTAGGCCACGGATCAGCCATCTCATTGAATGATGGGACAGGCTTGAGGGGCTGAATGGCCTTCTCCTGTTCCTATATTCCTAGTCCTCCAAGATCCCTGTGCTCCTCCATTCTGGCCTTTTGTGCATCCCAGTTTTTCTCACTCCACCATTGGTAACCATGCATTTAGCTGTCTAGGCCCAAAACTCTATAATACCCTCCCTACCCCTCTCTCCTTCTCTAAGACACTTCTCAAAATTTACCTCTTTGACCAAGCTTTTGGTCATCTGTCGTGTATCTCTATGGCTTGGTGTCAAATGTTGTTTAACACTCCTCCTCTGAAGCTGGCTGGGACGTTTTACTATGTCAAAGGTGCTATATATGTAGAACTTACTGTGGTAATGCTAAGACGACCTGGTTGCAAATAGTGTTATAAGAAATGTTTATAAATTTAGGCTTTTTATGCAGGTACAAAGATGTGTAGGTGCAAAAATACTGCAAGCTCCCCATGAGCTCACCTCATGATCTTTGTTACATCAAAAAATACAATAATTGTTTAAAAACAAATTGCAAAGCATCTCCTGAGTTGATGTAGAAAAATGAGATGCTGCAGTAATCTTCTTTGTGTTGCTAGGCAATGAAGCATGACCTGGTGATGCCTGTGGTGAAAACAGAGGGTGGAGAGGACTACACTGGTGCCACTGTCATCGAGCCAGTTAAAGGGTATAGCCTGGTTACTCAACAATTGGTGCAGTCAGTCACTGAGCTGAAAATGGGAGATTCGGTATTGAAATTAAGGCCCATTACGCTCTTTCCGAGCACCTCAACCTTGTTCCACCTTTAGTCTTTTTTGCTTGCTATCTTCATTCTTTTAAAACTTAGGCTTGGCATCACTTCATCACTGCTCAACAATCTTTTAATTGCGCTACTGTTCTCTCCATTTAATTCCAACAGCTTTTTTTATGACTTTTAATGTTTGTCTGCACAGAGCACTCACTCACTCATTCATTCTTTGATCTGTGCTGAGAGAATATTTTTTTCCCCTCAGGCTAAGAATTCTGAGAAAATGATGTGACTAGGTAAATACACTTCCTGTGTAATTGCCATCCTATGATCTTTTTGTTTATCAGCACCTTCTATACAAAAAGAGAATATGAGGGATAGGCGCAAAACTCGTGAGCTTTCTTATCATTAATATTGATGGATGCTATTTGCCTCTATCGGTAATTAAGGGGTGTGGAATTACTTGTATAAATTTGCTGTAAGGCTAATCTTATTTGAGGGAGGCTCTAAATACCTCTCTGAAACTTAGATATGTCAAATGATAATCAGATTTTCTTTTTCCGCACTTACCCTTGCACCCTCCTGTACCATTCCCCAACTTCTGTGTTCTTCGTACTGAATTTTAAAGCCACATGTGTCTCTTGCTTGGCATGCATAACTAAAGTATGTTGATCCCTGCTGGAGTTCACCATTTTGGATTAGGATGAGAAATTTCTTCACACAGCATTGTCAATCTTTGAAATTTTCTACCCTAGAGATGCTCAATTGTTAAGTAAATTCAAGGCCCAGATCAGTAGATTATTGGGCACTATGGGAGTCGAGGGATATGGGGATAGGGCGGGAAAGTAGACGAGGTAGAAGATCAGCCATGATATTAAATGGTGGAACAGGCCAGTTGGGCTGTATGGCCTACTCCTGCTTCTATTGTGAATCTTTTTGTCCTCCCATTATGGGAAGTGGGGGTGGGAAACAGAAATGGCTTTACAGGCTCTTGTTCCATGCCTTAATATATCGCCAAATGGTTAATTTTCATGTGTGAGCCTGAACATTGACTGTTGCCACGTTTTTGGACATCGTTGCGTAGAATGTACTGTGCAGAAACAGGCCATTCAGCCCAACTGGCCTGTGTCTGAGTTTATGCTTCATATGAGCTTCCTCCCACTACTTATCTCACCCTATCAGCATATCCTTCTATTCTTTTCCCCCTCTTGTATAATACAGCCTCAGCCCAATCATGTCTGCACTCAAAAGTCATGCACAAGGACTTCCAACAGGGAGACCTGTTGAGTCAGTATGGCAATCCATAGGGAATCTCAAGTGAGTTGGTGTCCACCTTCATGCTTCATGTGCCTGGGCCTTCATAAGGCCAAGGATGGGATTCAAAGAAACATTTTTCCTATCTAGTGCAAGCATTTATATATATTTTTTAAAACATAAAATGTGTTCGGATATTCTTTCTATTTCTCTTCCACATATTGCTTTCCCTTTGTCTTAAATTGTGCTGGAGAGTACATTAAACAGGGATTCTCTCACTCATTCCCCATCTATCTTGTCCAGGTTTGTTTTTAATGGCTCCACTATGTTCTGCACGTCATAAAATCACAGAATCGCTACAGTGTACATAGAACAGTACAGCCCACGATGTTGTGCTGACCCTTTAACCTACTCTAAGATCAAACTACCTACATACCCTTCATTCTACTATCATCCATGTACCTATCCAAGAGCCGCTTAAATGTCCCTAATGTATCTGCTTCTATTACCACCGCTGGCAGCGCATTCCACGCACCCACCACTCTCTGTGTAAAGAACCTACCTCTGACATCTCCCCGAAACCTTCCTCCAATCACCTTAAAATTATGCCCCCCTGGTGATAGCCCTTTCCGCCCTGGGAAAAGTCTCTGGCTATCCACTCTATCTATGCCTCTCATCATCTTGTACACCCCTATCAAGTCACCTCTCATCCTTCTTCGCTCCAATGAGAAAGCCCTAGCTCCCTCAACCTTTCTTCATAAGACATGCTCTCCAGTCCAGGCAGCATCCTGGTAAATCTCCTCTGCACCCTCTCTAAAGCTTCCACATCCTTCCCATAATGAGGCGACCAGAACTGAACACAATATTCCAAGTGTGGTCTAACCAGGGCTTTATAGAGCTGCAGCATAACCTCGCGGCTCTTAAACTCAATCCCCCTGTTAATGAAAGCCAACACCCCATACGCCTTTTTAACAACCCTATCAACTTGGGTGGCAACTTTGAGGGATCTATGGACGTGGACCCCAAGATCCCTCTGTTCCTCCACACTGCCAAGAATCCTGTCTTTAAGCCTGTATTCTGCATTCAAATTCGACCTTCCAAAATGAATCACTTCACACTTGGTTGACTCCATCTGCCACTTCTCAGCCCAGCTCTGCATCCTGTCAATGTCCCGTTGCAACCTGCAACAGCCCTCCACATTATCCACAACTCCAGCAACCTTTGTGTCATCGGCAAACTTACTAACCCAGCATTCCACTTCCTCATCCAAGTCATTTATAAAAATCACAAAGAGCAGAGGTCCCAGAACAGATCCCTGCGGAACACCGCTGGTCACCGAGCTCCAGGCTGAATACTTTCCATCTACTACCACCCTCTGTCTTCCATGGGCCAGCCAATTCTGTATCCAGACAGCCAAATTTCCCTGTATCCCATGCCTCCTTACTTTCTGAATGAGCCTACCATGGGGAACCTTATCAAACTCCTTGCTAAAATCCATATACACCACATCCACTGCTCTTCCTTCATCAATGTGTTTTGTCACATCTTCAAAGAATTCAATAAGGCTTGTGAGGCATGACCTGCCCCTCACAAAGCCATGCTGACTATCTCTAGTCAAACTATGCTTTTCCAAATAATCATAAATCCTGTCTCTCAGAATCCTCTCCAATAATTTGCCCACCACCGACGTAAGACTGACTGGTCTATAATTCCCAGGGTTATCCCTATTCCCTTTCTTGAACAAGGGAACAACATTTGCCACCCTCCAATCATCCGGTACTACTCCAGTGGACAGTGAAGACGCAAAGATCATCGCCAAAGGCGCAGCAATCTCTTCCCTCGCTTCCCGTAATATCCTTGGGTATATCCCTTCTGGCCCCGGGGACTTATCTATCCTCATGTCTTTCAAAAGTTCCAGCACATCCTCCTTCTTGACATCAACCTGTTCGAGCATATCAGCCTGTTTCACGCTGTCCTCACAAACGACAAGATCCCTCTCACTAGTGAATACTGAAGCAAAGTATTCATTAAGGACCTCCTCCGACTCCAGGCACAAGTTCCCTCCACTATCCCTGATCAGCCCTACCCTCTCTCTGGCCATCCTCTTGTTCCTCACATAAGTGTTGAACGCCTTGGGATTTTCCTTAATCCTACCCGCCAAGACTTTATCATGTCCCATTCTAGCTCTCCTAAGTCCATTCTTCAGTTCCTTCCTGGCTACCTTGTAACCCTCTAGAGCCCTGTCTGAACCTTGCTTCCTCAACCTGAAGTAAGCTTCCTTCTTCCTCTTGACTAGCTGTTCCACATCTCTTGTCATCCAAGGTTCCTTCACCCTACCATCCCTTCCTTGCCTCATCGGGACAAACCAATCCAGCAGTCGCAAGTGCTCCCTAAACAACCTCCACATTTCTGTCGTGCATTTCCCTGAGAACATCTGTTCCCAATTTAAGCTCCCCAGTTCCTGCCTAATAGCATTGTAATTCCCCCTCCCCCAATTAGATATTTTCCCATCCCGTCTGCTCCTCTCCCTCTCCATGACTATAGTAAAGGTCAGGGAGTTGTGATCACTATCACCGAAATGCTCTCCCACTGAGAGATCTGCCACCTGGCCTGGTTCATTGCCAAGCACCAAATCCAACATAGCCTCCCCTCTAGTCGGCCTATCTACATATTGAGTGAGGAAACCTTCCTGGACACACCTGACAAAATCTCCATCCAAACTATTTGCACTAAGGAGGTTCCAATCAATATTAGGGAAGTTGAAGTCACCCATGATGACAACCCTGTTACTTCTGCACCTTTCCAAAATCTGCCTCCCAATCTGTTCCTCCATGTCTCTGTTGCTATTGGGGGGTCTATAGAAAACTCCCAATAAAGTGACTGCTCCTTTCCTGTTTCTGACTTCCACCCATACTGACTCAGTAGACAAACCCTCCTCGACGACCTCCCTTTCTGCAGCTGTGATACTATCCCTGATTAGCAATGCCACTCCCCCACCTCTGACCTCCCTCCCTATTCCTTTTGAAACATCTAAACCCCGGAACATCCAACATCCATTCCTGCCCCTGTGATATCCAAGTCTCCGTAATGGCCACAACATCATAGCTCCAAGTACTGATCCATGCTCTAAGTTCATCACCCTTATTCCTGACACTTCTTGCGTTAAAATAGATACACTTCAACCCATCATACTGGCTGCAACTTTGCCCTGTCAACTGTCTAACCTTCCTCACAGACTCTCTGCACTCTGTATCTGCCTGTTCAACAGCTACCCCATCCACTGATCCGTAGCTCTGGTTCCCATCCCCCTGCCAAACTAGTTTAAACCCTCCCGAAGAGCTCTAGCAAACCTCTCGCCCAGGATATTGGTGCCCCTCCAGTTCAGATGCAACCCGTCCTTCTTGTACAGGTCCCACCTTCCCCAGAAGGTATCTCAATGAGCCACATATCTGAAGCCCTCCCTCCTACACCAGCTCTGTAGCCACGTGTTCAGCTGCACTCGCTCTCTGTTTCTAGCCTCACTAGCACGTGGCACCGGTGTCAATCCTGAGATTACTCTGCTCGTCCTGCCTTTTAGCTTCCAACCTAACTCCCTATATTCGCTTTTCAGGTCCTCATCCCTTTTCCTAGCTATGTCATTGGTACCGATGTGTACCACGACTCCCACTCCGCCTTAAGAATCCTGTGGACTCGATCCGAGACATCCCTGACCCTGGCACCTGGGAGGCAACATACCATCCGAGAGTCTCGTTCGTGACCACAGAATCTCCTGTCTGTTCCTCTAACCATTGAATCTCCTATCACTATCACTCTCCTATTCTCCCCCCTTCCCTTTTGAGCCACAGAGCCAGGCTCAGTGCCAGAGACCTGGCCGCTGTGGCTTTCCCCTGGTAGGTCCCCCCCCTCCCCCCCCCCCCCCCCCCCCGCCGCAACCATATCCTAAACGGTATACTTGTCATTGAGGGGAACGGCCACAGGGGATCCCTGCACTGTGCGCCTATTCCCTTTCCCTCCTCTGACGGTCACCCAGCTACCTTTATCCTGTAACTTAGGTGTCACTACTTCCCTATAACTGCTCTCTATCACCCCCTCAGCCTCCTGAATGATCCGAAGTTCATCCAGCTCCAGTTCCCTAACGCGGTCTGTGAGGAGTTGGAGTTGGGTGCACTTCTCACAGGTGAAGTCAGCAGGGACACAAGTGGCGACCCTTACCTCCCACATCCTGCAAGAGGTGCGTGCAACTGCCCTAGCTTCTATCCCCTCCGCTCTAAATTGACAAAAGAGATTTAAAAAAGTAATAAAAAAAATAAATGAAGGAAAACCTTACCTTGCCAAACCTTTTTTTTTTGGTTAGAGGAGGAAGATGGATGGGAGACACTACACGTGTAGTGTTTCGGGTTTAGCCACTGCCCGAATATGTAAGTTCACTTACCCAGCAGTCCCCGTGTCCGCGTCTGCCGAATCACGAGGGAAGTACTTTAT
Organism: Heterodontus francisci; assembly: GCF_036365525.1. Lineage (NCBI taxonomy): Eukaryota > Metazoa > Chordata > Chondrichthyes > Heterodontiformes > Heterodontidae > Heterodontus > Heterodontus francisci. The sequence goes on from NC_090411.1 coordinate 28,610,954, forward strand.
AGCTCAACTTACCTTCCCGGCTGCCTCCTGGCTCGTGCTCTCACCGCTCCCGCTGCTCAAATGGAAGAAAGAAATACCCACCAATCACTTACCAGCGCTCCTGTGACATCACACTTCAATTTTTGCTGGTCAAGCAGGTTCACAGAACAGAGCGCTCTCGCTGCTGCTTCTGGTCTCTGGCTTCGGCTCCTTTTATCTCCCGGCTCCTCTCGCCTGTTCCCGCTCTCGCTGTCGCCGCTCTCACTGCTGCGAGAAGGAGGCCATTCGGCCCAACTTGTACAACTGGCTCTCTGAAAGAGCAATTCACTCAGTTCCATTCCCCTGCCTTCTCCCCGTAACCCTGCACATTCTTCCTTTTCATATAACAGTCTAATTCCCTTTTGAATGTTTCAATTGAACCTGCCTTCACCACACTCTCAGGCAGTGCATTCCAGACCTTAACCACGCAACCACGATATGATTGAATTTTGCATCCAGTTTGAAAGGGAGAAGAGTGGGTCTAAGACGAGTATTTTAAACTTAAATAAGGGCAACTGTGTGGGCATGAAAGCTGAGCTAGCTGAAGTGAACTGGGTTACTAGGCTAGGAGATAGAGCAATAGAGAAGCAGTGGCAGACATTTGAGGGGATATTTCAGAATAAGTATATTCCAACTATAAATCATTCTAAGGGGAGGACCCATCATCCGTGGTTAGCTAAAGACGTTAAGGAAAGCATCAAACTTAAGGAAAAAGCATATAATTGTACAAAGATGCTTGGCAGGTCAGATGCTTGGTCAGCATATAAAGATCAGCAGAGAATGACTAAAAGGTTAATCGAGAAAGAAATTAGAATATGAGAGGAAGCTAGCTAGAAATGTAAAAAAAGATAGCAAGATTTTCTGCAAGTATTTAAAAAGGAAAAGAGTAAGCAAAGTGAATGTTGGTCTTCTAGAATAAGAATGGGGAGTTTTTCTGCCGCTTCTTTGGCCTCCTCTCTAGAGACAATGGGTAAGCGCCCAGAGGTGGTCAGTGGTTTGTGAAGCAGCACCTGGAGTGGCTATAAAGTCCAATTCTAGAGTGACAGGCTCTTCCACAGGTGCTGCAGATAAAATTGGTTTTCGGGGCTGTTACACAGTTGGCTCTCTCCTTGCACTTCTGTCTTTTTTTCCTACCAACAGCTAAGTCTCTTTGACTCACCACTCTTTCGCCCGCCTTCACTGGCAACTGACTCCCACGACTTGTGGTCTATGTCACAGGTCTTTATGTCGCGTTTGCAGACGTCTTTAAAGCGGAGACGTGGACGGCCGGTGGGTCTGATACCAGTGACGAGCTCGCTGTACAATGAGTCCTCAGGGATCCTGCCATCTTCCATGCGGCTCACATGGCCAAGCCATCTCCAGCGCCGCTGGCTCAGTAGGGTGTATATGCTGGGGATGTTGGCCACCTCGAGGACTTCTGCGTTGGAGATACGGTCCTGCCACCTGATGCCAAGGATTCTCCGGAGGCAGCAAAGATGAAATGAATTGAGACTTCGCTCTTGGCTGATATATGTTGTCCAGCCCTCGCTGCCGTAAAGCAAGGTACTGAGGACACAGGCTTGATACACTCAGACTTTTGTGTTCCGTGTCAGTGCGCCATTTTCCCACACTCTCTTGGCCAGCCTGGACATAGTAGCGGACGCCTTTCCCATGCACTTGTTGATTTCTGCATCAAGAGACAGATTACTGGTGATAGTTGAGCCCAGGTAAGTGAACTCTTGAACCACTTCCAGAGCGTGGTCACTGATATTGATGGATGGAGCATTTCTGACGTCCTGTCCCATGATGTTTGTTTTCTTGAGGCTGATGGTTAGGCCAAATTCATTGCAGGCAGCCGCAATCCTGTCGAGTCTCTGCAGGCACTCTTCCGTGTGAGATGTTAATGCAGCATCGTCAGCAAAGAGGAGTTCCCTGATGAGGACCTTCCGTACTTTGGTCTTCGCTCTAAGACTGACAAGGTTGAACAACCTGCCATCTGATCTCGTGTGGAGGAAAATTCCTTCTTCTGAAGACTTGAACGCATGTGAGAGCAGCAGGGAGAAGAAGATCCCAAACACTGTAGGTGCGAGAACACAGCCCTGTTTCACGCCACTCAGGATAGGAAAGGGGTCTGATGAGGCACCGCTATGCTGAATTGTGCCTTTCATATTGTCGTGGAATGAGGTGATGATACTTAGTAGCTTTGTGGACATCCGATCTTTTCTAGTAGTCTGAAGAGACCACGTCTGCTGACGAGGTCAAAGGCTTTGGTGAGATCAATGAAAGCAGCGTAGAGGAGCATCTGTTCGCGGCATTTCTCCTGTAGCTGGCGAAAGGAGAACAGCATGTCAATGGTGGGTCTCTCTGCTCGGAAGCCACACTGTGCCTCAGGGTAGACACGCTCAGCCAGCTTCTGGAGTCTGTTTAAAACAACTTGAGCAAAGACTTTTCCCCACTGCTGAGCAGGCAGATTCTGCCGTAGTTGTTGCTGTCACTGTGGTCACCCTTGTTCTTGTAGAGGATGATGATATTGGCATCGTGCATGTACTGTGGTACTGCTTCCTCATCCCAGCACAGGCAAAGCAGTTCATGGAGTGCTGAGCTTATAGCAGGCTTGGCACTCTTGATTATTTCAGGGGTAATGCCGTCCTTCCCAGGGGCTTTTCTACTGGCTAGAGAATCAATGGCATCGCTGGGTTCCGATTTTGTTGGCTGTTCGTCCAGCTCATCCATGATTGGCAGAGACTGGGCTGCATTGAGGGCGGTTTCAGTAACAACATTTTTCCTGGAGTACAGTTATCTGTAGTGCTCCACCCAGCAGTCCATTTGCTTGCGTTGGTCAGTGATCGTGTCCCCTGATTTAGACTTGAGGGGGGCAATCATCTTGATGGTTGGCCCAAATGCTTTCTTAATGCCATCATACATTCCTCTGATGTTTCCAGTGTCGGAGGCCAGCTGAATACAACTGCATAGGTGTTGCCAGTAGACATTTGCACAGTGCCTGGCTGTTCTTTGTGCAGCGCTTCTGGCTACTTTTAGTGCTACGGATGTTAACTCGCTGGGGGCTTTCTTGTAGTTCAACAGTGCAATGCGCTTAGCGGCTATGACAGGTTCCAGCTCTCAAAGTGAGATTGAAACCAGTCTGCATTCTGCTTCTCACGTTTGCCATAGGTGGTCATTGCTGAGTCATAGATGGTGTCTCTGATGTGGGCCCACTTGGTCTCTGCATCCCCAGTAGGAATGTTTTGAAGGGCTTTTTCAAGTGAATTTAGAAATTTATGTAACAGCTGTGGATAATAAATTCTGTTAGTGTTGATGCACGGGTGGCCGTTCTGCTTGGAATGATGTAGCTTCTTTGGTTTGAGTCTAACTTTGCTGCACACCAGGGATTGGTCGGTGTTGCAGTCCGCACTGTGGAAGCTGAGTGTGATTTGGACACTGTTTATAGAGGCTCGCCTTGTGATGGTGAGGTCCAGCTGGTGCCAACAATGTGATCTTGGGTGCCTCCATGAAACCTGGTGACATGGTTTAGTATGAAAGAACGAGTTAGTGTTGCAGAGGTTGTGATAGATACACAACTCCAGCAGTCTCTGTCCATTCTCATTCATCTTTCCAATGCCATCGCGCCCAAGGCAGGAGGGCCATGAGTCATGGTCAGCCTCAACCCTGGCGTTGCACTCCCCCAGCAGGCACAAATGTTCGGTATTGGGAATGCCACTAATGATATTCTGGAGTTTCTCGTAGAACTGGTCTTTAAGCAAAGTGAATGTTGGTCCTCCAGAATAAAAATGGGGAGTTAATGGTAGATAATAAAGAATGGCAGATGAAATGAACAAATATTTTGCTTCTGGCTTCACTGTACAGGATTCAAAAAAATTCCAGTAATAGCTGTAAATCAGGAGGTGAAAGGAGGAGAGGAACTTAGAACTTGAACGTTCAGCCCCTCGAGCCTGCTCCGCCATTCAATACGATCATGGCTGATTTCATTTCGGCCTCAACTCCACTTTCCTACCCCTTCTCCATAACGCTTCAACCCATTGCTAATTAAAAAATCTTGTCTATCTCCTCAAATTTACTCAATGTCCCAGCATCCACCACGCTCTGGGGTAGTGAATTCCACAGACTCACGATCCTTTGAGAGAAGTAATTTTTCCTCTTCTCTGTTTTAAATCTGCTACCCCTTATCCTAAAAATATGACCACTTGTTATTGATTGCCCTACCAGAGGAAACATCCTCCCTACGTCTACTTTGTCAATCCCCTTAATCATCATTTATACCTCAATTAGATCTCCTCTCATTCTTCTAAACTCTAGAGAGTAAAGGCCTAAACGGCTCAGTCTCTCTTCATAAGACAAACCCCTCAACTCTGAAATCAATCTAGTGAACCTCCTCTGAACTGCCTCCAATGCAACTACATCCCTCCTCAAGTAAAGGGACCAAAACTGTATGCAATACTCCAGGTGCGGTCTCACTTATTTATTTAGAGATACAGCACTGAAACAGGCCCTTCGGCCCACCGAGTCTGTGCCGACCAACAACCACCCATTTATACTAACCCTACAGTAATCCCATTTCCCTACCACCTACCTACACTAGGGGAAATTTACAACGGCCAATTTACCTATCATCTGCAAGTCTTTGGCTGTGGGAGGAAACCGGAGCACCCGGCGAAAACCCACGCGGTCACAGGGAGAACTTGCAAACTCCGCACAGGCAGTACCCAGAATTCAACCCGGGTCACTGGAGCTGTGAGGCTGCAGTGCTATCCACTGTGCCACCCACAATGGCTTGTACAGTTGAGCAACACTTCCCTACTTTTATACTCTATTCCTTTAGCAATAAATGCCAAAATTCCATTTGCTTTCCGTATTACCTGCGATTCATGTACAAGGACACTCAGATCCCTCTGCACCGAAGCACTCTGAAGTTTCTCTCCATTTAGATAATTTGCCTTTCTATTCTTCTGACCAAAATGGATAACCTCACGCTTATCCACATTAAACTGGATCTGCCAAATTTTGGCCCATTCACCTAACCTATCCATATCCATTTGTAAATTTCTTTATTGCAACTTACTATCCCACCTATTTTAGTGTCATCTGCAAATTTGGCTATAGTACCTTCTATCCCTACAGTGGCGCAGTGGTTAGCACCACAGCCTCACAGCTCCAGCGACCCGAGTTCAGTTCTGGGTACTGCCTGTGCGGAGTTTGCAAGTTCTGTCTGTGACCGCGTGGGTTTTTGCTGGGTGTTCCGGTTTCCTCCCACATTGCCATTGTAAATTGCTCCTAGTGTAGGTAGGTGGTCGGGTAGGAGAATGGTGGGGATGTAGTAGGGAATATGGGATTAATGTAGGGTTAGTATAAATGGGTGGTTGTTGGTAAGCACAGACTCGGTGGGCCGAAGGGCCTGTTTCAGTGCTGTATCTCTCAATGACTCAATGAGTAACATGCGCTGTGGATAAAGGGGAGCCCGTTGACATACTGTACTTGGATTTCCAGAAGGCATTTGACAAGGTGTCACAAAAGGTTATTCTGCAAAGTAGGAGCTCATGGTGTAGGGGGTAACGTGTTAGCATGGATAGAAGATTGGCTGGCTGGCAGGCAGAAAATGGAGTGTATGCATAAATGGGTCCTTTTCTGATAGGCAGGATGTGACGAGTGGAGTGCCGCAGGGGTCTGTGCTGGGGCCTCAACTTTTTACAATTTATATCAATGATTTAGATGAAGGGAGTGATGGTATGGTAGCTAAATTTGCAGATGACACAAAGATGGGTAGTGAAATATGTTGTGAAGAGGACGTAAGGAGGTTGTAGACCAATTGTAGATAGGAGGGAGTGGGCAAAAATCAAGGCAGATGGAGTATAATGGGGGAGCATGTGAAGCTGTTCACTGGCAGGAAGAATAAAAAAACAGGGTATTAATTAAATGGAGAACGACTGCAGAATTCTGAGGTGCAGAGGGATCTAGGTGTTCTAGTGCATGAGTCACGAGGTTAGTATGCAGGTACAGCAAGTAATAAAGAAGGCTAATGGAATGCTATCCTTTATTACGAGAAAATTGGAAATAAAAGTAAGGATGTTATGCTTCAGTTATACAGGGCATTGGTGAGACCACATCTCAAATACTGTGTACAGTTTTGGTCTCCTTATCTAAGGAAGGATGTAAATGCGTAGGAGGCATTTCAGAGAAGGTTTACTAGACCTTGGTGTACAGGGCACAATTTCAAAGTTTGCAGATGACACGAAGCTTGGAAGCATTGTGAACTGTAAGGAGGATAGTGTAGAACTCCAAAAGGGCATAGACAAGTTGGCGGAATGAAAAAACAGGTAGCAGATGAAGTTCAATGCAGAGAAATGTAAAGTGATTCATTTGGTAGGAAAAACATGGAGAGACAATATAAAATAAAGGGTATAATTCTAAAGGGGGTGCAGGAGCAGAGGGACCTGGATTGATAGCTGGAATGAGTGGGTTGTCTTATGAGGAAAGGTTGGACAGACTGGGCTTATTTTCACTGGAGTTTCGAAGAGTGAGGGGAGACTTGATTGAAGTATAAGATCCTGAAAGATCTTGACAAGGTGGATGTGGAAAGGATGCTTCCTATTGTGGGTGTGTCCAGAACTAGGGGGCAGTACTTCAAAATTAGGGGTTGGCCTTTTAGGACAGAGATGAGAATTTTTTTCTGAGGGTTGTGCGACTTTGGAACTCTCTGCCTCAGAAGGTGGTGGAGACGGGGTCATTGAATATTTTTAAGGCGGAGGTAGATAGATTCTTAGGGAATCAAAGATTACCGGGGGTATTTGGGTGTGTGGAATTCGAGATCAGCCATGATTTTATTGAATGGCGGAGCAGGCTTGAGGGGCCGAATGGCTTACTTCTGCTCCTAATTCATATGTTTGTATGTGCACTCTGCGTGGAAAGGTTTTTCCTCATGTCACTTTTGCTGCTTTTACCAATTACTTTAAATCTGTGCCCTCTCGTTCTCAATTCTTTCACAAGTGGGAACAGTTTCTCTCTATTCTGTCGCGACCTCTCATAATTTTGAATACCTCTATTCAAATAACCTCTCAGCCTTCTGTTCTCCAAGCAAAACAGTCCTAACTTTTCCAGTCTATTTTCATAACTGAAGTTCCTCATCCCTGGAACCATTCTTGTGAATCTTTTCTGTGCTCTCTCTAATGCCCTCACGTCTTTCCTAAAGTGTGGTGCCCAGAGCTGGACACAATACTCCAGCTGAGGCTGAACTGGTGTCTAATACAAGTTCAACATAACTTCCTTGCTCTTGTACTCTATACCCCTATTAATAAAGCCCAGGATACTGTATGCTTTATCAACCGCACTCTCAACCTGTTCTGCCACCTTTAATGACTTATACACCCGGGTCCCTCTGCTCCTGCACCCACTTTAGAATTGTACCCTTTATTTCATATTGTCTCTCCATGTTCTTCCTACCAAAATGATTCACTTTGCATTTCTCTGCATTGAACTTCATCTTCCTGTTTTCTCATTCCACCAACTTGTTTGTCCTTTTGAAGTTCTACACTATCCTCCTTACAGTTCACAATGCTTCCAAGTTTCGTGTCATCTGCAAACTTTGAAATTGTGCCCTGTACACCAAGGTCTAGGTCATTAATATATGTCAGGAAACGCAAGGGTCCCAACACTGACCCCTGGGGAACTCCACTACAAACCTTCCTCCAGCCCTAAAAATATCCATTAACCACTACTTTGTTTCCTGTCACTCTGCCAATTCCATATCCATGTTGCTACCGTTCCTTTTTATTCCATGAGCTATAAGTTTGCTCACAAGTCTGTTGTGTGGCACTGTATCAAACAAGTCATTTTCCTTTTCTACAATTACAGGTATTATGATGTCCCCATTGCGACTTTGGATTTTTCCTCCCTGTATCCTTCCATAATGATGGCACATAACCTCTGTTACATCACCCTACTGAAGCCAGGTGCTGTGGAGAAATACAAGTGAGTTGTGTAGCTGTTTCAAAGATAGTATGTTGCATGTTGCCTGATGTGATCATTCTGATGGCTGAGTTGCAACCTTGGCTGGTCTAGGTGCATTTCTCTTGCCGAACAATTTGGCCTGCTAACCTGATTTGAGTTACCTTGTTTTTGCTGTTGTTCCCCTGTTGCTTCTAGAAGCGTTGAGTCCTGACACTCACTCAAGTAGCCATTCTTCATGCATAATCCTTGAAAGCTACAAGGAACATCACTGACAAGTCTGATCCTGACTTCGTCTGATATCCATGAACAGAAAAATTCCAGCATGCATCACTGGTGTGGAAATCCTGTTTTTTTTTCACTACTGTTCCTCATCCAAATTGCTGCAGCCAGTTGTCATGCCCTTTATGCCATCCTGTCTGAAAATGGCTAACTTGGCAAAGACGAGATCAAAACTGGCCGTGTATGTTTCAGCAATTAGTGCATTTTTCCACTAAGCCACTGGGGCGCTATGCAGTGAATTATTCTTGCTAAGCCTTGCACAAAGACATAAATGCGTTAAAGTCTTCGAAATCCCATTCTGTGATATCAAAACACTTCTGGGGTAATAACTGAGTGATAAAGTTGAGGTTCACTTTTCTTTAATGAAAAACTTCTATTTATTTTATATTTTTTTCTGTCGTCCTCTTCCACCTTTTTCCTTTCAAGTTTTACTTCAGACCAATTCATTAAGACTCCAACAGGCGACCAATTTGTCAAAGCATCGGTAAGAAAGGGTCTACTTCCTGAAATCCTGGAAAACCTCCTGTCTGCAAGGAAAAAGTGAGTACAGTGGGGTTAGATTTGTGAAAAAGTATTTGTTAATTGAGCAGCTGTAATCAGCAGACTTGTTTGGAATTGGAAGTTATGGAAATCCAGTCAAATCTTCTCACTGATCAGCTTGGTCAAATCTTATCTTTATTGACCAAGGTAACTGGCAAAAGAGCCAAAGATAGTTGAGGATTTTTTTATGCTGTGAGTTATTGTGAGCTAGAATGCACTGTCTGAAAGGGTTGATTGATTCCTGGGAGGAGAGGGTTGTTATAGGAGAGATTGAGTAGAATGGGCCTGTATTTCCTGGAGTTTAGAAGAATGGGAGGTGATCTCATTGAAATGTGTAAATGCTTAAGAGGGCTTGACAGGGTAGATGCTGAGGGGCTGTTTTCCTTGGCTGGGAAGTCTAGAAATAGGGGTCATAGTCTCAGTACAAGGGGTCGACCATTTAGGACTGAGATGAGAAATTTCTTCACTCAGAGGGTTGTGGATCTTTCGAATTTGTTATCCAAGGGGGTTGTGACTGTTCAGTCACTGAGTATATTCAAGAAAGGGATGGATAGATTTTTGCATACTAAGGAAATTTTATAATATGGGGATAGTGCAGGAACATAAAATTGAAGTAGATCATCAGCCATGCTTGTATTGAATGGCGGAGCAGGCTCAAGGTGCTGTAAGGCCTGTTCCTCCTATTTTTTATGTTCTCATGTAGTGGAAGCAGATTCAGTAGTAAGTTTCAAAATTTAAAAATGCCAAATTAGTTGGTCTTACTGGGGCAAAACTTAACCTGCTGACACCAAGTTTCATTTCACAAATGAAGAATGGCCACTTGGAAGCATGGTGGTGCCCACTGTGCCACAGCAAGCCTTAACAGCTTCGGGAGAGGGAGGAAGGGGAAAAAATGGTGCTGGGTTCTGAAAAAAGGTTTAAAAAAAAAAAGTCATTCCACCAACTGATATGACAATTTAAAGAAACTTCTTTATCCAAAGAGTGGCAAGAATGTGGAACTCTCAATCACAGGGAATAATTGAGGCGAATAGCATAGATGCGTTTGAGGCGGCTAGATAAACATGAGAAAGGAATAGAAGAATCTGCTGATGGAGTGAAATGAAGAGGGGTGGGAGGAGATTTGTGTGGAGCTTGAACATCGCATGGACCTATTGGTCAGTTTCTGTGCTGTAAATACGTTGGAACTTGTTTAGCACATTCTGTATAATACCTATTGAACTGTGATAAAAGCATGTAGTGGTAATACAAGGACACTGCATCAATAATCAGCGCAGCAAATATTAATGAATGGACCACTGACACCAAACGCATAATATGTTAAGGGGGAGAAACAGAATCGCAGCACAAAAATTTACCAATTAAATATTTTATCTATTAAGTATTTCACCCATGCATTAGATGTGCAACTAATGCATTTATAAAAACTGAACTTGGATTGACCACGGCTTGACTGAGTTGAACAAAAAACGTTAACTAATATTAAACATATCACATTAGGAACAAGTGAAGAGGGAGTAACAGATCTGACAACTGAAACCATCTATTCTAATCTACAAACCTTTGAAAATATAATTCAATAAAAATATCATTCAGTTGCTTAATAAAACTGCTGTGATTACTTTGGGGAATTACTGAATAAAAACGGGCCAACAGAAGTTGAAGCCTAAGGCAATTGAAGTTAGTCAATGATTTATTGTCCATTCAAACTCGAGTTTGGGATTTTTTCTAACAAGAAGGTGAGAAAGACAAAGATAGACAAGACTATTAAATACAAACAGGGCCAGTAATTTTCATTTGGGTGAGATTGCACTTTCCTGTTTCAGGTCAGTTTAGCTTGCGATAGGGCTAAATTAATCTTGGGAATGAGTTTAACTTTCCAGTCCAGACCATTCAGTCCATCGTGCATGTGTTGGCTAGTTTTTTTTTAGAAAGAGCTATCCAATTAGTCCCACTCCCCTGCTCTTTCCCTGGCCATACAAATTTCTCCTCTTCAAGTATTTACCCAACTGTGACAATTTAAGTATTCATTGAGCAGCTGTAATCAGCAGACTTGTTTGAAACTGGAAGTTATGGAAATCCAGTCAGATCTTCTTACTGATCAGCTTGGTCAAATCTTATTGATTGATCAAATCTTATTGGCATGGACTGACCCCCTAGGCTGTTGGGTATGCTGCACCAGGCTTCATTTTAAATATGATTCTACCTTATTCTGTCGAAAGTTTTCCTTTTTCCACACAATTTTCCTTACTGATGGTACAGACTGGAAACTTGTCCTGAGTCTGAGTCTAATGCTACTCAAAGATGAATGGTGAAAAAGTGGAACACGGGGGTTTAGGATAACTAGTCTTTTGATTTAATGGAGCAGTAGAAATGCTCACTTGGAGAAGGGACTGAGGCTAAGCCATTGTACGACGCAGACTTTCATGATAAGATCCATGCTAATCTTGAATTCCTTCTGGTGGCTGATTTGGGACTGGCAAAGGCTCGAGATGAGCAGCTTATCTGTCCACTCTCTGGCGGAGGTGGGAGGAAGGTGCCCATCTTAGGTCAAGTGACAGAAAATAACTTACAAAATTAGTGTTGGCCGGGGCAAGAGAAAGGAAGGAAAGAAATGAAATTAAAATGTTGTGAACAGGTAAGGAAAAAGGCTAATGAATGCTGGCTTTTATAGCTAGAGGACTAGAATACAAGAGAGTAGAAGTCATGCTTCAGCTATACAAAGTCCTGGTTGGACCACATCTGGAATACTGTGAGCAGTTCAGAGTACCACACCTTATTGGCCTTGGAGGGAGTGCAGTGTACATTTACCAGAATGATATCTGGACTCCTAAGGGTTAAATTACAAGCAAAGATTACAAAAATTAGGGTCGTGTTCCCTGGAATTTAGAAGGTTAAGGGGTAATTTGATCGAAGTTTTCAAGATATTCAGGGGAACAGATAAGATGGATAGAAACAACTTCTGAAGGTTGGGGAGTCTAGGATATGGGGGCTAATGTAAAAATTAGAGCAGACCTTTCAGGAGTGAAATTAGGAAATACTTCTACACTTAAAAATTGATGCTAGGTCAGTTAATTTTAAAACTGTGAGTGATGGATTTTCGTTAACCAAAGGTATTAAGGGATATGGGACAGTATATGGTGCTAGATCACAGATCGACCATGATTTCATTGAATGGCAGAACAGGCTTGAAGGGCTAAATGGCCTCCTATTCCTATGTTCCTATCGAATTATGATTCTTAATTTTTGTGAAAAAAGTATATATTTTTGCAGCAGCTATGAGCATCAAATTTAGGTCAGGAATAGTACATGTTGTAAATGACTTGGATGACGAGATTGAAGGTATGGTTGCTAAATTTGCTGATGACACAAAGATAGGTAGGAAAGTAAGTTGTGAAGAGTACATGAGGCTGCAAAGGGATATAGATAGGTTAAGTGAGTGGGCAAAGATCTGGCAAATGGAGTATAATTGGGAAAATGTGAAATTGTCCATTTTGGCAGGATGAATAAAAAAAGCATGTTATCTAAATGGTGAGAGATTGCAGAGCTCTGAGATGCAGAGACATCTGGGTGTCCTAGTGCATGAATCACAAAGGTTAATATGCAGCTACAGCACATAATTATGAAATCTAATGTTATGATTTATTGCGAGGGGAATTGAATACAAAAGGTTATGCTTCAGTTATACAGGGCATTGGTGAGACCACATTTGCAGTACTGTGTACAGTACTGGTCTCCTTATTTAAGGAAGGATGGAAATGGAAGCAGTTCAGAGGAAGTTTACTAGATTAATACCTGGAATGGGTGGGCTGTCTTATGAGAAAAGATTGGACAGGCTAGGCTTGTATCCATGGAGTTTAGAAGAGTAAGAAGCGACTTGATTGAAACATATAAGATTCTGAGGGGTCTTGAAAGGTTGGATGTGGAAAGAATATTTCCTCTTGTGGGAGAATCTCAAACTAAGGGTCACTGTTTAAAAATAAGGGGTCGCCCATTTGAGACAGAAATTTTTTCTCTCAGAGGGTCTTGAGTCTTCGGAACACTCTCCCTCAAAAGGCAGTGGAAGCAGAGTCTTTGAATATTTTTAAGGCAGAGGTAGAGAGATTCTTTATAAGCAAGGGGCTGAAAGGTTATCGGGGGTAGGTGGGTATGTGGAGTTGAGGTTACAATCAGATCAGCCATGATCTGATTGAATGGCTGAGCAGGCTTGAAGGGCCAAGGGGCCTACTCCTCCTAATTTGTATATTCGAAAATCAGCATCTATTCCTTTGTAATGTGCTGTAACAATACACTCGGGTGAATGGCCTTCTTGCACAAGGTTGGGTGTTTTGATTTTCCATGCCAGACATTTTGTTGGCTCTTTGGGTGATACCAATCTGTGCCAAATTATAGGCAGTGCATGTTGGAGAATTATGGTGTGTGTGCACTTCACATAGGACTCTTAGTGGGTGACATTTTCTGCTTGCTGATCTGGGACTAGATTCAAACTAGGGACCAGAGTTGGAAGGGCAGTGTACCTTGTCTTTTGTGGCAGCCAATCCTGGGAAATGAAGTAATGTGCTTCCAATTGTCTCTTCACCCCTTCCTCAAGGGCAAAAGCGGAACTAAAGAAAGAGACGGACCCATTCAAACAAAAGGTTCTTGATGGTCGTCAGCTTGCCCTGAAAGTGAGCGCAAATTCAGTGTATGGATTCACTGGAGCACAGGTTGGCAAGCTGCCTTGCCTGGAAATATCACAGGTGAGTTTTCACATTTTGTGATCTTGTTCTTCCTCTCACCACCCCCCTCCTCCTTCCCTTCATAGCTTTCCAAAAAAAAAAGCCTGCAGAGTGGGTAGTTTCTAGTTTCCCTTGTTGTCTAAACATAAGCACTAATTGGCTTGGAGAATCCTAGCTCAAATGCATGCCACTCAGCAGTGCAGATTTAAGACACATCGTGTAACCTATTAAACATACTGGGTGTAGTAATGAAGCATTGCTAGCATTTCATTCTTCCTTTTTATTTGTTCTTGTGTTGTCAGAAATGCTGGCAAAGCCCATCATTAGTTGCCGTGAGGGGGTGATGATGGTGGGCCACCTTGATGCAATTGTGTTACAATAAGTTACATTTATAATCAACTGGAGTCATGTGTCAGCAAGATTGGATAGGAGCAGTAAGTTCCTTCCCTGAAGGTGAGATTCTATTTCTGTCAAACCATTTGATTCAGAAAGGACTTCATTTTAATTTTTTGTAGGAAAGGGTTTTCATGATCCCAACAGTTGCAAGCTAATTCAGGTGCCAGAAAGGACAGGACTCGGGTTCTCGTCTTCAGTTTAAACTAGTAAGTGGTGCTAGTACGTTTTTGAAGCTGGACCGGTAAGCCAGTTCAAATTTTGCATGGCACGTGGTGAAATTGAATTAAATTAAACCTGGTAATTTGTTGGAAAGTAGCAGAAAACTGACCAGAAATATTAAATAAAAATAGAAAGTGCTGGAAATGCTCAGCAGGTCAGGCAGCATCTGTGGAGAGTGAAGCAGAGCTGACGTTTCAGTTCTGTAACCTTTCATCAGTTCTGATGCTGCCTGACCTACTGAGTATTTCCAGCACTTTGTGTTTATTTCAGATTTCCAGCATTTGCAGTATTTTGCTTTTATATATGACAAGAAATATTGCTGGATTGGCATCAAAACCCAACCAGTGGTCTAGTGACCTTCAGGGAAGGGACTTACCACTCCTACTGACACATGACACCAGTCCTGAACATAGTTGATTCTAAATCCAACTTGTTGTAACACAATTGCTTCAAGAAGGCGGCTCACCATCACCGCCTCATGGTAATTAGGGATGGGCCTTGCCAGCATCACTGACAACAGGAGAACAAATAAAAAGGAATAGTGAAGTTCTGATAATGCTTCATCACTACATCCAGTATGTTTAATAGATAACACAATGTCTCTTATATCTGCACTGTGGAGTGGCATGCATTTGAGCTAGGATTCCCCAGGCCAATTAGTTCTTAATTTCAGTCGTGCTGAGGTGTTAGGGAGGTACTGAGCAACGGGGAAGGAAAAAAAAATCAAAGAGACAGTGTTGCAAACCTCATTCAATCAGCTGTAGGGCAGAATTGACGGAGCTTTGTGAAAGCAGGTTTCCCAGTTTTTCTCTCTCTCTTGACTTGAAAATTGCGTGACTTCGGGGCGGAGGAGGAGAGCAGCAGGCGTGAGAATATAATGCTTCGGTGTTGTACATAATTGTGAAATAGAACCAAAATAATACTGTAGAACTTTTCTTCCAAGAATTTTTCTTCATTACAGATGAATGTAAAGAACAAAAAGGGAAATGTCTGCTTTATTGATACAAAACCATACTGAAGTGTTGAAATGTCTTAAAAAGCAGCTTCTCACCAAAAACATTGTAGAACACTGAGATTTTTAAATAGCTGGGACAAACGTGTAAATGTACATGTTCCTATGTGTATGTTTATATATGTATATACGTGTACGTATTATATACATCTGTCCAAGATGTATGTAGTCAGAAGACTGCAGTTATGCGATGACTCTTGTCTTACTATGTTCTCAGAAGGGCGGCTGTGGTTAAGCTGTGCAGGAAGTTGTGTTGAACTGGATAAGATGTTGTAAATCAGTTTGTCAGCAGCATCTTTGCTCACCCTCCTCTACTTTGGTCAAAGTGTGTCTCTGGGATTCTTAGTGCTCCAGAAGTATGAGTTGCTGGAGTTACTTCACATCTATTTCCTGCTCTTTACCTGAAGACAATAACAACATCTCGTATTCATGTAGCATCTTCAACTTAGTAAAAACATCCCAAGGCACTTCACAGGAGCATAATCAAAACAAAATTTGATACCGAGCCCCATGTGAGATATAAGGATAAGTGACCAAAAGCTTGGTCAAAGAGGTGGGTTTTAAGGAGTGTCTTAGGAAGAGAGAAAGATGCACGTTTAGGAATGGTATTCAATAGCTTAACACTGAGGCAGCTTCAGGCACGGTTGCCAGTAGAGCAATGAAATCGGATAAGAGGCCAGAATTAGGGCAGCGCTGAGATCCTGGCACCTTGTAGGGCTGCAGGAGGTTAGAGCACTTAGGGGATTTAAACATGAGTATGAGAATTTTTAAGTTGAGGCATCGTCTTCCAGTGGGGTTTGGTTCCACAAGCTCTTGGACGGTCAGTGTTGACCAAGTGTATCACAGCCAAGCACCAATTCTGTCTTCATGTATCGTGTACACTTCAGTTTGGATTGTAATCAGCAGTGGGAGATCCGTCTGATTTTAACCCTGGGCAATGAGGCCAGTTTTAGTGCCCAGCGCTTGTTCTGACTGAGATGAGCTAATTTTGTAAAGCCTGAGAACAGATAGGGCCTTTCTTGGTCCATATTTGCACTGGGGTGAGGGACTTCAGTTATGTGGAAGGACTAGAAAATCAACAGCAACTTGCATTTATATAGCACATTTCGTGTAGTAAACAGTCCCAAAGCACTTCACAGGAGCATTATCTAATAAAATTTGTCACACATAAGGAGATATGAGGACAGGTGACCTAAAAACCAGTAGGTTTTAACCAGTACCTTAAAGGACAATTAGAGAGGTGGAGAGGTTTAGAAAGAGAAATCCAGAGCTAAGGCCTTGGCAGCTGAAGACATGGACCAATGGCAGAGCGATTAAAAACGAAGGTGCACAAGAGGCCAGAATTGGAAGAGCGCAGAGATCCTGGTGGCTTGTAGGGTTGGAGGAGATTAGAGACAGGGAGGGAACAAGGCCACAGAGGAGTTTAAAAACCGGATGAGAATTTTAAAATTGAAACATTGCTAGTGTAGGTCAGCAAACACAGGGCGATTGGTGAATGGGACTTGGTGCAAGTAAGGAGACAGACAGTTTTGGATGAGTTCAAGTTTATGTAGGATGGAAAATAGGTGGCTGGTCAGGACAGTATTGGAATAGTCAAGTCTAGAGGTAACAAAGGCATGGATGAGGGTTTCAGCAGCCGATGAGCTGAAGCAGGGGCAGAGTTGGACATAGTTACAAAGGTGAAAATAGGCAGTTTTGATAGGACGGATATGTAGTCATGATCTCACCTCGGTAATAAATATGACACCAAAGTTGCAAACACATTCAGCCTCATACAGTTGTCGGGGAGAGGGATTGGGTCAGTGGCTAAGGAACTGGGATTGTTGTTGGAGCAGAGGAGTTTAATGAAAAATTTTAATAAAGGTGTTCAAAATAGTGAGTTTTGATGGAGCAGAACGAGAGAAATTGTTTCTGCTGGCAGGAGAACCACTCATCAGAGGACACAAGTTTAAGATAATTGGCAATGGAACCATAGGGGAGATGAGGGGGAAAAAAATTACACAGCAAGATGGTATGATCTCATCTGATGGTGAAAGCAGATTTAATTGTAATTTTCAAAAGGGAACATAGAAGCAGGAGTAGGCCATTCAGTCTATCGAGCCTGCCCTCCTTTCAATAAGATCAAGGCTGATCATCCACTTCAATGCCTTTTTCCCATGCTATCCTCTTATCCCTTTGTCATTGGTATTTAGAAATCTGTCGATCTCTGCTTTAAATCAATGACTGAGCTTCCACAGCCCTCTGGGGTAGAGAATTCCAAAGATTCACAACCCTCTGAGTACAGAATTTTCTCCTCATCTCTGTCCTAAGTGGCTTCCCCCTTATTTTGAAATTGTGTCCCCTGGTTCTAGACTCCCCAACCAGGGGAAACATCTTAGCTGCATCTATCCTGTCTATCCCTTTAAGTATTTTATAGGTTTCAATGCGATCACCTCTCATTCATCGAAACTCTAGAGAATGCAGGCTCAGTTTCCCCAATCTCCTCTCATATCACAGTCCTGCCACCCCGGGAACAAGTCTGCTGAATCTTTGTTGCACTCCCTCTATGGAAATAATACCCTTCCTAAGGTAAGGGGACCAAAACTGCACACACTACTCCATGTGCGGTCTAACCAAGATTCTATACAATTGAAGCAAGACATCACTACTCTTGTACTCAAATTCTCTTGCGATAAAGGCTAACATACCATTAGCCGCCTTAATTGCTTGCTGCACCTGCATGTTAGCTTTCAGTGACTTATTGACAGGGGCGCACCCAGGTCCCTTTGTACATCTACAGTTTCTAATCTCTTAACATTTAAGAAATGCTCTCCACATCGGTTCCTCCTACCAAAGTGGATAACCTCACATTTTTTCCACATTATATTCCATCTGCCACGTTCTTGCCCATTCACCAAGTCTGTCCAAATCTGCTTGAAGCTGCTTTGCATCTTCCTCACAACACGCTTTCCCACCTAGTTTTGTGTCATCTGCGAACTTGGAAATACTACATTTGGTCCCCACATCCAAATCATTGATATATATTGTGAACAGCTGGGGCCCAAGCACTGATCCATGTGGTACCCCACTAGTTACAGCCTGCCAACGTGAGAATGATCCGTTTATTACTACTACTCTGTTTTCTGCCTGTTAACCAGTCCTTAATCCATTGTCAGTATATTATCTCCAATCCCGTGTGCTTTAATTTTGCTAACCAACCTCCTGTGGGGGACTTTATCAAAATCCTTCCGAAAATCCAAGTATACTACGTCCACTGACTCCCCTTTATCAATTCTGTTCATAACATCTTCAAAAATCTCCAACAGGTTCATCAAACATGATTTCCCATTCATAAATCCATGTTGACTATGCTCAATCAGATTATTATTATCCAAGTGTTCATTTATCACATCCTTTAGAATAGATTCTAGCATTTTCCCAATGACTGATGTATGGCTAACAGGTCTGTAATTCCCTGTTTTCTCTCTCCCTCCCTTAAATAATGGGGTGATATTTGCTACCTTCCAATCTGCTGGAACAGTTCCAGAATCTATAGAATTTTGGAAGATGATCACCAATGCATCCAGTATCTCCATAGCTACCTCTTTCAACCCTCTGGATGTAGAATATCAGGTCCCGGGGACTTAACCTTCAGCCCCATCAATTTCTCCAATATAACCTACTTGCTAATACTAATTTCCTTCAATTCCTCATTCTCCCTAATTCCTTGGATGTTTAATTCTGGGAGATTTCTTGTATCTTCCTCAGTAAAGACAGACACAAGGTAATCATTTAGCTTCTCTGCCATTTCTCTATTTCCCATTATAAATTTTCCTGACTCTGTCTGGAATGGACCCACATTTGTCTTAGCCAAATGTTTTTTTACGTACCTATAGAAGCTTTTACAGCCAGTTTTTATGTTTTTTGCTAGCTTGCATTCATATTCTATTCTTCGTCCTCCTTTGCTGTATTCTAAAATTGTCCCAATCCTCAGGTTTACTACTGTTTCTGGCAACTTTATAGGCCTTTTCTTTTAATCTTATACATTCCTTAACTTCCTTTGTTATCCACGGTTGACTGTCTTTACTTTTGGATTTTTTGTGCCTTGAAGGAATGTATAGTTGCTGTAAACTATGTAATATTTCTTTAAAGACAACTGTGACGGAAAACCACACCTGCCACACGAAATATATTAATTTGTTCACATGGAACACTATTTTTGAGCGCTTACTGGAAATTGAACATAACTTGTTTTAAAAAGACCACAGAGCAGTGGCTGAAAACATGGCTGCACATTTGCATTCTAAAAGACAGGCATGGAGAGAGAATGGGAGTACTCCTGGATTTAATTAGCCAGATGGGTTTTGTCAATAGTGATAATCAAAAGACATCGAGGGTCATTAGCTATGTAAGAGCCAGCATTCCACCCCTCCTCTGAGAGTGTCTGGTAAGCTTGGAAGAATCCATGAACCTCGCAGGAGAGGTTGTTTCAAACAGGGAGCTAGTCACTAGCCAACCTGCACATTCTCGCATGCTCTCTATATATCTCTCTCACGCAAAGTTCCAGGGACCCACGGAAGTAACTCATGCCTCAAGACAGTGGTCGCGTCGTGTCTTTTTAGTAGTTTTAACTGAGTTAGAGTTTTAAGGTTAATAAAGTTACACCTTTCTCGTTTAAATCTGAAAAAACCCGTCTGGTTGATTTATTTGCAATTACAATTAGAGAGCAGTGAGCAAGGACTCACTGATGGGAAGCTAAAAATACTGTGTTTTAAAAGTTAAACTCTGTTACGGCCAAACCAGGAAAAGGCTGAGAGGGGAGCCCTGGACCCCTTCCTCACCTGGTCGTAACACTATCCATTGCCTATGTACTGTCATACCTTTTAATATATTTTCCCAATCCACCTCAGCCAATATACCCTTCATATTTTCATAATTTCCTTTGTTCAAATTGAACTGGCTCACTTTCAAACATAATGTAAAATTCTATCATATTATGGTGTCTCATCCATAAAGGTTCTTTTGCAAGAAGATTATTAATTAGCCCTTTCTCATTACATAATACTACATCTAAAATAGCCTGTTCTGTAGTCGGTTTCTCAACATACTGCTCTAGAAAACCATCCCTAACACACTCCAGAAACTCGTCCTCCACAGCATTAGTGCTCATTAGATTTACCCAGTCTATATGCAGATTGAAGTCACCCATGATTACTGTATTAGCAATGCTACGTGCTTCTCTAATCTCCTGATTAATACCATGCCCCACACTACCACTACTGCTTGGTGGCCTATAAACAACTCCTACCAATGTTTGCTGCTCCTTGCTGTTTCTTAGCTCCATCCAAACAGATTCCATATTTTGTTCTTCCGATCTGAGATACTCCATTCCTAATGTACTGATCCCATCCCTTATTATCAGTGCTACACCACCTCCTTTTCCTTTTTTTGCATGTCCTTCCTTGGATAAGTACTTGAAGGGGAAAAATTACAGGCCTATGAGGGAAGAGCAAGGGTGGGACTAATTGAATAGCTCTTGCAAAGAGCTTCCACTGGCATAATGGGACGGATGACCTCCTGTGCTGTATCATATTCTGATATGACTCTGTACTGAAGTGGACAGTATTTTATCAATCGTACCATTTGTGGGGTGGATGGTTGGGGAGGTGAGCAGAGGCGCAAATTATACTGTGGCAAATTTCTCCCCATCTTTAGCTTTCCATTGCTGTTGCTCCATGACTGCAGTTTTGTCATCCTGGACCATCTGGTGGCCAGTTACATGGCAGCAGTGTCAGAGCTGTGGGTCCAGGTAGCTGCCCAGCTGGAGAATGTTGCATTGAAAAGGGGGAAAGGAAGCTGAAGCATTGTTATCCGAACCTTGTAAATTGTGCAAGAGATTTTTTTTTAAACATCTCACAGTGATATATTGATAAGTGAATATAGCCTTGTGATGAACTGTTGAAAAAGAATTAATCTTGATCTGTAGGCAGGATACGCATGACTTAAGCATTAATACTTCTGTTTTCCTCATGTCCTGGTTTGAAATAAGATCTGAAAATTCAGTACAATTTTGTTTTATTGAGGACTAGGAAAAGAAAGACCAGAAACTCTCCATACAATATAATTAAACTGATCAGCCAATGGTATGAATGGAAAGAATGTAGAATGCTGGCACATTTACAGAGTCAGTGTAGGATAAGTGGTCATGCGATATGAGATTCTTATAATAATAGATATGTGGGCTTACAACTGTCAAAATAACATTACGACACTTAAATGTTAGTTAATTAGAATTTAACTCTTCGGTGATTATTGATTGAAAATTATGGACAAAATGTAATGGTTTGATACCATTCTTTTAGTCAAGTACTGAACCCAATTGGCAATCTGGTAGAGCACTTAGTTTAACAGTGGCCATTTTAACCAGTGACCATTGGCTAGAACTTTAGCTAGTGATGAAAACGAGGTTCATGCCTCAACATATGTTCATTAAAATAAATTAAGCAGATCGGTTTTTGTAGCTAATCCATGATTATTTTTTCTATGTCTCGAAAGGCGAATCCTGCTTCTGATGCGTGACCACTTATAGTTTTTCAAGTACTTATCACCTCAGATAAGGATTCTGGTTTAGAAAGGGTGGGATCGTTGTAGAGCCTTTTGCCAGTGGACCTGCCTGCTGACTTGGGTTCCAGTGGGCTGCAGAAAGATCAAATACTATAATATAAACTCTTAATATTTGGGGCAAAGAAGGATAGTTTATATTGAAATTAGTCTCCCCAGCAATGGTTTCCTATTAGTTATTAATAACAATGAAGGATGCTGTGGGTTATTTTTTCGGTTTAAATTCGTTTCCCTTTCACCCTTCTTGCTCTTCTTAGGCTATGTGCTATCGGGGGAGGTTTACTCCCAGGCCTCTGGGGATAGTGCTATGGAACTGGCTATTAGAAGGTCTGTAAGAGCAGCATTGATGGAGGATAGGGGGTGGGTGTGCCCAGGAGTGTGTGTGTGTGTATCTCTCCATATTCCAACATTTACCTGACCTTGTATCTAATTTTAATTGAAGCAATTTCATTAACTGGGCAGTGTTGCTCAGGCTGGGATTGTTCATTTTGAATTTAACTGGACTCTTGGGGTATGGTAGGTCTCAAATAATTATTTACTTAAAGTAGATGATACTTCAATTAACAATGAGCTGCACTATTGACACAATAATTGTAGTTGTCAAAATAACTGAGCTTAACATCTTAGAAAAAAATTATGAACCTCAAACAGATTGGGCTGCTGGTCTGGATGGCATTCACTCAAGGGTGCTTGAAGAAATGGGTTATGTGCTTTGCGAACCCCTTGCCTGTATCATTATTAGCTCGCTAGAGTTGGAGGATTGTTCCATTAGATTGGGTAAGTTTCTTTTTAATTTCATGGAATGTGGGCTTGGCTGGCAAGGCCAGCATTTGTTGCCCATCCTGAATTGCCCTTGACAACTGAGTGGCTATTTCAGAGGGCATTTTAAGAGTCTACCACGTTGCTGTGCTTCTGGAGTCACCATGGAGGCCAGACCAGGTCAGGACAGCAGATTTGCTTCCCTAAAGGGCATTAGTGAACTAGATTTAAAAAAAGACAATTGATAGTCTCAGTAATGGTGCCATGAAACTAATTTTCAATTCCAGATTTTTATTAATTAATTGAATTTAAATTTCACCAGCTGCCATAGTGGGATTGGAACCTGTGTCCCTGGGGCATTAGCCTGGGCCTCTGGATTACAGTTTGGCGACATTAGCACTATACCACTATCTGTGCTATGCTCATGTAATGCTCATTTTCAGAACATCGCATGCATTTCAGTCAAGGGATAGATTCTAGAATGGATCTTGAGCGATAGGACCATAGAAACAGGAGTAGGCCATTCAGCCCATTGAGCCTGCTCTGCCATTCAATTAGATCATGGCTCTCTTCATAAGACAATGCCGCCATCCCAGGAATTAGTCTGGTGAACCTCCATTGCACTCCCTCTGGCTATTCTCTATGATCAACTGGACGGAGGAGGGGTTATCGGATACTCAACATGACTTATAGGAAAGAAGGTCACATTTTACCAATTTTTTGGGGAGTAGTCACTAAGTTGGTCTATGCAGGTAGGCATGGTATGCTTTGATTTTCAAAAGTTTCCTTATAAATAATTTACCAGATAAAATCTTTGGAATTGGTGTTAAAAATTATTGCAGTAGTTTAAGAATTAGCTGCATTCCTACAGGCAGAAAGTGGTCATTGATGGTTGTGGATCTGCTTGGAGACCATTCACCAATGATGTTTTCCAGGGACTGGTGTTGGGGCTGTTATTTCTCCCTGTCTTCATTAATGTCCAGGATTCACGTCTTGCGGGAATGGTCTGCAAGTTTATGGATGAAGGTCTATGCGAATGTTTGTGTCTATCTTCACAAAAGATGGGGACGATGCAGATATTGTAGTTAAGCCAGAGGGGTGTGAAGTATTGGATGTGATGAACATAGGGAGAGTGGACGTATTAATGGGATTAGCTTCCTTTGAAAGTGGATAAATCACCAGGGCCGGATGAAATGTACCCCAAGCTGTTAAAAGAAGCCAGGGAGGAAATAGCGGAAGGTCTGTCCAACACTTTCCAGTCCTCGCTGGATACAGGTGTGGTGCCAGAGGATTGGAGGACCGCTAACGTCGTACCTTTTGTTTAAAAGGGAGTGAGGAATAGACCAAATAATTACAGGTCAGTCAGTCTAACCTCAGTAGTGGGAAAATTATTGGAATCAGTTCTGAGAGACAGGAGAAACTGTCACTTAGAAGGCCATGGATTAATCAATGATAGTCAGCATGGATTTGTTAAGGGAAGATCTTGTCTGACTAACTTAATTGAATTTTTTGAAAAAGTAACGAGGAGGATTGATGAGGGTAGTGCAGTTGATGTGGTCTACATGGATTTTGGCAAGGCTTTTGACAGCGTCCCACATGGCAAACTGGTTAAAAAAAAACTTGACACTTATCAGCCCAAGCCTGGATATCGTCCAGGTCTTGCTGCATTTCTGCACTGACTGCTTCAGTATCTGAGGAATTGCGAATGGTGCTGAACATTGTGCAGTTATCAACAAACATCCCCACTTCTGACCTTATGATTGAAGGAAGGTCATTGATGAAATAGTTGAAGATGGTTGGGCCTAGGACACTACCCTGAGGAACTCCTGCAGTGATGTCCTGGAGCTCAGATGATTGACCTCCAGCAACCACAACCATCTTTCTTTGCGCTAGCTGTGACTCCAACCAGCAGAGAGTTTTCCCCCTGATTCCCATTGACTCCAGTTTTGCTAGGGCTCCTTGATGCCATACTCTGTCAAATACTGCCTTGATGTCAAGGGCAGTCACTCTCACCTCACCTGTTGAGTTCAGCTCTTTTGTCCATGTTTGAGCCAAGGCTGTAATGAGGTCAGGAGCTGAGTGGCCCTGACGGAACCCAAACTGAGCGTCACTGAGCAGGTTATTGCTAAGCAAGTGCTGCTTGATGGCACTGTCAATGACAACTTCCATTTGGGAAGGTCAAACAATGCAAAGAAATACACGATTAATGGCAGAATACTACGGGGTGTAGAGGACGTGAGGGACCTTGGAGTGAATGTCCACAGATCACTGAAATTTGCAGGACAGATCGATAAGGTGGTTAAGAAGGCATATGTAATCCTTTCCTTTATTAGCCGAGGTATTGAATGGAAGAGCAGGGAGGTTATGCTAGAACTGTATAAATCATTAGTTCGTCCACAACTTGTGACTAGAACTGCAAACAGCTCTCCTCATTGCAGAAAACATGTAATTGTACTGGAGAGGGTATGGAGGAGGTTTACGAGGATGTTGCCAGGACTTGGAAAATGCAGCGAAGAGGAAAGATTGGATAGCCTGGGGTGCTTCTCCTTGGAACAGAGAAGGGTGAGAGGAGATTTGATTGAAATGTACGAAATTGTGAGGGGCCTATTTACCTTAGCAGAGAGGTCAATGACTAGGGGGCATAGATTTAAAGTAATTGGTAGAAAGATTAGAGGGGAGACGAGGAAAAACATTTTCACTGAAGGTGGTGGTGGTCTGGAACTCACTGCCTGAAAAGGTAGTTAAGGCAGAAACCCTCAACTCATTTAAAAGGTGTCTGGATATGCACCTCAAGTGCCGTAACCTGCGGGGCTAATGACTAAATGTTGGAAGGTGGGATTCGGCTGGGTGGCTCATTTTTCAGCCGGCACAGACATGATGGGCCAAGTGTACTCTTTCTGTAACATAAACATTCTATGATTCTGTAGATGAGAATGAGCTACTCCATGCAGATCTTGATGTGATGAGGGGTTGGGCTGATATTTGGAATTTAACTTAGATAAATATAATGCTGCGCACTTGGGTAGGACCAGTGTTGAATGTACCTGTAACCTACAGGGTACAGCACTTAAGTCTGTCGCGCTCGGAAGAGAACTTGGTATTTATCATACATAACTCCCTTAAGGGTCATGACCAGCACTATGAAGCTATAGTCGGAATGATTCTGGATAAAGAAAGCGTATGCTTTTTTTTTGTCCTTGTATAAGACTTTGGTTAGGCCTCACTTAGAATATCATGCGGCCCTTCGCGCCTGCTCCGCCATTCAGTTTGATCATGGCTGATCATCCAACTCAGTAGCCTGTTCCTGCTTTCGCCCCATACCCTTTGATCCCTTTAGACCCAAGAGCTATATCTAACTCCTTGAAAACATACAATATTTTGGCCTCAACTGCTTTCTATGGTAGCGAATTCCATAGGCTCACCACTCTGGGTGAAGAAATTTCTCCTCATCTTAGTCCTGAAAGGTTTACCCCGTATCCTTAGACTATGACCCCTGGTTCTGGACTCCCCCACCATCGGGAACATCCTTCCTGCATCTACCCTGTCAAGTCCTGTTAGAATTTTATAGGTTTCTATGAGATTCCCTCTCACTCTTCTGAACTCCAGCAAATATTATCCTAACCGACTCAATCTCTCCTCATACGTCAGTCCCGCCATCCCTGGAATCAGTCTGGTAAACCTTCACTGCACTCCCTCTGTAACAAGAACATCCTTCCTCAGATAAGGAGACCAAAACTGCACACAATATTCCAGGTGTGGCCTCACCAAGGCCCTGTATAATTGCTCCTGTGCTCAAATCCTCTTGCTATGAAGGCCAACATACCATTTGCCTTTTTTACCGCCTGTTGCACCTGCATGCTTACCTTCAGTGACTGGTGTATGAGAACACCCAGGTCACGCTGCATATTCCCCTCACTCGGTTTATAGCTGTTCAGATAATCTGCCTTCCTGTTTTTGTTACCAAAGTGGATAACCTCACATTTATCCACATTATACTGCATCTGCCATGCATTTGCCCACTCACTCAACTTGTCCAAATCACCCTGAAGCCTCTCTGCATCCTCCTCAAAACTCACCCTCCCACCCAGTTTTGTGTCATCTGCAAATTTGGAGATATTACATTTAGTTTCCCTCATCTAAATCATTAATGTATATTGTGAATAGCTGGGGTCCTAGCCATTCGGAAAAAGACTCATTTATTCCTACTCTTTGTTTTCTGTCCGCCAACCAATTTTCTATCCATCGCGATACACTACCCCCAATCCCATGCTCTTTGATTTTACATGCTAATCTCTTTTGTGGGACTTTGTCAAAAGCCTTCTGAAAGTCCAAATAAACCAAATCCACTGGCTCCCCTCATCAACTCTGCTAGTTACATCCTCTAAGAATTCTAGTAGATTTGTCAAGCATGATTTCCCTTTCGTAAATCCATGCCAACTCTGCCCGATTCTACCACTGTTCTCTAAGTGCTCTGCTATAAAATCTTTGATAATGGACTCTAGAATTTTCCCTACTACCGACGTCAGGCTGACTGGTCCATAATTCCCTGCTTTCTCTCTACCTCCCTTTTCAAATGGTGGGGTTACATTAGCTACCCTCCAATCTGTAGGAACTGTTCCAGAGTCTATAGAATCTTGGAAGATGACCAGCAATGCATCCACTATTTCTAGGGCCACTTCCTTAAGTACTCTGGGATGCATGCCATCAGGCCCTGGGAATCTATCGGCCTTCAATCCCATCAATTTCCCCATTTCTGTACTAATACTGAGTTCCTTCAGTTCCCCTCTCACTAAGCCCTGTGTTCCCCAACATTTCTGGTATGATATTTGTGTCCTCCTTTTGTGAAGACAGAACCAAAGTATGCATTTAATTTTATTATTCAATTTAAATAGATCAGGATGGCCCAGGGGCCATGTGTTTAAATTGCGTAAGGATAGAAGGTTAGACGTCAGAAGGTTAGTCACCCTATGGAACAAGCTTGTGCAGTGAATGCAGATTTGCTGCATGCCTTGAGATCGAATCCAATTCTTTTTTTTTTCCAAAATATACTTTATTCATAAAAATCTGTAAAAAAAAAAACATGACAAAACAGCACCGAGTCAAAAAATACAAACAGTGCAAAGGAGGTCAGTTTCCTTCAATACAGGAGTGAGTTGCCTCACAACCCTTCCATTTCATTTTTCATGCCATATGCATTTTACAGCAAATGAAAATTTTCCCGATACAGTTCGTGGGGTTTTCCATGGATCCAGCCCCTCCGTTCAGCTTGGTGGGGGGGACCTTACACCGTGATCTTTGCGCTGGAAGACCAGCAGGTTTCGGGCAGACCAAAGGGAACCTTTCACCGAATTGACAGTCCTCCAGCAGCAGTTGATGTTTATCTCGGTGTGCGTCCCTCGGAACAGCCCGTAGAGCACAGACTCCTGTGTTACAGAGCTGCTTGGAATGAACCTCGACAAAAACCACTGCATCTCTTTCCACACCTGTTTTGCAAAGACACATTCCAGAAGGAGGTGGGCAACCGTCTCTTTCCCACCACAGCCACCTCGAGGGCATTGTGCAGAGGGGGTGAGACTTCGGGCGTGCAGGAAGGATCTGACTGGGAGGGCTCTTCTCACCACCAGCCAAGCTACATCTTGGTGCTCGTTTGAAAGTTCTGGTGATGAGGCATTCCGCCAAATGACTTTGGTGATCTGGTCGGGGAACCATCCGACAGGATCCACCGTCTCCTTTTCCCGTAGGGCCTTGAGGACATTCCATGCAGACCACTGCCTGATGGATTGGTGGTCAAAGGTGTTTTTCCACAGAAACTGCTCCACGAAGGATAGGTGGTACGGCACAGTCTAACTGGATGGAGCGTTCCCCAGCAATGTGACCAGGCCCATCCTTTGCAACACCGGGGACAGATAGAACCTCAGCATGTAGTGACACTTGGAGTTTGCGTACTGTAAGTCTACACACAGCTTGATGCAGCCGCACACGAAGGTAGTCATCAGGATGAGGGCGACATTGGGTACATTTTTACGGCCCTTATCCAGAGGTTTGAACATCATGTCCCTCCGGACCCGGTCCATTTTGGATCCCCAGATGAAGCGGAAAATGGCTCTGGTGACTGCCACAGCGTAGGAGTGGGGTATGGGCCGGACCTGCGCCACGTACAGCAACAACGTGAGCGCCTCGCACATGTTGACCAGGTTCTTACCCACAATGGAGAGAGGTCGCTGCTCTCACATACTCAGCTTGTGTTGTACCCTGGCTACTCGCTCCTCCCAGGTTTTGGTGCACGCCCGGGCCCTTCCGAACTATATCCCCAGCACCTTCAGGTGGTCTGACGTGACGGTGAAGGGGACACGGGATCAGTCAGCCCAGTTCCCAAAGAACATGGCCTCATTCTTGCCGTGGTTACCTTTGGTTCCCGAGGCCAGTTCGAACTGGTCGCAGATGCTCATCAGTCTGCGCACAGACAGCGAATCCGAGAAGAAGACGGCGACGTCATCCATGTACAGGGAGGTTTTGACCTGAGTGCCTCCACTGCCTGGGATTGTCACCCTCTTATGCTCGCATCCTTCCTAATAGACTCAGCAAAGGGTTCAATACAGCAAACAAACAAGACAGGGGAGAGAGGACAGCCCTGTCTGACTCCAGATTGGATCGGGAAACTTTGATTCCCACCCATTGATTGAGACTGTGCTACTGATGTTTGTGCAGAGCAGTTTGATCCAATTGCAGCTTCCCGCCCCAAACCCCATTTTGGAAAGCATGTCCATCATGTAGGTGTGCGATATCCTGTCAAAAGCCTTCTCCTGGTCCAGGCTGATGAGGCAGGTGTCCACCGTCCTGTCCCGTACATAGGCGATATTATCCAAGTAGCTCGAAACTATCAGAGATCTTCCTGCCGGGTACAGTACAGGTCTGGTCAGGGTGGATCACCAACTCCAGAGCAGGCTTGACTCTACTGGCTATGACTTTGGACAGAATCTTGTAGTCAACATTAAGCAGTCAGATGGGCCGCCAATTTCTGATTTCTGCCCCCTCCCCCTTCCGTTCGTAGATTAGGGTGATGATGCCTTTCCTCATGGATTCTGACATGCTGCCGGCCAGGTCTGGGCCGACGCAGTCCCACAGGGCCGAATGCAACTCAACTGGTAAGCCATCGCTTCCGGGAGTTTTACTTGTCTCAAAGGACTTGACGACCTTTGTCAGCTCGTCCAGAGTTAGCGGCTGGTCCAGTCTCTCCCTCCTGCTGTCATCTAAGACCTCTGTGATAGATGACAGGAAGGACTGGGAGGCTCTGCTGTCTGTGGGCTTCGTGTCATACAGCCCAGCATAAAAGGATTTGCTGATCCTTAGTATGTCGGACTGCGAAGACGTTACCAAGCCACCATCTTCCTTCAGGCTGCTGATAGCAGAGCTCTCTCTCTGTACCTTTTGGAAGAAGTAACACGAGCACGTCTCATCCCGCTCAATGGAGCGGACTCGACTGGAAGATGATCTTGGAGGCCTCAGTGGCAAAGAGCAAGGCCTGCTGGCTCTTCACCTCATGGAGGTCCTCCTTGACCTCAACCCCCATCGACTGCAGCCGGAGCAGATTTTGCATTCTTTCCTGGAGTTGGGACATTTCCCTCTATCTCTCTCTCGCCCTCTGAACACCTTTGAGGATAAAGAACTACTTGATGTTTTCCTTGATCGCTTCCAACCATGAACTGGAGACTCAAAGAGGGGTTTCACGGTTCTCCAACCTTTGTAATCCCTTTTGAGTTCCTCAGTGTTCTCTGGGGTTAGCAGTGTAGTATTGAGCTTCCATATCCCCCTGCCAACCATATCCCCCTTCCAGCAGGTCCGGGCCGACCCAGTCCCACAGGGCCGAATACAACTCGCCCTAACCCGCTGGTCGTCCTGTAAGTGACAGTCGGCCAGTAAGAGGCAATGGGCGGAGAAGAACACCGACTTGACGTCGGTGGATCTGACCCTGACAGCACGGGACACAAACAGGAAGTCTATCCTGGAACGGGCAGACCCGTCCGATCTTGACCAGGTGTATCTACGCTGCGCTCAGTCAGCAGGTTTGCTGAAGACGTCGTGCAGTTTGGCATCTTTTACTGTTTATATTAGGAATCTGGACGTAGCGTCCAGTTTGCTGTCGTCTCTGCTGGATCGTCCAGCTGCATCGATGATGCAGTTGAAGCCACCGCCTAGGATGGCTGGCCTGGACGTCGCCAGCAGCAGTGGGAGCTGCTGGAAGACGGTCAGCCGTTCACTGTATTGAGCTGGGGCGTACACGTTGATCAACCGGAGCGGAGCATTGTTGTACATTACATCTGCTGTGAGGAGGCGACCGCCCACCACCTCCTTAACTTCGGAGATGATGAAGTTACCTCCCTGCAGCAGAATAACCAGGCCAGAGGAAGGGCAATCATTTCCCCCTGACCAGATTGATGGCCCGTGGGACCACCATCGCAACCATTGTCTGTAGGTGCTGAGGTGTGGTATTCCACGCTCCTGCAGAGTGAGACCATTTCTTGGCTTGGACAGAGATCACAGCACACAAAAGGTAGGAGGAATACTAGATGATATAAATCATAGTCAATAAGGACTCCACATCAAGGCTACTCTTTCCATAGACTGGAAATAATCTGTCGGGTTATGGATTCACCCCAGACCATTTAATCTCTTTAAGGGAACATTCTGCATAAGTACAGCCCGACCCCAAAGATCATCACTCCAAGTTCCAGAATATTCATCCATCCTTACACCTCCACTTTTTCACCCTGGCCGCCTATCTTCCACAGAAAACATCCTTCCTCTCTATTGCAGGATCATCTCTGTCTAACCCTATAAACGACTCATTCCCAACCGGATATTTATACAAGAGCAAAGTACTGCAAATGCTGAAATTCTGAAATAAAAACAGAAAATGCTGGAAATACTCTGCAGGTCTGGCAGCATCTGTGGAAAGAGAAACCGGGTTAAATCATTTCAGATTGTCAATTAGCTCCTTTATGAAGCTGTTGAGTGCTGTGAGCTTCAGCTGCTTTTTTTGAGAGTCTGTTATACGTTTTCACTACTCTGAAAGAATGGGAGCAATTTATCCCCAATTAAGACTCACTAGGTTTGAACCTATGATTCTTCAATGTATTGCCAGAGGCTGTAGTGCCTCAATAACTTATTTTAAGGCTCCTTTCTGCCCAGTCAGACTGTTCCACAAAGCTCATTTTGCAATGTTTCATGCTTGCACAAAGCATTTTCATTTCTCATTTTTGACTTTTTTTTGTAGCAAGATTTTAAAATTTACTAGAGTTTAATTTTGTTTCTTTACATCTTTTTTTTGTTTTTTTTTTCGTAATGAGTTTTCTCCCTTCCTCTCTTGAATGCACTGACACTCACTGGGTCAGTTCAACAGACACCTTATTCCTTGCAAAAGTAGTTTTGAGTTTGAGTTTAGATAGTGAGTATCGCAGGCGATTTGACTGCTCATGATGATCATAGTTCAGCCTGATTCTTTCTTCACCTAACAGCTACAAGATCCCTTCCATTTGGCGTCACAAGATAGATATCAGGAAATGAACAATGATCTTCCCGGCCTTTCCCTCACTCATGGATGTTCGGGCCAGTTACAGCTTCCCATTTGCCACCTTGGCTCAGATTAGTACAAACTGGAACTTGAACCTGAGACTTGCCTGCTCTTTTTGACTCAGCTATTGACTGTTCATCAGCTGAACTGACAGGGAGCTGTATTTATATTAAGTGAAAGCTGCAATTCTTTCCTCATTTGCACGAGGCGTTCCCTGGTTAGGGGTTACTAAAGGACATAGCTGCGAGACTGGGTCTGAGGCAGGTGGTGGGGGAACCAACACGAGGGAAAAACATACCTTGTCCTCACCAATCTGCCTGCCGCAGATGCTTCTGTCCATGACTATTGGTGGGAATGACCACCGCACAGTCCTTGTGGAGACAAAGTCCCGCCTTCACATTGAGGATACTGTCCATCGTGTTGTTTGGCACTATCACTGTGCTAAATGGGATAGATTTCGAACAGATCTCGCAATGCAAAACTGGGCATCCACGAGGCGCTGTGGGCCATCAGCAGCAGCAGAATTGTGCTCAACCACAATCTGTAATCTCATAGCCCGGCATATCCCCCACTCTACCATTACCATCAAGCCAGGAGACCAACCCTGGTTCAATGAAGAGGGCATGCCAGGAGCAGCACCAGGCATACCTCAAAATGAGGTGTCAACCTGGTGAAGCTACATCCCAGGGCTACTAGCATGCCATACTGCATAAGCAGCATGCAATAGACAGAGCTAAGCGATCCCATAACCAACGGATCAGATCTAAGCTCTGCAGTCCTGCCACATCCAGTCGTGAATGGTGGTGGACAATTAAACAACTAACTGGAGGAGGTGGCTCCACAAATATCCCCATCCTCAATGATGGGGGAGCCCAGCACATCAGTGCGAAAGATAAGGCTGAAGATTTGCAACAATCTTCAGCCAGAAGTGCTGAGTTGATGATCCAACTCTGCCCCCTCCTGAAGTTCCCAGCATTACAAATACCAGACTTCAGCCAATTTGATTCACTCTGCGTGATATCAAGAAACGACTGAAGGCACTGGATACTGCAAAGGCTATGGGTCCTGACAATATTCCGGCAATAGTACTGAAGACCTGTGCCTGTGCTCCAGAACTTGCCGCACCCCTAGCCAAGCTGTTCCAGTATAGCTACAGCACTGGCATCTACCCGGCAAAGTGAAAAATTGCCCAGGTATGTCCTGTACACAAAAAGCAGGATAAGTCCAACCCGGCCAATTACCGCCCCATCAGTCTACTCTCAATCATCAGTAAAGTGATGGAAGGTGTCATCAACAGTGCCATCAAGCAGCACTTGCTTAGCAATAACCTGCTCAGTGACGCTCAGTTTGGGTTCCGCCAGGGCCACCCAGCTCCTGCCCTCATTACAGCCTTGGTTCAAGCATGGACAAAAGAGCTGAACTCGAGGTGAGAGTGACTGCCCTTGACATCAAGGCAGCATTTGTCCGAGTATGGCATCAAGGAGCTCCAGCAAAACTGGAGTCAATGGGAATCAGAGGGAAAACTCTCTGCTGGTTGGAGTCATACCTAGCGCAAAGAAAGATGGTTGTGGTTGTTGGAGGTCAATCATCTGAGCTCCAGGACATCACTGCAGGAGTTCCTCAGGGTAGTGTCCTCGGCCCAACCATCTTCAACTGTTTCATCAATGACCTTCCTTCAATCATAAGGTCAGAAGTGGGGATGTTTGCTGATTGTGCAATGTTCAGCACCATTAGCGATTCCTCAGATACTGAAGCAGTCCGTGTAGAAATGCAACAAGACCTGGACAATACCCAGGCTTGGGCTGATAAGTGGCAAGTAACGTTTGCGCCACACAAGTGTCAGGCAATGACCATCTCCAACAAGAGAGAATCTAACCATCTCCCCATGACATTCAATGGCATTACCATCACTGAATCCCCCAGTATCAGCATCCTAGGGGCTACCATTGACCCGAAACTGCACTGGAGTAGCCATATAAATACCGTGGCTACAAGAGCAGGTCAGAGGCTAGGAATCCTGAGGCGAGTAACTCACCTCCTGACTCCCCAAAGCCTGTCCACCATCTACAAGGCACAAGTCAGGAGTGTGATGGAATACTCTCCACTTGCCTGGATGGGTGCAGCTCCAACAACACTCAAGAAGCTCGACACCATCCAGTACAAAGCAGCCTGCTTGATTGGCACCCCATCTACAAACATTCACTCCCTCCACCACTGACACACAGTGGCAGCAGTGTGTACCATCTACACGATGCACTGCAGCAATGCACCAAGGCTCCTTCGACAGCACCTTCCAAACCTGTGACCTCTACCACCTCGAAGGGTAAGAGCAGCAGATGCATGGGAACACCACCACCTGCAAGTTCCCCTCCAAGTCACACACCATCCTGACTTGGAACTATATCGCGGTTCCTTCACTGTCGCTGGGTCAAAATCCTGGAACTCCCTTCCTAACAGCACTGTGGGTGTACCTATCTCACATGGACTTCAGCAGTTCCAGAAGGCAGCTCACCATCACCTTCTCGAGGGCAATTAGGGATGGGCAATAAATGCTGGCCTGGCCAGCTACGCCCACATCCCATGAATGAATTAGCCTTTCATGACCTCAAAGTAGAACTAAAAAGACAGGTTGTGGAAAAAAAAACCTTCCTGTTGTGAGGAGGAAGCAATTTAAGTTTTTTTTTGTTCTTAATTGCAGAGAGTGCAAAATCACAACAGACTGTTCCAAAAAAAAATGGGGAGATCGTTTTGTAAAAAGCTTCATTCTTAACCATTGACTTTGATATTTGTTTCTGCACTTTGTTGAAGAATCGCCACAGGATCTTTTAGGATAGATGGGACCTTGGTTTAATGTCTCATCCAAAAGACTGCACCTCTGACAGTGCAGCACTCTCTCAGTATTGCACTAGAATGTAAGGCTGGATTATGCATTCAAGTACTTGGAGTGAGTGGAACTTGAACCCACAACCTTCTGACTTCGTGATGAGAGTACTGCCAACTGCGCCATGGCTGTGGGATGCGATTAAAGAAGCTCAGCGGCTCCCTGGACTGGAAGTTTTATGGATTTTCAAAAGGTGTTTGTAAAAGTATCACATCCGAGGCTTGTTAAAATTAAGGTATCTGTATTTAACAAGTGTGGCAGCAGGAATAGCAAGTGAGCTGAAGGCCAGAAAATAATGGATCTGGTGACCTAAAGCCAATGGTAGTGAATGTGAATAACCTTCTGGGCCGACACAAATTATACACCTTTTGCTTCAGGATGAACCAAAGCACTTTGCAGCTGATGAATTCCCTTTGAAATGTAGTCACTGTTATGTTAACAAACATGGCAGCCAATTGGCAAGACAGCACTGATTCTTTTCCCTTAGTACTGTGCTGAAGTGCCTGCCTATATTAAGTGTTCAAGTCCTGAAATAGGACTTGAACCCACAATCTTGTGTCTCTGGGGAGCCAGTGGCATGGTGGTAATGTCACTAGACTAGTAATCCAGAGGCCCAGGTCCTGGGGATACTGGTTCAAATCTAGTCTTAGTTTTCATGGCACCATTACTATCATTGATTGTCATAAAACCCATCAGGTTCACTCATGTCCTTTCGGGAAGAAAATCTGCTGACCTTCCCTGCCATGGCCTACATGTGACTCGAGACCCACAGCAATGTGGTTGACTCTTAACTGCTCTCTGAAATTAGCTAGCAAGCCACTCAGTTGTCAGGCTAAGTTAGGGATGGGCAGCAAATGCTGGCCTATTTCCTATTTCTCCCATTTTATTTATGTTTTTATCTGGTTATGTCTCTGTGAAGTATTGTTGGATTTTGTTTCCCCCTACTTATAAGCACTATTTAAATGTGCATTGCTATTTCACTCTTTCCTTGCATGTCTCTTAAGAACCACTTCTTACTGCGACTCAACAGCAAGGTGGAGGCTTCCTCGATCCTGAATAGATTGCTTGGTGCACTGATCATCGATGGTTTAACAAACTCTAACCGCAAGCTTGCTGCTTGATGATTGGGAAAGAGATGGCTGATGAAAGCCAAGTTACAGAAGAAAATTATGCAATTTGCGAGCAGATTAAAAAGGTTGTGTTGTAAGCCCCTTGCTGTACATGGGTGGCAGTGGGGGAGGACTCTGCTGTTGCAGGGGTACTGCAGGGATTGTAGCTTGAGCGTGTGTGTGTGCCTTATTTAGTTATAATGCAAACAGGCTTCAGGAAACGCAGTGTTTCCAGCTTTCCTGTGGTTAAAGCCTTGCTTCCTGCCTGATACAAGTCTGCTGGTGTTTGTGTGCACATTTGGACTTGGGGTTCTGTTGCAAAATGGATTGCAAAATTGGTTTGAATTTCAGTTGAAATTATTTTTCCTTCCAATGTTTTCTGCTCTGCGCTCACCTGATCTGAATCCTTACTGGGTGTGTTTGCACATGTGCCAGTGGCCCTATGGTACTTTGCCTAAGTGGATAGTCTTTATGAATGATTCAATGCTTTTTGACCGCAGAGCGCATCATCGCCCAGCCTGATCCCCTTGTTACCTGATGTTTACATATGCATACTCGCCAGAAAGACAGCTTTGAAGAGTCGAGTGTCAATCGCAGGTGTCATTGCAGCCAAAAGCCCGTACCTGCAATCACCAGGCACTTTGCACACACTCTTTCAGCAGAGGTGACTGGCCAGCAATAAACACCTGAAAATCTAACTGAGTTTTCAGTTCCTGGTGCAAAACTTCCAAGGCCAAATTTAGTACTATCATCCTGGATGAGATCAGTAAACTAACTTGGCCTGGGGATCAGCAGATGATGTGTATGGCTGAGTACCAGATTACTGAACTACTGGGACGCTTTTGTATGAAATTATTGTTTTCTTACAACTGCAAACCTTGCTGCCTTTCTGAAAGAGATTGTTAATTTAAAGCCAGCTCATATCACATTAATAGGTAGTTTTGTGATGTACACCCGTAGTACTGGGAACTCAGTCGAGGGTGTCATGCTTTCCTTTTAGCCACTAGGCATTGTCTGTGTGGATTGGGTGAATTGTTCCGTTAATGGTATTTAGTCCCAGTTGTACTTTTTCCCTATTTTCTCTCCTTCCCTCCTCTTCTAAAGGCAGTACCAGAAGCTGAGATTCAGTTCCATTGTTGTCAGCACCTCTTCAATACCTAAACCAAGTAACCATTCTTCAAAATTAATTTATTACTTGCCTATTACAAATAAAATAAACTAGTAGAATATGCATTTTATTATATATGTTTGTACTTTAAAAAAAAAATTGACTATTGTACCAAGAGCAGGCATATGTTACTAGTCTTGGCTATAAACTTAAAATAAAATAAAATTCCATTTCGTCCCTGGAGATTGATTAATTTTCCCAGTACATTCTAAGAATGAGAGGTGGATAACATTTTGGCGATTATGCCTCCTTTAATTTGGTGTGTCTTTAGCATGCACCCTAGCCTCTCCCAGAGCCTAGGGGTGGGGAGTTTGTCTAAAGTCTCACTTGCTGGTCACACAGCGTGCAAATTAAGGGTGCACTGCCGGGTAGAGCAAACTCAGGAAATGGGCTCTCAGTACTGGCCCAGCTGCTGCCTCTGTTCAAAGCAGCCAATTCAGCATCTGTCTCTTCAATAGCTTAGTATTGCACCTCTACATAAGAACATGAGACATAACAGGAAAAGACCATTCGACCCCGCTAGCCTACTCTGCCATTCAGTACAATGATAACTGATTTTCTACGTCGACTCCACTTTCCTGCCCACTCCTTTGATTCCCTAAGAGATCAAAAGTCTATCACTCTCAGTCTTGAACGCACTCAAGGATGGAGCATCTGCAATCCTCTGGGGTAGACAATTGCAAAACTTCACAACCCTCTAAATGAAGAAATTTCTTATCTTACTCCTAAGTAATCGACCTCATCTTGAGGCTGCACCCTCGTGTTCCAGATTCTCCAGATAGGGGAAACAACCTCTCAATATCTACCCTAGCAACCCCCTTCAGAATCTTGTATGTTTCAATGAGATCCCCTTTCATTTTTTCTCAGATCCAGAAGGTATAAGCCCAAATTACTCAGCCTGTCATCATAGGGCAACCCTCTCATCCCAGGAACCAATCTAGTGAACCTTCACTGTACCACCTCCAATGCAAGTATATTCCTTAGATATGGAGACCAAAACTGCACACAGTGCTCCAGGTGTGGTCTCACCAAAGCCCTATACAATTGTAGCACGAATTCCTAATCCTTGTACTCCAATCCCCTTGCAATAGAGGCCAGTATGCCATTTGTCGTCCTAATTGCTTGCTGTACTTGCATGCTAACCTAGCTGTGTTCCTTGTACGAGTACACCCAAGTCTCTTTGAACAAAGTTTCTTGCCTTTTAAAATATATTCTGTTTCTCTATTACTACCAAAGTGAATAACCTCACACTTCCCCACATTATACTCCATCTGCCACCTTGTTGCTCACTCACTTAACCTGTCTATATCTCTTACAGCCTCTTTGTATCCTCCTCACAGTTTACATTTCTACCTATCTGTCTTTGTAGTGTCA
This sequence comes from Heterodontus francisci, assembly GCF_036365525.1. Taxonomy (NCBI): domain Eukaryota; kingdom Metazoa; phylum Chordata; class Chondrichthyes; order Heterodontiformes; family Heterodontidae; genus Heterodontus; species Heterodontus francisci. Next base: position 28,649,533 of record NC_090411.1, read on the forward strand.
GCAAACTTAGATGTGTTACTCTTGGTCTCCTCTTCTAAGTCATTAATATAGATTGTAAATAGCTGAGGCCCCAGCACTGATCCTTGCAGCACTCCACTATTTATAGCCTGCCAACTTGAAAATGCCCTGTTTATTCCTACTCTGCTTCCTGTCCATTAACCAATCCTTCATCCATGCTAAGAGATTACCCCCAACTCCATGAGCCCTTATCTTGCTTATTAACTTTTTGTATGGCACCTTATTGAATGCCTTTTGAAAATCCAAGTATACTACATCTACGGTTCCCCTTTATCTACCTCGCTAGTTATATCCTCAAAAAACTCTAATAAATTTGTCAAACATGATTTCCCTTTCCTAAAACCATGTTAGCTTTGTCTGATCAGACTATGATTTTCTAAATGCATGTAAAGACTTCCTTAATAATAGGTTCCAGCATTTTCCCAATGGCGTCAGGCTAACTGTTCTGTAGTTCCCTGTTTTCTCTCTCCCTCCTTTCTTGAATAGCAATTTTACATTTGTTAACTCCCAATCCGCTGGGACCGTTCTAGATCCAGGGAACTTTGAAAGATCATAAGTGCATCCACTATCTCTGCAGCTACCTCTTCTAGAACCCTAGAATGTAGGTCATCCGATCCTGGGGATATCTTAGCTTTTAGTCCCTTAAGTTTCTCCAATAATTTTTCTCTGCTGATAGTAATTACCTTAAGTTTCTCACTCTTCTTATCCCCTTGATTACCTTCTATTTCTGGTATGCAATTTGTGTCTGCTACTGTGAAGGCACAAACAAAATATTTGTTCGTCTCTACCATTTCCTCATTCCCCATGTTAATTTCTCTTGTCTCTGCCTCTAAGGCACCAATGTTTACTTCAACTACTCCTTTTTATATACTTGTAAAAGCTGTTACAATTTGTTTTTATATTCCTGGCTAGTGTGCTATCATTCTATTTTTCCCTTTTTTATCAACTTTTTGGTTGCAATATGCTGGTTTCTAAAACATCCCAGTCCTCAGGCTTAATACTATTCTTTGCAACATTATAAGCCTCTTGTTTTAATCTAATACTATTGTCATGGTCCTGTAGTTATTTTTCGGAATATGTGGTTTGCCTTTAAGGTTTGCAGAGGATCAGTATTGCTTTAAGAGCCGGCAAGCCCTAGGAGTTATAGGAAGGTGCATTCTCGTTGCCTTAGAAACAGCCATTTGGAGACTGCGATTCAAAGGGTACATTCTCGTTACCATATATATAGCCACTGGGAGTGAGTTTCATGTGATACATTTGTTACAATTCAGTTTTGAACTGGTTTTTAATGGAAGACAGTTTGTTCTAACACACAGACACAGCTGTGGTGTCAACACCTGGAAAAAGAGCTCTCAGCCATTTAAACTGAAGGAATAGGAATTTTAGTCTGTAATAATTATCTCAAAATTCTAAAAACATCAAGCCAAAACAGAGATCTCTGGTAATTTAAATTGAAGACAGGGAAGTTAGACTGGGACAATCTTTTATCCCTCAAAAACTCAAAAGTCAGATTGATTCTGTTGAAAGTGTTTGCAAGTTGTTAATTGTTGAAATTCGTTAGAGAAGAAAAGCAACATTCTGTGAGGACTTCGAGCAACATTGGACTGTAAATTTGCAAGACTCTAATTTTTTCTATTTTAAATTTTGTTTATATCTTCATAGTGTTTAAGAATTTAGTTATTCTAATTAAAGAGTTAATTTATTGATTTTAAAGACACCTGGTTTGGTTAGCCTCATTCGGGGGTAACAGATGGTATAATTTGGTTGGGTCTTTCTTTAATTTGGAAAGTTTTAAATGATGTGTTAGCCAATCTGTGGAGTGACAGGATTGAATTAACAGTGTGTTGGTCCCACTGCAATCAGAATCATATATTTTGATTGGGGGCTTTGACAGGAGTGGTCGGTCGTAACACTATCCTTAACTTCCATAGCAAACCACGGATGGATCTTTCTTGCTGAGTTTTTGTTAATGGGATGCATTTTTGTTGAATATTTTGAATTTTTTCTTTAAATGTTTCCCACTGTTTATTTACTGCCATACCTTTTAGTCCATCTACCCAGTCAACCTCAGCCAGCTCTCCCCTCATATCTACGTAATTGGCTTTGTTTAAGATTCTTGTTTGGAGCTGGAGTTATGTCACTTTCAAACTGAATATGAAATTCAATTGTATTACCACTTTAGGCCTTTGAGGATGAGTTTGGTAAATTTAGGCTCATTAGCATAACGTGTGATGCACATAAAGAATCATAGAAAGTTTACTGCACTTGCGGTGCATATCCAGACACCTTTTAAATGAGTTGCCTCCTCAATGGAGGCTGAGTGCATAAGATGTAGGATTGCCTACCAAGGGTTTTTCTTACTTGAATCTTGTGTTTGTTGTTTAGTTCTTGGTCCTATCGTATTTGTATTTTATATCTTAAAGTTCTACTCTGTTCAAGGGATGTCAAGGAATGCAACACTTTTGAAGCCTGTGACCACATTAAGCACCCTTGGGTCTGATGTGGCATAGATCAAATACACTGTAAAGCTTCCTCTACTCTTGGTCTCAATTATGATCATAGAAAGTGAAACTAAGCCACATCATGTAACATTTGCCTCTCTTTCTGGCTTCTCTTTGAAGGTAAGATCTCTATGATTCCATAGCACTGGCAGTCCTCGCATGCTTGGGCTTAGTGAATCATTTTCTTTATAGAATGTGCAGGCCATTTGGTCCATAAAGGCAATGCCATTGTTCATTTCCCATGTGGGCCACCTCGTCCAACCCTGCTCTCCTGTTCACTTCCCATGCCTATATGGTCCCCATTCAAATTCATAGCATCACAAGACTTGGTGTGGGGGTTGCTTTCATCTATTTTAGAGAGGATTTCAACCAAATGCCTCCTGCAGCATTCGTGAAAAAGCTGGAAGCAGTAGGAGTACATGGCAAAATACTGGATTTTATACATTCCATCTTCAATATATCAGCAAGGCTGGATAAGAAGCTTGCTGAATGTATTTCTCAAAAAAGAGTGAAGCAAGGTTATTGTCTTTAACAATGTATTGGAAGTCATCATAAGGAATGGCTATATGATGGCTTTAAACAATGAGTCAGTCAAGTGTGTCATTGCAACTAAACTTTGTACCTGCATGCTCTTTTTCAGCAGAGGTGACAATGAGCAGCATGAAAACCTAACTAACTTTTCATTCACCTAATGCAAACATTTGAAGGCTAGTCATAGTGCCGTCATCCTGGATGAGGGGAATAAACTAACTCAGCTTGGGATCAAAGCAGGTGATATATACAGTTCAGTACAAGATCACTGATCTACTGGGAAGCCTTTATGTGAAATTATTATTTTCTTTCACAAAGGGAACAAGATTAACTGTTGTAAGAGATTGTTAATTTAAAGCCAGTTCATATCAAATTAATAGTTTTGTGATGTACACCTGTTGTACTGGGAACTCAGTGGAGGATGTTGCACACTGCTTTTAGCTAATAGGTATTCTATCATTGTGGAATGGGTCAATAGTTCCAGTAAGGAGCAGTTCCAGTTCTATATTTTCACCCTTTCTCTCCCTTCCTTTTCTTCTGAAGGCAATAACAGAAGCTGAGATTCAGTTCCATGGGTACTGGTAGCTAACTAGTAGCCATCAAGTGTGAGCCCACTGTCCTCATCTGTGCAATTTCTGTCTGTCCCCATCAGCAAGGGTCACTGGGTAGCAATTAGTGGAGAACCAGGCTGACTTTTCCCTCTGTAGTCCAGGGCCCTGTCTCTTTTTTTTTTAATGGGTTTCTTCCTGCATGACCCTTGCTTATTCAAGACGGATGGAAGAGCCTTTCCCCACCCCCAGACTCCAGTTTGTTAGATACCATGCACTCAACAGTTCCCCTCATTCAGTTTAGCTCATGCTGTCAGTTGAGAACTTGTACACAGCGATGAGAGAATAGGCCTGAAAAGCAGTTTTTCCTTCCAGAGAACCATGGAAGTTTACAACACAGGTCATTTGTCCCATTGTTTGTGTTGGCTAGAGCAGTCCAAAACTCTTTTTTAAATTCGCTCATAGGATGTGAGCTTTGCTAGCAAACCAGCATTTGTTGCCCATCTCTAATTGCCCTTGAGAAGGTGGTGCTGAGTTGCTGTCTTGAACCGCTGCAGTCTCTGTGGTATAGGTGCACCCACAATGCTGTTAGGGACGGAGTTCCAGGTTTTTGACCTGGTGATAGTGAAGGAACGGCGATATAGTTCTGAGTCAGGATGGTGTGTGGCTTGGAAGGGAACTTGCAGGTGGTGGTTCCCATGCACCTACTGCCTTTGTTCTTCTAGGTGATAGGGTTTGGAAGGTCCTGTCGAAGGAGGCTTAGTGAGTTGCTGCAGTGCAGCTTGCAGGTGTAACTAATACCACTGTCCTGCTGTCTCCCATCAGCACTATACTTTCCTTTGCTTTGTTATCCAATTTTCTCTTGAAAGGTGTAGTGGTTTCTACTTCAAAAGCTCCCAATGGCAATGCATTCTATGCTGCAACGACCTGTTGCTGTTTTCTATTCCTAATCCTGCTGCTTCCTGTCCTGCTGAAAATTTTAGGAAATAAAATTAATCAAGAAAAACTTATCAAAATCTTGCTTAATTAAACAAAACATCTATTAAAAGTCCTCTCTGAACTATTTTCACTAGTGCAGAGATGGCTATTGCCTCAAATATCTCTTCATAACCATGGTATCTTGTCCCTTGCAGAATTCCTGATTCTGTGAGGAAAAAATGGAAAGAGATTGTTTGATCAGTCGAGCCTGATCCTTCCAAAAGAACAATGTCCAATTTGCTGTTTTAGACTTTCCCCAACTTGTTCTTTTGTGAGAGCTGAATTTAATTCCAAAGGAGAGAAAACTCTAGAATTTCTCCTTGACCCTGAAAAGTAATTGAGTGAAAACTCCATGATAACCATAAAACGTCTATTATTTAGCCGTGCCCATTTACTACTACTGTTGCCCCAGCAATTCTGGTGCTGTTGTATTTCATGAAATATTGTCTTCATTTGTTGTAGAAGTAGAAACAGGAAGCACTAGTGGTGTACAGTAAGTTTGCCCGCATCTCTAAAGAGCAAAGACAGTTAATGTTTTGGATACATGTACCTGATCACAACTGAAAATGGATAAAGGATTTTAGTAATGTTGGGGAAACTAGAGAGGAAGGAAGAGAATCAGATAGTTCAATGACGGTGAGAGTTAATAAGTTGAATAATTGCAAAGTGTCAATTACTGCTCAGTTAGCCTCCTTCCAGTCATCAGTAACATCTTCAGTAGTGGTCAAGACAACACCTCACCGGTGCAGGGTTCTGCTTCCGCCATGACCAATCCGTTTCAGCTTCATTTGGGCATAAGGTCATAAGAATTAGGAGCAGGAGTAGGCAATTCAGCCCCTTGAGCCTGCTCTGCCATTCAATACGATCATGGCTGATCTCATCTCTGCCTCAACTCCATTTCCTGCCCATTCTCCATAACCCTTCAACTCTTTACTAATTAAAAATCTGTCTATCTCCTCCTTATAAAGGCAAAAACAAAATGCTGCAGGGGAGTTGGCATTAAACAGGAGTGTTATCAAACAAAGTTCTAACACCTGAACCACATGAGATATTGGGACAGGTGACGAAAGAGGTAGGTGAGCATCAAATTGTTAATTGCAAAAGTGAATTTCAGACACAAAGCAGTGCTGACTGAAGGAACACTTATGGCAATGGCATGTGAGTTTTAATGCAAAGGTAGTTGTTTGATATTGCTGAGGACAGTGCGGATTCTGCCTTTGGTCTTTTTCTGATTCAGTCATGCCCCTTGCAGACTGATTGTGAAACAAAGGGACTTGAGTGTTCGGAAAGCTGGCTGCAAGTAACATAGAAAAATAGGAGCAGGAATAGGCCATTTGGCCCTTCGAGCCTGCTCCACCATTCATTATGACCATAGCTGATCATCCAACTCAGTAACCTGTTCCTGTTTTCACCCCATACCCTTTGATCCCTTTAGACCCAAGAGTTATATCTAACTCCTTCTTGAAAACATACTGAAAAGTCTCAACTGCTTTCTGCGGTAGTGAATTCCACAGGCTCACCACTCTCTGGGTGAAGAAATTTCTCCTCATTTCAGTCCTGAAGGGTTTACCCCGTATCCTGAGACTATGACCCCTGGTTCAGGACTCCCCCACCATCGGGAACATCCTTCCTGCATCTACCCTGTCAAGTCCTGTTAGAATTTTATAGGTTTCTATGAGATCCTCCCTCACTCTTCTGAACTCCAGCGAATATAATCCCAACCGACTCAGTCTCTCCTCATATGTCAGTCCCGCCATCCCAGGAATCAGTCTGGTAAACCTTTACTGTACTCCCTCTATAGCAAGAACATCCTTCCTCAGATAAGGAGATCAAAACTGCACACAGTATTCCAGGTGTGGCCTCACCAAGGCCCTGTATAATTGCAGCAAGACATTCCTGCTCCTGTACTCTAATCCTCTCACTATGAAGGCCAATGTACGATTTGCCTTTTTTACCACCTGTTGGTCCTGCATGCTTACCTTCAGTGACTGGTGTATGAGAACACCCAGGTCTCGTTGCATATTCCCCTCTCTGTTTATAGCTGTTCAGATAATAATCTGCCTTCCTGTTTTTGCTACCAAAGTGGATAACCTCACATTTATCCACATTATGATGCATCTGCCATGCATTAGCCCACTCATTCAACTTGTCCAAGTCACCCTGAAGTGTCTCTGCATCCTCCTCACAACTTGCCCTCCCACCCAGTTTTGTGTCATCTGCAAATTTGAAAATATATTTAGTTACAAGTAGTTGAGAATATACAGAAATGCGGTCCTAAGTCTATCTCTCCACCACTCTGGGACCAGCTGTTGAATATTTGGGTACCCAGAACAGCAAATTATTCTGTTTTTGCTCTCTTTTTTTTCAAAAAAAAGGAAACTTGTGTTTGCCGGGTGAATTTTGAGGAGGATAACGCAATGTTGCTGCGTTTTTTTTACTGTACTGTGGGGTGTGGGTATCTACTCTCAGCTGCTGACTTCCCTTTCTTGGTCACATGCGATGGGGTGGTGCAGACTGGAAGCAAGCGGGAGAGGGGAAATCAGACTGAACATCACAATTGTTTGCCTCTTAGTAGCTGGTTTCCAAACCAGGTTTTTGCTCATTCGCTGTTTTCTCCCTGGATTTTTACATGAGAAAGGAAGATGATTAGCAAAGAGAAAAAAATAATTTTTTTAAAGGCAATCTGATTCCAGCCCAGACTGAGGATCAGAGTCTACTCAGTTTGTTGACTTGAAGACTTCAAAGTGAATCTAGTTTGGCTGTCTGGAGCCATTTCTAATGTGTTTACAGCCATAACAAACCATAACAAAAATAAATTCAGTACTAAATTAATAATCTCACTTCGGTCATCAGTTGGCTTGCTGCAACGCAGCAACTGGTCATTTGGCCCAGCTGGTCTTTGCCAATGTTTATACTTCACACGAGCCTCTTCCAACCCTGCCCCCACAACCCTCCATCTTCTCACATGTATGCAACAAGTCACCTCTTAAATGTGGCAATGCTTTCTGCTTCAACTGTTAGATGTGGCATAAATTCTACATTCTCTCCACTGTCTGTATAAAGAAATTCTTCTTAAATTATTTGATCCCTATTTTCTATGTTTCTATACAGAAAGCAGTTGAGGCCAAAACATTGTATGTTTTCAAGAAGGAGTTAGATATAGCTGTTGGGGTGAAAGGGATCAAAGGAAGTTGGGGGAAAGTGGGAACAGGTTACTGAGTTGGATGATCAGTCATGATCATAATGAATGGCGGACCAGGATCGAAGGGCCGAATGGCCTACTTTTTTCCTGCTCCTGTTTTCTATGTTTCTATGTTTGTGGCTATCTTACATTTATGCCCCTTTGTTTTGGACTGACCCACAAGTAGAAACGGTTTCTCCCTTCAGATTTCTACCAAGTTTTCTCTTAGCCTTTTTTCTAGGGAAAAGAGCTGCAGTCTGCTTAATATTTCTTGATCGTTGTAATTCTGGTAAATCTTTTCTGAGCTTTCTACAATGCTTCAATAACCTGTTTGTAGTATGGATACCAGAACTCTGCACAGTACTGTGTATGGTCTAACCAAGATTCAATTCAAATTAAGCATTACCTCCCTGCTTTTGTATTCTCTTTTTCTAGAAATGAACCCCAGTACCTTGTCTGCACTGTTTATGGCCTTATCAGTCTGCATTGCTACTTTTAATAATTTATGTATCTGTGTCCCCAAATCTCTGTGCCACTCTACCACATTTAGTTTCTTTCTTCCAAGGAGTAAGTAATTTCCTTATTCCTCCTGCCAAAATGAACCATTCACAATTTGCTATTTTGTAATTAATTTGCCATTTATCCACCCACTCTGTATGCTTGTTTATGTCTTCCCATAATCTGCTGCAGTCTCCATCACTATTAACTATAACCATCCTCCCAATTTGGTATTTACAAATTTGAAAACCACACCTCCAATTCCTGAATAAAAATCATTTATGTAAATAGTAAACAACAGTGATGCCAACACACATCCCTCGGTACACCACCTCCTGTTTTCTGTCAGTTTGAGAAACTTTCCTTAACTCTTATCCTGTTTTGTAGCCATCTATTGTACTGCCTGGTCTCTGACTCCACACATTCTGACCTTGGTCATGCGTCTTATGAGACACCTAATTAAAAGCCTTCTGCACGTCCATGTATACTACATCCACTAGATTGCTCTTCTCTACTCTTCCTATTAACTTCTTTAAAGATGTGGGCAATAAGAATATTTCACTAATGCAGTCAGTGTCATTCATCTGAAATTGGGACCAAGGTGCATTGCTAGGGCAAAGTAGAGGGAGCTTAGCTCTCTATCTTAACATCTTACTTGGGAGTGCAAAATGGAGTTTGTAGCATTTCCCAGCACATCTTTGATGATCAATGAAAATCATATATTTTACATCTGTTTATCTTTTGCAACTGGTCATTTCTCAGAGTAATACTTTGTGCTCTTACCATGTGAATGAATTTTAAGCTGAGTGCTAACATTTGTTTCAGAGTGTTACTGGATTTGGGCGACAAATGATCGAAAAAACAAAACAGCTGGTTGAATCGAAGTTCACCATTGCAAATGGCTACAAAGCAGATGCTAAGGTAGGAACTCGTCCATTTCCCTTCTGAAGGCATGCAGAGAGTCAGCAAACACTGCACAAGTCAAGAATATGTTCTGAAGGCACAATATTCCCTGGGGGGAGAAAACACCATCTAACATCTAGCCTATTCCTCTTTCTGCATAGTTTAAATGCACGACCCCTGGTCTTCCCCAATCTGTCAAACTGGAGTAATCTTATCAATAGGCATGCCTCCTGTTGGGTCAATTCTAACTATGTGGTTCTCAGACTGTAGGGCTGAAGGCCTATCCAGGTAGATACAGTGAGGGTACAGTCCGAAGGGATCATTCCCTCTGCGACACCCTGGTCCACTCCTCCATTATCTGCAATATCCTTTCCCCTTCCCATGCAGTTGCAGGAGGTGTAATACCTGCCCCCTTACCTCCTCTCTCCTCACTATCCAAGGCCCCAAACAATCCTTTCAGGTGTACTTCTCTCAATTTAGTATGCTGTGTTCGCTGCTCACAATGCGGTCTCCTCTACACTGGGGAGACCAAACGCAGATTGGGTGATCACTTTGCGGAACACCTCTGCTCAGTCTGAGAACATGACCCCAAGCTTCTTGTTGCTTGCCATTTGAATACCACCCCCCATCTGATCTCATGCCCACATCCAGGATTGCTGTAGTGTTCCAGTGAACATCAATGCAAGTTCATTTACCGATTAGGCATGCTACAGCCCACCGGACTGAACATTGAGTTTCATCATTCCTTTGTTTCATCATTCAATTTTTTTTACTATGTGCCTGCCCACTTTTTTTCATGTTTGTGCTTTTGGCTAGGGCTTTCATTATTCTGTCATTTAACACTAACGCTTTGTCTTTCACTACACCATTAATACACTCTTTGCCTTTGTCCCATGACCACCTTGTCAGTTACTCTCTGTGACCCTCTGTACTATCAACACCTTCCCTTTTGTTCTCTTTTGCCCCACCCCAGCTTTATTTGCTTAAAACCTATTACATTTCTAACCTTTGCCAGTTCTGATGAAAGGTCACTGCCTTGAAACGTTAATTCTGCTTCTCACTCTACAGATGCTGCTAGACCCGCTGAACATTTCCAGCACTTATTGTTTTTATTATTATTATAGGTACAGTGAGGGGTTGGGAGGAGACAAAGAGTTGCCACTGTTTTTAACTCGTCTGATGTTATGCAGTCTGCATCAATCCTGCTCCCTGTGCTTATTCAGATCACTAGTCTGTTGCTACCTCACATGGCAGAATGAGCACTGCAGGAAAATGAACAAGAATTATGAAAACAACAAGTGCAAGAGCACAAAAGGAGAGGAGAGTAAAGTGAGAAAAAAGTGGGGGGGAAATGGAAGCAAATGAGCTGCGAGAATGAGAAAGGGGAAAATTGATCAACTAAGTCAGCACAGAACACAATCTAACGCAGGACCTTCTGGTCTTTTTAGCTTGGTACTGCACTGCATGATGCATTTACTCGATACCATCGAGGAGGCTTGGCAACATTTTATCCTAGTTCCTATTTTTCAATTAGGTCATTTACGGTGACACGGATTCTGTGATGTGTAAACTGGGAACGCAGACGGTGGAGGAAAGCATGGCGTTGGGTCGTGAGGCGGCCGAGTGGGTCTCTAGCCACTTCATTCCTCCCATTAAACTAGAGTTTGAAAAGGTGAGTGGAAAAAACCAGTATGAATTTTTGCTGATCGGGATTTGGGACGGAGGAATTCAATGGTTTTGCAGTATTGGGTCCATCCCAGTTAATCAGCAGCACCATGATGTAAACAGTTAAAGTGCTAACCTGTGTTTTGGGTGTTCTGTCTCCATTTACCTTCTCTCTTTGAGATTGTGAGCAAAGTTTGGGCCCTTTTCTGTTTTTTAAGTAAAATTATTGTTTTTAAGAGGTTAAAAATTGTTGCACTCAATACCAAATCGAATATAATCCAATTCGAAATTATAGTTGAGATCCTTGGAGCTGTTTTGCTCAAACATCTTAAAATAGTGCTGACATTCACGCTTGTTTTGCAACTATAAAGTTGTTTTATAAAACCATGCAGATTCTTTTACATTTGAAGTCATTTCACTTATTAGTTCATAAAAAACAAGGTCAAGCATGGAAGAAGCTAAAAGCTGTGAAAACAGAATGGAAATTTATTTCAAAGAGCTAATTTTTATAGTTGGCTGAGATAGTACTTTCTTGCTAATTTTTGCATCAGACAGCTCATGAATTTTTGTTATGTGGATTTTGGTGTAAATCTGATCCTCATTTCATGCTTATTTGGTAATAAAGGGGAAAGCCTTTGTGGGTTAAGCACCTCAGTGATGCTGTATAATGGGGACGTAAAGGCGAAAGCACGCTTGCCTCTGAATCAGAAGCTTATGGGTTTAAGTTCCACTCCAGAGACTTTGCGTTGACATCCAATGCGGTACTGAGGAAAAGTTGCCCTGTCAAATCTTGTGCTATTTGCTTGCGGAGTTAATCTGAGGCCCTGACACTGCCCCTCACATGGATGTAAAAGATCTCATGCACTTTTGAAGAGCAGTGGAGTTCTCACTGATGTCTTGGCTAATATTTATCCCTTAACCAACATGAATTTTCAAAAAAATCTCTTTGCTGTGGGACCTTTCTGTGGACAATTTGGCTGCTGCGTTTCCTACGCTGTAACAGTGGCTACACTCCAGAAGTGCTTAATTGGCTTTGGAATGTCCTGAGATCGTGATAGGCACTATTTAAATGCAAGTCTATTTTTTGTATTTGCTGGTCACATAGGTCACACCATAGAGCCTTAAAGGTTAAGCACAAGGCTTAAATCCAAATTGCTGTTAACTTGCCTATGTCTCATTTTGCTGTGGTCCGTTACTGAATGCTATGCCAGCCCATTTCAAAACTCAAGACCTAAGAAATCAAATACAACAGGCGAGTGAATAAGAAATACAAGCACAAGTGCCTGGGTCTTCAAAACCTGAATTATTGTGTCTGAAGTACTACAGTTTGGTCATCTACGCTATTGAAAAAATGTACTGCATTTAATGTGTCATGTAAATGTTCCAATGCACGTCATAAAGAGACAAGGAAGAGTGACTGAAGGCTTGTTCAAAGAAATGGGTTTTGAGAAACTGAAGTAAGAAAGTGAAGAAGCAGAGGGGTTTATGGAGGAAATGTCACAGCAAGCAACTGAAGGCTCTGCCACAAATGGTGAAAAGTTGGGAGGAAGATGCATAGAAGGTCAAAGTCAAAGGAACAGTGTGGGGGAGAAGGACACACGGTTGAAGGAGATTGTATAAGTATGTGAGGCCATATAAGGATTTAAAGAGAAGGATTTTAAATTTAATGAGTTTGGGGGCAGGGAGGCAGTATTGGTGAAATGCAAATGGCACATAGTGTGGGACAAGATAGTGCCCTAGAGTTTTAGCTAAGTGTGAAGGGTGCAATATAGGAGGCCAGCAAGGAGATCATTGGAGTAGTCAGATCTGGAAGTGATGAAGATGTGGTTAAGGGTTCCAGTGGTGCAGAAGCAACAGTGTTTGTAATGAAGTGAGCTTCATACCACATTTCTACACCATCACTAAGACCACCTATTTTCATCTCTAATATTTCCTGTCTCCAGCCTTGCCTCAGCTCATCTGCAACCTCTAGACTTGACTATTCTAACGCATTTCCATCTTGCACCCTCCGTAAACTTGAGGACATCCAAAACTCTGCTCCTGTCTCCCAACTTGCACCGTCACGTTTATCAATCGCCTCTGCTTGCTGCCCTACATTGGCTCCCGGTTAAGCACTGTCTCGGTTTTAAAATTCTCACTTGATTTTATTTCCCTCAATGGCCTTGCACCTACCTACTTTCTAACCTCCTCCAGCCTTACAATCCTCATATCACCATGCCTCTCATTCTGGCCTCTTGAGCGTTTATCACTGCTTAGGCCCTAAGTTTTGGAGTTAGTTGCCTGAGCCTCTGCAGCACTTTACCTCTCATTCCTCCTTTAAGACAGCCATTAAAACCTACCACTTTGACCAAACATTTGGTCATCTGCCCTAATAGCTCCTTAAATGGCTCAGTGTCAAATTTTGTTTGATAATGCTCCAGTGAAGCACCTTGGAACATTTCATTAAAGGTGCTATATAAATACAGTTTGTTGCTCTTTATATGAAACATGAAATTGTGTTCGTGGCACAAGACCCCAGGTGCAAATAGTTTGATTCAGCCTGAGATGGGGAAGGGGTCACTGTCAAGGAACTTATTTTGTTGAGGGGTGTCGAGGACAATGAGTTTGGTTTTCTCCTTGGAGAAGTTGTGTTGACTTCCCCTTCCCCTTGAGCAAATGGTGAAGCTAATCCTTTTGCAAATCTATTTTAGGTATATTTCCCATATCTGCTGATCAACAAGAAACGCTATGCTGGTTTATACTTTTCCTCCGACTCAAACACCCATGATAAGATGGATTGCAAGGGTATAGAGACAGTGAGAAGGGATAATTGCCCACTGGTAGCCAATCTGATCAATACCTGTCTGCAGAAGATTTTAATTGACAGGTAGTTATGAATCTGCATTATTTTCTGTTTAATACATCTCTTGTTTGGAAGGTTTACTTATCTACTGAATGTGGTTATGCAGGTTGTAAAGATTAATGGGATGTGAGACTTAAAGAGCAGATAGGAGACAGTGAGACAGTCACTCCACACTGTACTTTCATCGCTGAGGCTGGACATTAAATCCAGTGCAGAAAGAGAGGATGGAAATCCCCTAACTCTGTTAATTTTTTTTGTTTTTAGAACTTGGGATCATATCCAAACCAGGCAGCTTTTTTTTGTAGTTACCTAAGCAATTGGAGCTGGTTCTGGTCTTGGCAATCCAGTCTTCAAACCTGTGCATCATTCAGACAGAATTCTGTATCAGTCAGATTCTGATTTTGAAGTTGATGCATGGTCAGAATGGTGCATCGGCTCGAACAAGAGTAGAGCATCTTTTCCAAGTTTGGGTATGTTGAGCCCCCTGTGCCTTGTAAAATTTCTTGGCAATTAGGGGGTTAAAAAATCTGATTGGAAATGCTAACCCAAACCGTCCAATTAATCTGAAACATGAAACCAATTGTCCGATCGATATTCTGAGTGTTAAGTGGCATGTGATGCAGCCTCAGCGTCTGCCTTGAAAAGACTTGTTACTTGAGGTTTGGAAGTCCTTGCACTGCTTGAGGCGAGACACTCTGCCTGCAGAGCTTGGTGCTATTACTTCCTCCCACCCTCCCCACCTCTCTACAGATAGAGATAGCCGTATGAATGGCGCTACAGGCAGCCAGAAATGAGACATTGAGTGCTGCCTTACTGGCTGAAGGAGTGACAGCGAGAGACACCTGCAATAGGGGAAAGTAGACAGAGATTGTTCAGTTTGTAAATGAGGGACAAACACATGCCAGCATCTCACTGACTGCACTTGTATTCTTTAACAGGGATCCGACGGGAGCAGTGGAACATGCAAAAGAAGTTATCTCTGATTTGCTGTGCAATCGGATTGACACCTCCCAGCTTGTGATTACAAAGGAGCTCACGCGGACGGCTGACGAGTACGCAGGGAAGCAGGCCCATGTGGAGCTAGCAGAAAGGTAGTTTTATTTATTTTATTTATTTAGAGATACAGCACTGAAACAGGCCCTTCGTCCCACCGAGTCTGTGCCAACCAACAACCACCCATTTATACTAACCCTACAGTAATCCCATATTCCCTACCACATCCCCACCTACACTAGGGGCAATTTACAATGGCCAATTTACCTATCACCTGCAAGTCTTTGGCTGTGGGATGAAACCGGAGCACCCGGCGAAAGCCCACGCGGTCACAGGGAGAACTTGCAAACTCCGCAATACCCAGAATCGAACCCGGGTCCCTGGAGCTGTGAGGCTGCAAGCTCACCACCCTCCCTCCCCACCACCCCCAGCTCCAGTTTTTTTTGCAGGTGTTCAGTCTTGCTGGGATCTGATTTCACGGTTGGCAGTTTTCTAGCACCTCACTCAAGCAGCCATTATTTACACATAAGACTAGATGGTGAGCGCCAGCAGACTATTGGCAGTGCAGCCAAATCCAGTTCTTTTCAGTCCTGACATCCATCCACACACTTTTCCAGCAAAGATCATTGAATAGCGACAAGAGTCATGTTCTTATTTTCTCCCTAGCCAGGAGTAAAACTGGCTGCCCTGGCTGAGTTCAGCTAATTTGGCACTGACAATCTGATTGAAGCTGGTACCTTTTTGTTTAGTGTGTTTGTCAGCCATGACTCAGTGAGTGATTCATTTCTCTGAATCAAACATTTGTGGGTTCAAGTCCCACGCCAGGGACTTGAGCACGTAATCTAAGCTAACAATCCAGTGCAATATTGAGAGTGCTGCACTGTCGGAGATGCCATCTTTCGGATGAGATTAAACTGAAGTCTCAGATGGATTCAATAGATCCCATAGCACTATTTTGAAGGACAGTGAGGGAGTTCTGCCCAGTGTCCTGCCAATATTTATCCATCAAACAACATCTAAAATCACGAATTATCTGGTATTTACCACTTTTGATGTTTGTGGGACCTGGCTGTGCACAAATTGACTGCCACATTCCTATATTACAACAGTGACTGCATTTCAAAAAAAATACTGTAAAGTGCTTTGGAGCATTCTGAGGTTGTGAAAGGCACTATATGTACGCAAGTTCTTTCTTTGTAGATTTTTTGAAAAACTCAGCACACAAACAAATCTCAAAAGGTGACGTGTCATGGTCCTGTAGTTTTTTTTTTCGGAATATGCGATTTGCCTTTAAGGCTTGCAAAGGATCAGTATTGCTTTAAGAACCAGCAAGCCTCAGGAGTTATAGGAAGGTGCATTTTCGTTGCCTTAGAAACAGCCATTTGGAGACTGCAATTCAAAGGGTGCATTCTCGTTACCATAGATACAGCCACTGGGAGTGAGTATTAAGCGATACATTCATTACAATTCAATTTTGAAATGGCATTTTAGTTGAAGATAGTTTGTTCTAACAGGACACACGGACACAAACAGCTGGTGTTAGCACCTGAAAAAGAGCTCAGCCTTTTAAACTGAAGGAATAGGATTTTAGTCTGTTTAATTATTATCTCTCAAAATTCTAAAAGTCAAGCTAAAACAGAGATCTCTGATTTAAATTGAAGACAGGGAAGTTAGACTGTGACAATCTTTTATCCCTCAAAAACTCTAAAGTCAGATTGATTCTATTGAAAGTGTTTGCAAGTCATTAATTGTTGAAATTCGCTGGAGAAGGAAAGCATCACCTACTGCTGAAGTTAGACTACGGACAGTTCTACTGTGGAAGAAACTTTTTTCCTGCATCGGACGACTGTGAGGACTTCAAGCAACATTCTGTGAGGACTTCAAGCAACATTGGACTGTAAATTTGCAAGGACTCTAATTTTTCTATTTTAAATGTTTATATCTTAATGGTGTTTAAGAATTTAGTTCTTCTAATTAAAGAATTAATTTGTTGATTTAAAGACACCTGGTTTGGTTAGCCTCATTCGGGGGTTAATAGGTGGTACAATTTGGTTGTGTCTTTCTTTAATTTGGCAAGTTTTAAATGATATGTTAGCCAATCTGTGGAGTGACGGGATTGAATTATCAATGCGTTTCTCCCACCACAATCAGAATCGTATATTTTGATTGGGGGCTTTGACAGGAGAGTTCGGTCGTAACACTTGCAAAACCCCAGAGTAAAAATCTTCTTGACTGGACAGTCTTCCGTGTACAAATCAAGGAAGTGATTTGAAAATTCTTCAATTGACTGCAATAATAGCATGTTTTGAGAGTTGCTGAAATTTAGTTATGTTGTATAAAGAATAATGTAAGTAAATAAATTAAGTGTAACTGCGAGGAATTGAATGGGTAGAGAGCGAATGCATGCAGATGCTTCTGTAACAAGTTCCTTTCAGGCTTTGAACCTCATGCCAAATTATCAGAATTATATATATTTTTGAACAGATGCAAGCAGATTTTATTAGTACCGTAATACAGAGTGGGAATACTGCATTTGGAGATGCATTTTGTTTTGTTTCCAACGAGGTGCCAGAATCGTTGACCTCTGCCTTGCAGGAAGTGCAGAAATAGCAACTTGAGGCTGGGTCACACAGCAGCTGCAAGACCAGAAGCCGTTGCGCAAAATTAAAAAAAAAAGTTGCTTTGAGATAAATTTGCTCAGATTTCCTGTGACCGAAGCGACCTTTAATATATTTTTTAAATATTAAACCACCAATGACAGTAGGGAGGGGAGAAAATGAACCATTCTCTTTAATATTTGTGACAGAAAATGTATTTAAATAGAAAGACTTGTATTTGTATAATGTCTTATTGTGTCTCTCCAAACCATCCCAAAGTATATTAAACTCAATGTATTGCTTTAAAATGCAGTCACTGTTGTGTAGGCAAACATGACGGCCAATTTACATACAGTAAGGCACCACACAGAAATGACAGCCCATCCACCATTGGCGTTTTATGGCTACAGTGTATAAGGGTGCACTGCAGCAACTCACCAGCTCCTCCAAAACCCAAAACTTTCGCCATCTATAAGGACAAGAGTAGCAAGCAAGTGCATTGATACAACCTCACCTTCAAATTCTTCCCTAAGTCGCATGTACATGACAACTTAAATATGTATTGCTGTTCCTTCAACATTGCTGGGTCAATATTCTGCAACACTGTCAGGAGACCTTACAGTTTCTGGATGGAGCAGCGATTGTATATACTGTGCTGCACAAGGTATTACAATTGTGTGGGATAAGTTGGAAGGACTAGAGGGTCTTTACCTGTTGATTATTGTTCGTATACTTGGGAAGTAAGGAATGTGGAGAAAGCAGGGAATTGGGATTAACGAGTGGCAGAGCAGGCTCGATGGACCAATGTTCAGTTTTGTTTTCTGTGTCTTTGGTTTTTTTTGAAATTAAGAATTTGATATCAATAGTAAAGGCTGCCCCAATCAAATGTTCACAAAGAAAAGCGTTAAATCTTGTATGTTGCATTGTGGCATTCTGTCTGTATCAGTTGGAGCCAGGCAAACACCCCCGCTCCCAAGGGCAGAGGGGGCTCTTGGATGCAGTTCACCGAGTATAAAACTGAAAAAAAGGTGCAGTGGTCACGCATCGTTGACAGCCTGGCCTGTTCTCACCACCCTCGCTGTGGAGCTCATGTCCGATGCAGGTGTTCGGGCAATGATGGCTTAATTTAGACTTTATCAGACCCACGCAAAGGATTGTGGGACTTTCCTTTACACAGTTGTGGCTTCTTTGTGGGTAGTGGGTGATCGTTGTAATCAAGACTTGTCTATTTTTAGTGTCTTTGGCACTGTTCAAATCTTTTCTCTCTCTTTCGTTGCTCTCACATAATCACAAAGTTTTTTTAGATTCATCCTGAACAAGGTTCCCTTCAGTATGATGGCTTGCTTAGTAGATTCGGGACCCATCCTAACACCTTGTATTCGGAATGAGGCATCAGCCTGGGGAGGCCTTTATAAAACTTTAAGATGTTGCTTTTAAGTGCACAATTCTTTTTTTCAGGTATCTCGCCACCTCTCTTGAAGATGCTGACTCTTGTTAGGAGGTGCTTCCATGGTCAACCTTGTAGTACATCACTCGGGCAACTACTGTTTATGTATAGGCCTTGTCTGTGTGCATTGGGGTGCTGTTTAACTGTAGTCAGCAGCATAGCTGAATCCTATCCTCTTTCTCAGTCAGTCAGAATTAGACTGAGTGGGTGTTTTGCTTCCCCTGCATTTGTGCTTCCCCCCCCCCCCCCCCCCCGAAATCCCCTAGGGTACAGACGCCAAGTATGGCACTTGAATTACTGCCCCAGCTGAAATCAGCTAGCTTGGCACAGACCTGGAATTGAATCGGGGATCTTCTGGTCTGTTTCGCTTCAAGTTTAACCTTTTTTCGTGCAAGCAAGGACTGTGCGCTGGTCTGTGAAGAATCTTATCGTGAAGTTCTCCGATTTGTAACCCTCCCTATACCCTCAAACACTAAACAATACTGTTTAATTGCAAATAATCTTGGGTTGAGGAGCTCTCCAGTGACTCAGTATATGGATGTGCTTCCCAACATGAAAATGAGCTGTTTCTGGGTTTCAATCCCTTGTATGTGCTGAGTTCACAAATATCAGAATGGGAAGACAGTATCGATGTCACAACTCACCTTAGTGTCCCAGGTTAGTGAGGTGAAAAATGAGACCAAAGTTCCCATTCCTGATCTCCTGATCGAACAGGACAATCCCCAAAGCCTCCCAGAGTTGAATAGCCTGCTGATATTCACTGGATGGCCACTTGTGCAGTACTAAAGGGGAGGCCCTTGCACCTGTAACCGGTACAAACCAACCCTATCAAAAGGGAAAGCGTTTAAGTTTTGGAGTAAATGGAAATATTGATTTCTATTTAAATGTACATTTTTTGCAACATTAAACTAAGTTAGTCTTCTAGTGAATCATTTGATAAGTTAGTTTGTAATTGAGCCATACAGACCAGCAGGTCTCTGGTTTGTTTCCTGTGTAAATGTACTGAAAGAAAGAGTCCCCACTTTCAGAAGATGAGGGGAAAAAAACTTAACCAAAAGAAAATAAACCACTTGCCAGGTTTATGTCAGCTTGGCTCCATTGGTAGCACTCACAGCAGGAATTGAACTTGTAATCAAAGCTAATGCTCCAGTTTAGTGCTGGTCAATGCACTGAGGGAGATGCTTTCCTTCTGATGCGATATGAAGCAGAATGTGTCTGTATGTAACTATTCAAGTGGGCTTTAAAAATCCTTCTATAGCACTAAGGAAGCTCTGCTATTCTGTCCATTGTTCCTCATCCAACCAGTATTACAAAAAACATCGGTATGATCATTTGTCTTGTTGCTGTTTGTGGGGTCTTGCTGACTCAGTGGCTGCTATTCTTGCTGACTTAACAAGAAATAAGCTCATTCTTAGTGTGAACCATTTTGAGGTTTTTTTTTGCCACTTGGACAAGGTGCTATGTAAATACAAATCATTTTTTTAAAAGTGCGGTGTAAGGGGGAAGGGACAGTTACTTTAACTGATCTGTTTTGACCTTTTGTTGCATCTCAACTCTGCTTGTGTACAAGTATCATCAGAGACTTCATTGCAAATAGTTGTATCTGGTACCTGAGTCCTGTTCCCCTGAACCCAGAAACCAGTTACTTATCGTACAAAATACAGTTCCAACATCAGGGACATAAGCGAACCCTGACGTTCTTGCGGGACCCCCACGTTTAAATCGATTAGGATAGAGAGCTATTTTAGTACAGAAATAAATTATCTTCAGTTTCCATTTAACGCTATTCAATTAACATAATACTGAAGCACTCATTGTCCTGATTATTAAAAAACAGAAGTCATTAAATACAAAATTTATTTCTTTCACCCTGCTCTGCAGTGTCTCACTCTGTGCTGGGAAAGGTCATATTCAAGCAATTAGTCTGCAATTATCTCTCAAACTGTCAAACTGGAGTTTCACTCATATGCAGTCGTATTTTTGCAGAGGTAACATCATTTTCATCAACTTGGCAAACATGCTTTATAAAGGCATCCTGTTTATTCATCGTTATTCGTAATTTTAAAAGAATAAGTTTTCACTTCAGTACCACCATTTCAGTTCACTGTCAGTTCCACACAGTGATGGGTTGTGTGGGCCAGCAAGTATTGAGCACTAGAGTTGGTTAGGGAATAGCAATTAATTAAGATACTTGAATAATTTAGCTGAAATTAAGTTTAAAGTATGTGTTTGGATCCATTTCTTGTCTTTGCCATATAGGATGCGAAAGCGAGATGCAGGCAGTGCGCCCAATCTTGGAGACCGAGTGCCCTACGTCATCGTCAGTGCTGCAAAAGGTGCAGCAGCCTACATGAAGTCTGAGGTACGGATGTTTCAATTTGTTTTTAAATTTGTTCTCGTGGTGTGGTTGGCACTGACAAAGCCACATTCATTGCCCATTCCCAGTTTCCCTGGCGAGTTGGTGACTTCTCTTTGAACCGCTGCAGCTCTTATGGTAATGGTGCCCCACGATAACGTTGGGTAGAGAATTCCAGGATTTTGAACCAGTGACAATAAGACAGGTGCCTTTTGCAACTCCCGGACGTCCCAAAGCACTTTAAGCCAGTTAAGTACTTTTGAAGCATAGTCACTGTTGTAATGCAGGAAACGCAGTAGTCAATTTGCACACAGCAAAATCCCACAAACAGTAATGAGATAATGACCAGATAATCTGTTTTACTGATGTTGATAATGAAGGAATGGCAATAAATGTCCAAGTCAGGATGTTGGAGGGAACTTTGTGATGATGGTGTTTTCGTGATGCTGCTTCGTTGCCTTGGTGGTAAAGGTTGCAGGTTAGACGGTGCTGACAAAGTACAGTGAGTAGGGTGAGTTGCTGCTGTGCATTCCGTCTGTGGTGCATGCTGCAATCACAGTGTGCCAGTGTTGGAGGGAGTGGATATAGAATCCAGTGGCAGGGAGCTGATCAACAAACCTCCTGTTTCCAGGATGGTGGTGTTATTGTTGGAAGTGTGGCAGCTGTACCTAACCTGACAAGTGGCAAGTATTCCATTACACTCCTAACTTGAGCATTGCAAATGGTAGAGAGGCTTTGTCAGATCAGGAGATGAGGTGCTTGTCCTGGAATGCACAACCTGTGGCTTGTTCTTGTACCCTTAATGTGTGTTGGGTTTTTTCTGTATGTTGAGCAGTTGCCATTTTGTGCCATTTTTCAGTTTCAAATTCCACACCTTTTAGATGTTCAGATCCAATAAAAATACCTTGTTATGTCTTGCGGAAATGCAGAGGGAGTTGTAAACAAAGCAGGCAATTAAAGAAACCATATAGAATGCAACCATGTGATTGGCTTTTTTTTTTAAACTCTAAGTCCTGTAATTTTTGTTTCCTGTCAAATTTTCTCCCCTGTTCTGACGTTGCTAAGTTATTTTGGGGTTCCATAAGTACCTGTTGCTGTCCAGTATCTAACTCAATTGTATTCTTGAACAGTTGGCAGGCTGTTCGACCGTAGAGAGTATCACAGCATGCCCGGCCCTGTTCTTGCCCAAGTTGTCATATATGCCATGCTTTTCAGCAGAAGTTGATGGATGGCAAGCTGATATCCTGGCTCATTTCCCACTTCTTAGCTCATGGATGCTGCATTGGATAAAATTAGCTCCCTCTGCAATAGATAAGCCAGGTAAAATTCCTTCACTGAGATGTTCCTCTAGTGCTACTATCTGCACATCTGGACCACTTATGAAGACAAGAGTGCAGAAAGATGGAGTCGACCACCCAAACATGCAATACGAACATATGAATTAGGAGCAGGAGTAAGCCACTCGGCCCTTCGAGCCTGTTCCGCTATTCAATAAGTTCATGGCTGAACCTGATTACTCCACATTTCCACCTACCTCTGATAACCTTCCACCCCTTACTTATCGAGAATCTATCCACCTCTGCCTTAAAAATATTCAAAGACTTGGCTTCCACCACCGTTTGAGGAAGAGAATTCCAAAGACTCATGACCCTCAGAGAAAACATTTCTCCTCATCTCTGTCTTAAATGGGCGACCCCTTATTTTTAAACAGTAACCCCTCGTTCTAGATTCTCCCACAAGGGGAAATATCCTTTCCACATCCACCCTGTCAAGACCCCTCAGGATCTTGTGTGTTTCAATCAAGTTGCCTCTTACTCTTCTAAATTCCAATGGATACAAGCCTAGCCTGTCCAATCTTTTCTCGTAAGACAGCCCGCACATTCCAGGTATTAGTCTAGTAAACCTTCTCTGTGCTGTCTCCAATGCATTTGCAGCCTTCCTTAAATAAGGAGACCAGTAGTGTACACAGTACTCCAGATGTGGTCTCACCAATGCCCTGTATAGCTGAAGCATAACCTCCCTACTTTTGTATTCAATTCCCCTTGTGCTCAACGATAACATTTTATTAGCTTTCCTAATTACGTGCTGTACCTGCATACTAACCTTTTGCGATTCATGCACTAGGACACCCAGATCCCTCTGTATCTCAGAGCTCTGCAATCTCTCACCATTTAGATAATTTGCTTTTTTATTCTTCCTGCCAAAATGGACAATTTCACACTTGCCCGCATTATACTTCATTTGCAAAGTCTTTGCCCACTCACTTAACCTATCTATATCCCTTTGTAGCGTCCTTATGTCCTCTTCACAAGTTACTTTCCTACCTATCTTTGTGTCATCAGCAAATTCAGCAACCATACCCTCGGTTCCTTCATCTAAGTCATTTATATAAATTGTAAAAAGTTGAGGCCCCAGCACAGATTCTTGTGCCACACTACTCGTTACATGTTGCCAACCAGAAAATGACCCATTTATGCCTACTCTGTTTCCTGTTAGCCAACCAGTCTTCTATGCCACCCCCGAGATTGTTTTCCTGTTTCCACGATCACCTACCCACTATCTCCAAAAGAAGTGCAATTGTATTTAGGGTGAATGCTAGAGAAGTTGAAGTTAATGACTGTCTTCTGAGAGTGTTTTTGGGAACCCTCCCCACTGTGGTATCAGCCATGCTGTGCTTGGGGAAGTGAGCCTTTGAGCACTTGTTCTCTTTTTTCAGTTTTGCGAAAGTATTTCCTTATTTTCTGAACATGTTTAATTGATCGCTTAACTTCCTCAGCTCAGAAAGAGAAAGTTCAGTGGTTTTGGTGTTTGTGTTGTATCAGGTGTGTTTCCCATCCTACAATAGTGTAGGGGGATGCCCATAACTATAAAACCTAATAAGGCAAAAAATCTGCAGCCAGTGAGCAAACCACAGAGGAACTGTTCTTTGTTGTCCACTGCAGCAAGCTATTGACCTGACTACCTATTAAAAAGAAAAATGCTCTTTTTTGAATTAGTTCTGTCATTTTTTTATGGAGGGTTTTGATAGAGTAAATAAGGGGAAACTGTTTCCATTGGCAGGAGGATCAGTAACCAGAGGACACAGATAATTTAAGATAATTGGCAAAAAACCAGAGGGGAGATGAGTTTTTTTAAACATAGCGAGTTATGATGATCTGGAATGCATTGCTTGGTAGAGTGGTGAAAGCAGAATCAGTAGTAACTTTCAAAGGAGTTGGATTTATACTCTCAAAGAAAACATTTGCAGGGTTATGGGAAAAGTGCAGGGGAGAGGGACTAAATTGATGTCTCTTTCCAAGTGCATGATCAGATGAATGGCTCCTTCTATGCTGTTTGATTCTATGAGCGGACTTTTCATTTCTGAGTGTTCCCAGGTCAAGTATAGCACGGCGAAGGCAGAGTAAACCTCCTTCTCCTCTGCCCCAATTATGTTCCCTTGTCTCAACCTCAGAAGAGTGGCCCTGCTCCAGGATTTTCCAATTCCCAAATCAGCCATCCTGTAGCTCAGCTTGCAGTTAGAAGTTTTGTACCGACCGAGGCTCCATATCTACTGGTAACTGGATTGAGACTATCCAATTCCTTATTTCTTTCACATAAAACCTTTACATCCCACAGAAAGAAATGTTTTTAATAGCTGTTTATTCAGTTCATGCAGAAGAATCGTAGGGAAGTGCTGTGCCATATTGTTGCAATACAATTATGTGAATTGCACACTTCTAAATATTTAACTTAATATGTCTTTTTACAGTACTGGTGGAGAGAAGGATCAAGTAAAAAGAGTATTAATGTTTTTGTGAAAAATGTGGCCATTATAAGTACAATTGATTAAAAATAGAATTGTTGGCTACTCTAAAGGCCTAATATGTAAAGGTCTAAAGGCTCCAGCTTTGATCCTAGATCTATGCGGAGTTAGCTGATCTAATTTGGGCAGGAATTAGCCCATGCAGCATTGGGCTGGGGGAATTGGGGAATCCTTCCAAGTATCTCCGTTCCAATTGCTATCTGGCTTCATCTGGAAAGTGTGCATGTTCGCTGTGGACTGGATCAGGCTTAGCTGTGATGCCCCATCTCCTTGCCATTGATAAGACTGCTGACATTCCCTGTGTACAACCTCGTGAGGTATGGCTCCTTGAATGAGTTAACAGAGGGCTGTGGTACTGTGGACTTGTACCCCAGCAAGAACTGGCATCATCAGAAGAGGAGAAAATCAGTGGAGAAAAATAGAGGGGGCTTGGCATGTTGTTAAAGACCGATATCAAACAGTGAGTAAGAATGAATTTCATGTGGCAATCCCAAGAGCAATTCTGCTCCAAGTAATTTCCCCATTGCCTTAATGAATACTGTTTATTTTGGTTCTCGAGATCTGGCTGGTAATGACGAGGCTGCATTTATTGCCCATCCTTATTTGCTCTGAAAAGGTGGAAGTGGCACCTCCTTGAAATTTTGCACTCCTTGTGGTGATGGTGCTACCATATGGTGTCAGGGTAGAGACTTCCAAGATATTGACCCAGTGGTGATTAAAGAACCACAATCTTTGTCCAAGTCAATGTGGCCAGTGACTTAAAGGGGAACTTGGAGTTGATGTTAGTCCCATGCAGTTGCTGTGCTTGTCCTCGTGGCAGGGGAGGTGCTGAAGTAACCTCTGAATTACTGCAGTGTATCCTGTAGGTTGTACATACTGCAGCCATCAAGCACTAGTTGTGAATGGGTTGATTACTAAGCTTATTGATGGTGCACTAATCAAGCTCTGTTCTGGATGGTGCCCCACTTCTTGAGTGCTACTGTTGTGGCTGCACCCATCCATCACACTCCTGACTTGAGTCTTGTAAATGGCCTAGAGGATCTGAGGAGGCCAGGAAGTGAGCTAACCATCACTAAGTACTCAAGCCCTGCCCACATTGTTCCTTTCAAAAAAAATCCTGCAAATTTACTGCCATTGTGCATCTCCTTCCCTGCAAAGCCTGTCTGTTGAGGTCAGTTCGTGAAGGGATTCTATGCATCCTAAAGTGGTTTCATTCTTTTCGATGAGGAGCACACTTTTATTTATTTAGAGATACAGCACTGAAACAGACCCTTCGGCCCTCCGGGTCTGTGCCGACCATCAACCACCCATTTATACTAATCCTACACTAATCCCAGATTCCTACCACATCCCCACCTGTCCCTATATTCTCCTACCACCTACCTATACTAGGGGCAATTTATAATGGCCAATTTACCTATCAACCTGCAAGTCTTTTGGTGGTGGGAGGAAACTGGAGCACCCGGCGAAAACCCACGCAGACACAGGGAGAACTTGCAAACTCCACACAGGCAGTACCCAGAATTGAACCCGGGTCGCTGGAGCTGAGAGACTGCGGTGCTAACCACTGTGCCGCCCTTAATCTGTTGAGCTAGACTTGGAATCTGTTCCAGAGCCAGCTAATCTCCCAGGCTGGTTAACACTGGCTGAATGCCGTTGCAAATGTCCTGGGTGTCCTGTGACTGCATGCAAAGTGGTGGTGGTGGTGATAGTGCTGAAGCCCAAGGAGCACCCCTGAAAAATGAAAATAAAGCACACGGATTCAGAAGGGAGATTCTTTTGTGACATTATAACAGCAGGCTGTACAAGTAAAACATTTTCTTCTGATTCACTAAGAAAGAAACCATTTGTGTTTCATTTTCTGATTCTTCTCTTATCATCCTTGTTCCAAAGGTGACAGCTTGTACTGACATATGGTTTCACAGGTGGTGACAGCCTTGCAGTCTGCTAGTCATTCTTACTTCATAACCCTGGAAAGTGGCAGCAGGTTATTTCATCCTTGAGAAGCGGCACAGCTTAGCATCCTTCAGCATGCATATACCATACTATTTTTTGAAAGCCCTTCCTATCCCAGGACACAGATCAGTTGCACTACCTCTATTGTTCCCCTGCCGTAGTTGTCTAGTATAGACCAGAGAGCAACAGATAAGGCTCGAGGTTACAAAAATAATAAAAGGACAAAACTAAAGGCTTTGTATCTGAATGCACGTAGCATTCGAAACAAAGCAGATGGACTGAGAGCGCAACTAGAAATAAATAAGTGCGATCTGATAGCCGTTACAGAGACATGGATGCAGGACGACATAGATTGGGACCTGAAATTGGAGGGTACATGGCATTTAGGAAGGACAGGAAGCTAGGAAAAGGTGGAGGGGTAGCTCTGTTAATTAATGATGGTATTAGCACAATAGAGAGGGATGACTTAAGTTCAGGAAACCAGGATGTAGAAGCAATTTGGGTAGAGATGAGAAATCATAAAGGCAAGAAATCACTTGTGGGAGTGGTATACAGGCCTCCTAACACTAACCACACTGTAGGATGGGGTGTAACAGAAGGAATAATGGCAGCTTGTCAGAAAGGTACAGTGATAGTTATGGGGGATTTTAACCTACCTACAGACTGGAAAAATCAGATGGGCAGAGGTAGCCTAGATGAGGAGTACATAGAATGTTTTTGGGATAATTTCTTGGAACAATACGTTCTGGAGCCAACCAGGGAACAGGCTATACTAGCCCTGGTATTGTGCAACGAGATAGGATTAATTAATGACTTCATAGTTAAGGCGGCCCTAGAGATCATAATAGGATTGAATTTTGCGTTCAGTTTGAGGGAGAGAAGAGTGGGTCCAAGACTAGTATTTTAAACTTAAATAAGGGCAATTGTGAGGGCATGAAAGCAGAGCTAGCTAAAGTGAACTGGCAAATCAGGTTAAGGGATAGGTCAATACAGATGGAGTGGCAGACATTTAAGGGGATATTTCAGAATACACAGAATAGATACATTTCAACAAGAAAGAAAAATTCCAAGGGTGGGACCCGCCATCCGTGGTTAACTGAAACAGTTAAAGATAGCATCAAACTTAAAGAAAAAGCCTATAATTGTGCAAAGATGGGAGACAGGTCAGAAAATTGGACACAATATAAAAAACAGCAAAAAATGACTAAAAGATTGATAAGGAAGGTAAAATTAGAGTACGAGAGAAAGCTAGCTAGAAATATAAAAACAGTAAGAGTTTCTATAGATATTTAAAGAAGAAAAGAGTTAAAGTGAACGTTGGTCCTCTAGAAAGTGAGTCTGGGGAATTAATGGATAATAAGGAGATGGCAGATGAATTGAACAGATATTTAGCATCGGTCTTCACTGTTGAGGATACAAGTAACATCCCAGTATTAGCTGTAAGTCAAGAAATGGAAGGGAGAGAGGAACTGAAGAAAATTACAATCACCTGTAAAGTGATACTGAACAAATTGTTGGAGCTGCGGGCTGACGAGTCCCTGGGTCCTGATGTACTTCATCCTAGGGTGTTAAAAGAAGTGCCTAGTGAGATAGTTGATGCGTTACTTTTAATTTTCCAAAATTCCCTAGATTCTGGGAAGGTTCTGTTAGATTGGAAAATAGCGAATGTAACTCCTTTATTCAAAAAGAGAGGGAGATAAAGCAGGAAACTACAGGCCGGTTAGCTTAACATCTGTCTTAGGGAAAATGTTGGAAGCTATTATTAAAGACATTATCGCAGGGCATTTAGAAAAGTTCAAGGTAATCAATCAGACTCAGCATGGTTTTGTGAAAGGGAAATCATGTTTAACCAATTTATTGGAGTTCTTTGAGGGAGTTACATGTGTTGTGGATTAAGGGGAGCCAGTGGATGTATTTTACTTAGAAATCCAGAAGGCATTTGATAAGGTTCCACATCAAAGGTTATTGCAGAAAATAAAAGCTCATGGTGTAGGGGGTAACATATTGACATGGATAGAGGTTTGGCTAGCTAACAGGAAATAGAGAATTGTGAAGAGGGCATAAGGCAGCTACAAAGGGATATAGATAGGTTAAGTGAGTGGGCAAAGACTTTGCAAATGAAGTATAATGTGGGCAAGTGTGAAATTGGAATTTCATACCTGGAATGAAACTGAACTGGAGTAGCCATATAAATACCATGGCTACAAGAGCAGATCAGAGGCTAGGAATCTTGAGGCGAGTAACTCACCTCCTGACTCCCCAAAGCCTGTCCACCATCTACAAGGCACAAGTCAGGAGTGTGATGGAATATTCTCCAGTTGCCTGGATGGGTGCAGCTCCAACAACACTCAAGAAGCTTGACACCATCCACGTCAAAGCAGCCCACTTGATTGGAACCCCATCCTCAAACATTCACTCCCTCCACCACCGACGCACAGCGGCAAGCAGTGTGTACCATCTGCAACATGCACTGCAGCAATGCACCAAGGCTCCTTAGACAGCACCTTCCAAACCCGCGACCTCTACCAACTAGAAGGACAAGGGCAGCAAATGCATGGGAACACCACCACTTGCAAGTTCCCCTTCAAGTCACACACCATCCTGACTTGGAACTATATCGCCATTCCTTCACTGTCGCTGGGTCATAATCCTGGAACTCCCTTCCTAACAGCACTGTGGGTGTACCTACCCCACATGAACTGCAGCGGTTCAAGAAGGCAGCTCACCGCCACCTTCTCAAGGGCAATTAGGGATGGGCAATAAATGCTGCCCTAGCCAGTGACGCCCACATCCCATGAATGAATTTTTTTTTTAAATGGGCGTGCTGTCTTACGAAGAAAGATTTGACAGGCTAGGCTTGTATCCGCTGGAGTGTAGAAGAGTAAGAGGCGACCTGATTGAAACATATAAGATCCTGAGGGGTCTTGACAGGGTGGATGTGGAAAGGATATTTCCCTTTGTGGGAGAATCTAGAACTAGGGGATCACTGTTTAAAAAATAAGGGGTCGCCCATTTAAGACAGAGATGAGGAGAAATTTTTTCTCAGGGTCGTGAGTCTTTGGACTTCTTGCCCTCAAAAGGCAGTGGAAGCAGAGTCTTTGAATATTTTTAAGGCAGAGGTAGATAGATCCTTGTTAAGCAAGGAGGTGGAAGGTTATCGGGGGTAGGTGGAAATGTGGAGTAATCAGTTCAGCCATGAACTTATTGAATGGCGGAGCAGGCTCAAAGGGCCGAGTGGCCTACTCCTGCTCCTAATTCATCTGTTCGGAACCCCCTCCTGGTTGCTTAGATCCACTTTTACAGGGTGTGTTTGAGCAGTTGGGTCAAGCCATATAATTTTTTTCTTATTTGAAGCTTTCTACTGTAAAGGTTTCTTTCCAATTCATGGCAGTCCTTTTCTACCTCTTCCTTCCCTCTCAAGGATCCAATCTATGTTCTGGAGAACAACATTCCAATTGATACACAGTATTACCTGGAACAGCAACTTGCAAAACCACTCCTGAGAATCTTCGAGCCTATCTTGGGAGAGACCAAGGCAGAAGCTGTCCTCCTAAGTGAGTGAAATTTAACGTCGGAACCTTAAACTCTGGTGCAGTGACCACTTGCACTGTGGCATTATTAATGATCTGTTTCTGGTATAGAATTATTCAGAGTTCAGTGATGAGTGTTCCAGTAGTTGTTAGCAGTAGAACACCAAAATAATGGTATAGTAGTACATCTGGTGCATTCATCCTTATTTTGATTGTCAATTCCAGTCCATTATCTTCTGAACTCTCTACGCTCCACATGTGTGAGTTTCTCTCATACTTCACTAGGTCATTTGATAAACAAAAAGTGCTGGGATGCTTGCTGCCCTTTGTAATTTTTTTCTTCCACTTATCTCGGGATGACATTCAATGAGAAATCTGTTGCACATTCTTCTCCTTTGAAAAGAGGAATCACTTTTCTTTTTGCAAAGACACTAAGTGATGCTGGGTGTGGTTTCTGGTACATATTGTACCTAACCCAGGTGACTCCCTTCATTTGTGAGCCCAAATACTGAGTATTAGCAAACTTTTCGACTGGGGGAATGAGAGTCTCACTTGATCTGTCCTCACCTGACATTCTCACACAGTCACTTCCATCTGAGGTTCTGGCTAATGATCAAAAGTGGGAATGCTGGCTTTTTTTTCCGGAGCACCTAGATGAATACTAGCATATCTTGCTGAACCAAGTAATGCGGCACAAACCAGGTTGTGCATTTAGCCACCAAACCACTAGTGGAGGTTGGAGTGATGAGATGTGATAGCGTGTGATAGTGACAGAAATAGATTTAAAGGGGGACAATAAATGGTAGGACAAACATTCATAAATTAGAATTTCACTTGGAAGAAACTAGCCGTAGGTCGTGCTTGATTATTTTTTGAGTGCATTGATTTCAGCTGTAATTATTTCCTGTTTACTATAGAGGGAGAACACACAAGATGCAAGACTGTGCTGACATCAAAGGTGGGTGGACTCATGGCCTTCGCAAAGAAAAGAAGCACGTGTATAGGGTGCAAAGCCGTGCTGAATGATGACGGTAAGGGAACAGGAATGATTGACAGCTGGTTTATAATTAAGAGCTTATTAGTGGGTTGAGTATCTCTGAGATCTGTTACATTTTGCCTAGATGGCAGGCTAAGGGTTCTTTTGCTCTTGGAGAATATTGGGTGGTATAATGTGAAGGTTACTCTCTAACTGAAAGGAATTGGAAAGTGCACTATGAATATCCACCTTTTTGGAAGATGAGATGATATGTTGGAAGGTAAGAGCCCACGGGATCCAGGGCAATTTGGCAAATTGGATCTAAAATTGGCTTAGTGGCAGGAGGCAGAGGGTGATGGTCGAGGGTTGTTTCTGCGAGTGGAAGCCTGTGACCAGTGGTGTACCACAGGGATTGGTGCTGGGACCCTTGTTGTTTGTAGTGTACATTAATGATTTAGATGTGAATATAGGAGGTATGATAAGTAAGTTCACAGATGACACGAAAATCGATGGTGTTGTAAATAGTGAGGAGGAAAGCCTTAGATTACAGGATGATATAGATGGGCTGGTAAGATGGGCGGAGCAGTGGCAAATGGAATTTAATGCTGAGAAGTGTGAGGTGATGCATTTTGGGAGGACTAACAAGGCAAAGGAATATACAATGGATGGTAGGACCCTAGGAAGTGCATAGGGTCAGAGGGACCTTGGTGTACTTGTCCATAGATCACTGAAGGCAGCAGCACAGGTAGATAAGATGGTTAGGGAGGCATATGGGATACTTGCCTTTATTAGCTGAGGCATAGAATATAAGAGCAGGGAGGTTATGATGGAGCTGTATAAAACGCTAGTTAGGCCACAGCTGGAGTACTGTGTACAGTTCTGGGCACTGGGATGTTGCTTGGGCTGGAGCATTTCAGCTATGAAGAGAGACTGAAAAGGCTAGGCTTGTTTTCCTTGGAGCACAGAAGGCTGAGGGGGACATGATTAAGGCATACAAAATTATGAGGGGCACCTATAGGTTAGATAGGAAGAAACTTTTTCCCTTAGCAGAGGGGTCAATAACTGGGGTCATAGATTTAAGGTAAGGGGCAGGAAGTTTAGAGGAGATTTGAGGAAAAAATTTTCACTCCGAGGGTGGTTGGAATCTGGAACGCACTGCCTGAAGAGATGGTAGAGGCAGGAACCCTCACAACATTTAAGAAGTATTTAGATGAGCACTTGAAACGCCATAACATACAAGGCTACGGGCCAAGTACTGGAAAATGGAATTAGAATAGTTAGGTGCTTGATGGCTGGCACATACACAATGAGCCGAAGGGCCTGTTTCTGTGCTGTATAACTCTATAATATTAAGGTCACTGTCTTTTAGAGGAGATCAGCTGTGTGAGCATGAATGGGACTGGGTGGTAGCGTGGGGAGAGGGTCCAAGTGCTCCCGTGCTTCAATGTTCATCGAAGGAAGACTAACCTAGCTGTTTTGTGCCTTAGTTGGATCCCTATGGAATAAAACTGATCAACTTGCAGACTCCTCCTTTAGAGACTTGTAGATGCTTTACAGTTATTTAGAATTAGAGTCCCTGTAGGGTAAGGTGGAGATATCCAACTTTTTTTTGTTGGGTAGATATTGAGTGGGACAATGCTAAGATAAAAAGGTTTGAAGTGGAAGTGAGAGATGTCATCAGTCAGACTTCCATGGGTTTCAGCTGAGTTGTATTTTTATGATCTGATTTGAAAGAGGCAATATAATAAGGACCTTCCATTACGTTCAACTCAATGAGCTGAGTGGCACTTTAATCGCCACATACCCTTCTCTCAGTGGCTTACTAAAGGTTGCCTCATTTATCTTTCGTCATTTATCGTTTATTTTCAAAGGCTGAGGTGTTTGAGTTTTTGTAACCTTTCTTCAAAATTTTGTCCCTTGACATGAAGGATCAGTCCAGTGACCCCTTTCTGCACAACTTCCAGGATTTCGATATCTTCTTGTGCCCATATGACAAATGCTCAACTCAGACAAATGCTCAACTCAGAATTGAAATTGGAGCCTACCAGACACTATATTGCTTCAGCATGATGAATTTCAATGCTGACTTGTGCTCTGTAATGACTGTGTGGGGACAATGTTAAGCCTCCCAGATCCCCCTTTAATTTTCCTTACCTAGTTTGACATCACTTATTATCACTGCAACTTAAATGTTAGCTTCCTCTGCTAATTTACTCTGGGCCAAAATAAAAACTATCTAGGAAGACCAGCATGCAGCAGCTGACATCTATCCAAATTTAATTATATTTGAGAATTAGAGCACTTTGATTTCACTTAGAGAAATCAGAGTTCCCACCAGATGTTGTTGCTATGGGAATTGTTGGAATTAATGGTGAGTGTAATGAATAATTTGTATCAAGGTAGAGCTGGAATATAGAGACCACTGAGAGGGAAGCAAAAAATAGGTCAGTGAGTCACTCTTTCTCTGCCTTGTTCTAGCAGCTAGTTATAGGTCAGGTGCCAGATGGACATGTGGCGGTAGATTGTCTGACCACTGCCTCATGGAGTTGGGGAGTCCATGCTATATTTTGGCAAGGTAAATATTGCATGATCTGGTCCTTGGCGATTTTCCTTGAATAGACATTATGACTTGGTATTTGTGCCTTGGATAAAGGCTTGAGGTATTCTTTTTAGGTATAACTGAGTTAGTGGGCATGGGGGACTCAGTAGATTTCGTGTACCTAGGCATCAGCAAAATTTAAACCCAGTGCCACATAGGGGATTTTGGGGCATGAAGGAGGGATAGTTTTAAAGTAGATAACTGCTTCTGTTAGAGGATGCAAAGGGCAGTTATTAAGGCAGCAACGTGACTCACGGGGTACTGCCGGGACTGGCTCTAAAACATTATTGTTTTCAATTTAGCTTAAGTTAATGATTTGGAGAAATGGACAGTAACACAAAATTCTCCAGCGTTGCCATTGGAACTGGGACGTATGGTTTTATGGATTTTACCTGTATTGCCTGAATAGAATTTTGTCAACTTAAAGAGCTGAATGTTAACAGCCCCCCGATGTCGGGGTTGTAGCGGGGAAGGGTGCTGGAAAATATTTCTGGGAGAGGCCTGCCACGGGCCTAGATGCCGGAAAGGCCCTGTCCCATTTTAGTGGCGGTGGCGAGGCCTCGTGATGGTCATTAACATATGCAAATAAATGATAATTAAAGAGTAAGTACTTACCTCGTCATGTTGGCTGTCCACGCCAATATACCTGCTGATTGCTGGAAATATCGCGCTTTTGGATCTCTGTTTGTAGATCGAGGTGCAACACTGGTGGGAGGGGGGGAGGAGTGAAACTTTCAGGTGGGGAAGGGGCAAAAACTCCTACTATTGGCTGAGGAGATGGTGGGAAGGGGTTTAAGGCAAAGATAACAAAGTTCGGGATGGGAAGACAATTTTTTTTCGATGTCGACAAGGCAATAAATGAAGTGTTTTGTCATTGGAGGGGTGGGAGAGGGGTTTCAATGTTTTATAAATTTATAACTGTTACTGTTCCCTCCATGTCACTTTAAAAATTAAAATTACTGGTAAGGGTTTGAAGCCCTTTAAAAATGGCGCCTTTGCGATGGCACCGGACGTCATTCAGCCCATTGAATCTGCACCATCTCTTTTGAAGAGTGATACTGTTAGTCCTGCTCCTCTGCTATTTCCCCATCGTCCTCCGAGTTTTTTTCTCCTTCAAATATTTATCCAGTTCCCTTTTGAAGGCTACTATTGAATACCTTCACCTCCTTATCAAGAAGTGCATTCCAAATCCTAACCTCTCGGTGGGTAAAAAAGATTTTTCTCATGTTGCCTCTTGTTCTTTTGCCAGTCGTCTTAAATCTGTGCACTCTCATTATTGGCCCTTCGCCATTGGAAACAGTTTCTCTTTACTCTATCTAAACCCTTCATGAGGGGGCATTGCAATATTAGTTAAGGAGTCAGTTACTGCAGTAAGGAGATATGATTTCTTGGAGGGGGCATCAAATGAAGCTTTATGGGTAGAGTTTAGGAATAAAAAAGGGACAGCCACATTGCTAGGTGCTTATTATAGACCCCCAGATAGTCAGCGGGAAATTGAGGAGCAAATATGTGCGCAATTTGCAGAGGTGTGTAAAAATAATAGGGTAATTATATTAGGTGATTTCAACTTTCCCAACATTAATTGGGATAGTCATCGTGTTAAGGGCTTAGATGGAGTGAAGTTCTTAAAATGAATACAGGAGAACCTTTTAGCTCAATATGTAGAGGATCCAACAAGGGAGGGCGCAGTGCTGGACCTAATTCTGGGGAATGAAGCCGGACAGACGGTTGATGTGTTGGTGGGGGAGCATTTTGGTGATAGTGACCACAACATGGTACAATTTAAGCTTGTTATGGAGAAAGAAATAGACAAGTTGCAAAAAAAGATTTTGGATTGGGGGAGAGCGAATTTTAGTAAAATAAAGCAGGATCTGGCCAAGGTAGACTGGAAAGAGTTACTTGTCGGGAAATCTACAGAAGAGCAGTGGGGGCCATTCAAAAAGGAAATGGGCAGGGTACAGGCCCAACATGTTCCCTCCAGGGTAATAGGTAGGAGCAACAAGCCCAGAGAACCATGGATGACCAGAAACATTCAGGGTACGATGAGAAGGAAAAGAGAGGCTTTTAGCAAATACAAGGAGAGCAAATCAATGGAAGCATTAGTGGAGTACAGAAAGTGTAGGATGGAGCTTAAGAAAGCAATTGGGTGAGCAAAGAGGGGATATGAGAAAGCTCTGGCTGGTAAAAGTAGGGAAAATTCCAAGATATTCTATAAGTATATCAATGGGAAGAGGATAACCAGGGAAAGAGTAGGACCCATGCGGGACCAAGGGGGAAATCTGTGGGTGGAGCCAGTGGACATTGGTAGATGTTGAACGAATACTTCACATCTGTCTTCACCCAAGAGAATGAGGATGTAGATATCGAACTCAAAGAGACTGAGAGGTTCTTGAGCAAATTGTCAGAGGGAGTGACAAGGTATTGGAGGTTTTGGCAGGCTTAAAAGTGGACAAATCTCCAGGACCGGACGATTTGTGTCCCAGGATGCTGTGGGAGGTGAGGTTGGAGATTGCAGGGGCTCTGATCCAAATTTTTAATTCCTCTCTGGCCACAGGGGAAGTGCCAGAGGACTGGAGAACAGCTAATGTGGTCCCACTATTTAAGAAAGGATGTAGAGATAAGCCAGGGAACTACAGACCAGTGAGTCTCCCGTCAGTGGTAGGGAAACTATTGGAGAAAATTCTGAAGGAGAGAATCTATCTCCACTTGGAGAGGCAAAATTTGATTAGGAATAGTCAGCATGGCTTTATCAGAGGGAGGTCATGCCTAACAAATTTGATTGAATTTTTTGAGCATGTGTAGATGAGGGTAGTGCAGTTGATGTAGTTTACATGGATTTCAGCAAAGCCTTTGACAAGGTCCCACATGGGAGACTTATCAAGAAAGCAAATGCACATGGGATACAAGGTAACTTGATAAGGTGGATTCAAAATTGGCTTAGCTGTGGGAGACAGAGAGTGATGACAGACGGCTGTTTAAGTGACTGGAAGCCAGTGTCCAGTGGCGTACCACAGGAATCTGTGTTGGGTCCCCTATTGTTTGCCATTTATATAAACGCCATAGATGACTATGTGGGGGTAGGATCAGTAGGTTCACGGATGACACAAAGATTGGCCGAGTGGTTAACAGTGAGGTGGAGTGTCTTGGGTTACAGGAAGATATAGACGGGATGGTCAAATGGGCAGAAAAATGGCAGATGGAATTTAACCCTGAAAAGTGTGAGGTGATACACTTTGGAAGGAGTAATGTGACACGGAAGTATTCAATGAATGGCCTGACACTGGGAAGTTCCGAGGAACAAAGGGACCTTGACGTGTTTGTCCATAGATCTCTGAAGGCGGAAGGGCAGGTTAATAGGGTGGTGAAAAAGGCATATGGGACATTTGCCTTTATCAATCGAGGCATAGATTACAAAAGCAGGGAGGTCATGTTGGAGTTGTACAGAACTTTGGTAAGGCCACAGCTGGAGTACTGTGTGCAATTCTGGTTGCCACATTACAGGAAGGATGTGATTGCATTGGAGGGGGTGCAGAGGCGATTCACCAGGGTGTTGCCTGGGATGGAACATTTAAGCTATGAAGAGAGATTGGATAGGCTTGGGTTGTTTTCACTGGAGCAGAGAAGACTGAGGGGTGATCTGACCGAGGTGTACAAGATTATGAGGGGCGTGGATAGGGAGCAGCTGTTCCCCTTAATTGAAGGGTCAGTTACGAGGGGTCACAAGTTTAAGGTGAGGGGCGGGAGGTTTAAGGGGGATTTGAGGAAGAACTTTTTTACCCAGAGGGTGGTGACGGTCTGGAATGCCCTGCCTGGGAGGGTGGTAGAGGCGGGTTGCCTCACATCCTTTAAAAAGCACCTGGATGAGCACTTGGCACGTCATAACGTTCAAGGCTCTGGGCCAAGTGCTGGCAAATGGTATTAGGTAGACAGGTCAGGTGTTTTAATGCATTGGTGCAGACTCGATGGGCCGAAGGGCCTCTTCTGCACTGTATTATTCTGTGATTCTCTGTGTGATGATTTAAACACCTCTATCAAATCCCCTCTTAGCCTTATATGCTCTGAGGAGAACCTTTCCAGTCTATCCATGTAACTGTAATCCTTCATCCCTATAAATATCTCTTCTGTACCCTCTCCAAAGCATTCATGTCCTTCCCAAACTGCGGTATCCAGAATTGGACACAGTACTTCAGCTGGGGCCAGACCAGTGTTTTATATAGGTTTGGCAAAACTTCCTGGCCTTTGTACCCTCTGTCTCCATTTATAAAGACCAGGATTGCAAATGCTTAATTAAGTACTTTGTTAATTTGTCCAGCTACCTTCAAAGATTTGTGCACAAAGACCACCATTCCACCCCTGATGTCTCTCTTCTTGCACCCCCTTTAAAATTCTACCATTTAGCATGTATTGTCTCTCCTTATTCTTCCAAAATTCTCAAAGTCAAAAATGCTACAACTATGCATTAGAAAGCTAATGGACACTGGGTGGAAGCCATGGTGATTTAGAGTATTAATGAGCTACCTAGCAATTGACAGGAGTGCCATCAGAATGCTTACTTTAGCACATTACTCAACAATGAAGCAGCACGGAGGGGAAATGAGTAAATGGTCATGTAATTCAAGAAACATCATCGTCCATCAAGATAGATGACCTCTTTTGATTTTAGATAATGTGTGCAGAAGGCCCATTGGGTGTTAATTAATTAATCAAAGATTATTTCCCACATATATACCTAGGCAAGAGAGAGAGCTTTTTCTTTCCTAGACAGAGACATCTTGTTGAGGTATGAATAATATACAGAGAGTAACAGAGAAGATATGACTTGAGACAAGCTAGCTCAAAAGTTAGTTGCCATGGAGAACAATTGGTTATATATTTTTCTGAAACAATGAATCGTACAGCACAGAAGAAGGCCTTTAAACCCCCATCATGTCTGTGTTGGGTCTTGGGAAAAGCAATCCAATAATCCCACCTCCCTGCTGTTTCTCCATGCACATTTTTCCTCTTCAAGTATATATCTAATTCCCTTTTCAAAATTTCTATTGAATCTGCTTCCACTACCCTTTTGTGCAATGTGTTCCAAATCATCACAACTCGTTGCCAGTTATCTTAAATCTGTGTCATCTGGTCATCAACCCTTCTGCCATTGGAAACAGTTTTTCCATATCTAGTCTATCTAAGCCCCTTATAATTTTGACCTGTTTCAAATTTCCCCTTAACCTCTGTTCTAAGAACAATCCCAACTTCTCTAATCTCTTCACATATCTGAAATCTCTGATCTCATTCTACAAAACCTCCCCTGCTCCCCCTGCAAGGTTCTGATATGTTTCCTGAAGCGTGGTGCCCATAATTTGACACTATAATTCAGCTGAATCCTAACCAATGATTTATAAAGTTTTGGCATAATTTTGTTTGCTTTTGTACTCTATGCTTCTATTTACAAAGCCCACGATCCTGTATGCTTTTTTTTTAGCAGCTCTAGTAACTTGTCCTGCCACCAAAGATTTTGTACATACACTTTCTGTTCCTGCACCCCCTTTAAACTTGTACGATTTAGTTTATATTGACTCCCCTCATTCTTCCTACCAAAATACATCACTTCACACACTGCATTACATTTTAGCTGCCATGTGTCTGCCCATTTCATCAGTCTATATCCTCCTGAAATTGCTACTGTCCTCCTTCACTGTTTACTAGATTTCCAAGTAACGTAAAAAATCTCGTGAAAACTATATTTTGTTCATTTAAGTATTTTATGTCAAGGTAAACCACTTTTAGTTGTTATTTGTGCCTCATCTCACTGGGATACTCCAAAGTGTGTCTTCTGTAAAGAAAACACATGGCAGCACATGCAAGATTGTAATAGCTGGTATATTAAGAGTTCTATATTACAAACCCTGGATCATGCTGTCATTTAAGCAGAT
Organism: Heterodontus francisci; assembly: GCF_036365525.1. NCBI lineage: Eukaryota > Metazoa > Chordata > Chondrichthyes > Heterodontiformes > Heterodontidae > Heterodontus > Heterodontus francisci. Next base: position 28,689,375 of record NC_090411.1, read on the forward strand.
ATTGGACAGTAAAGATACATTCTAGACCATAGGGTACATGAGGTCTCCTTGTGAAAGTGATGATGCTGAGCCAGAAAGAATATCTAGTGAAGACCTGTGATGTTTGTAACGGGGCGATCATAAATAGAAATAACAGCCAATTGTGAAGGTATCTGGATAGGTTGTTAACCTTAGTTCAAAAAAGTGAGCAATATAATTTCATGTAGAGAAGTGCAAAGTCATGAAACTAGGGAAGCAGTGGGTGTATAAAATAAAGGCAGGAAGAGAGACCTTGGGTTTTACTGCAAGCCAGAGGATGAAAGGACATGAATTCATACTTAAGTGACTCAGTGAAGATGTAACTGCAGCAGGTGGGTGGAATGGGTATTGGGGAAATGTTGACCTGGGAAAGAGACAGAGATGCAATAAATTTCTAGAGTCTGATGAATGTGTTTTTGCACATGGGACTACTGGAGTTTGAGGAATAAAGTGAATATAAAATCTGCGACCATTTTAGGATTGATTTCATAGAAACAAAGGGTTCTTGTAGTGTACAGGCCTATGTCCCTAAAGATATGGGGACATATTTGGGTACTTAATTTTATTTAGTCATGTTTCTGGATATCTGTGGTATCATGGAGTTTGCTTGATTTGCCTTAAGTAATTTTTCAGAGTTTTTCTTAAGTTAGCAATAGGTGTTTCCTTGTCTGCCTCTCACTGTGCACCCCCCCCCCCCCCCCCCCAACCCCATCTCAACTCCTCTGAAGTGTTCACAAGTTTGGACCATTTAATGAATAGTTTAAGCATTTACATCAACTTGCTGGTCTATTCTTGATGTTTTTTCATTCATTTTTATGTAAAAGGGTTGTCCAGATAAAAGTACCAAGTAAAATATATTAAAATATTTCCATTCCCTATTTGTTTATCTTGAGTAAAAGTCATCTCATTTACACAAAATGTTCTGTAGTACCCTACTATCATAGTACAGCATAAAGGTCATCACCCCAAGCCTCCGGCTCCCTAGACCTGAATGTTTGTATATTGAAAGGTCTAAATATCAAATGGCCAGTCCTTGGCGGCCCATTGGTACCCACCCAGAAGATGCATTCAGTTGCCTCTGCAAAGCACTGCACAATAGTGCTGAGAAACCTTCAGATATTTGTGGTGTCATTACAAGGCGAAGGTGGTATTAGCCTCCCTTTCAGTTACTTAGATGGCATACTTCTAATTAAAGTGTGTCTATGTGTGTGTGTTAGGTGAGGGCAGGATTGAGCTTGGGTGTGAAGTTCACCTGCCCCCAAAATGGTTGCACAGCCTGCTGAGCCAATGCTCCATGTTTACACTCATATGAAGACTGACCACTTGGGTGAGTTACCAGAAGGTGGCCACTGGCCATTGAACCAGACTCCAGCAAGAGTTGGTGCCTACAGAAATAAAAGGGGAATCAATGAATAAAATTTTGACTAAAATTTCTAAAAGCATATTCTTGCAACAACCTCTCTTCTCTTTCTTCCCCCCCCCCCCCCCCCCCTCACCCCGCCTACCCTGCTAAAGTCCTCAAACCTTCGAAGCAGTGAGTCTGGAGTTTCCCTTATTCGAGAATAGAATGCTTACAACCCAGAGCCTCCTTCGGTCTCCCTCTCATTTCCCGTGGTCAGAGCAGAGGCCTGACCAGTTCCTCATTCTTTGTAGCTACTTTTCCAATATCACTCAGCCTCTTCCTGACGCCACATCATGGGATTAGAAATGGACGGGGGTGGTAGTATGTGCGGAGGGGGCTTCATTTTTTAAACAAATAGATACCTTGATCATACTCTGGGATGCTATGGACTGTATTCTGCTGACTTTTCACTAAATGCGGTTTGATTTTAACTATAATTGTTGCCATTGCCCTGGATACACAGCATCAGAAACCTGCACCTGATCTTTTTCTTCTTTTCTCTCACTGTCTTTTTTCTCTCCTCCTTTCTATCTTTATGACCATTGTCTGATATTTTTCTTTCACTTTCTGTCTCTATCTCATGGTCCTAGGTACCTTCCCCTCTCTCCAAGAGGAATGTGCACCCCAGTTGGCATGATACTGATCAGAAGGTTGTGTAGAATTTCTATCTGTGAATCCATATCCTGCAACCCATGGGCAGTGTTGGAGTGTGCTGCAGATCCCTATCTCTCTTTCCCGTCACTAATGGAGGACTTGATGGGATAGATGCTTGAAAAGCTCTTTCCTCTGGCTGGAGAGTCTGGAACTAGAGATCATAATCTCAGAGTAAGGGGTTGGTCATGTAGGGCTGGGATGAGGAGAAATTTCTTCACCTAGAGTGCTTTGAATCTTTGTCCACAGTCCTCTAGGGTAGAGAATTTCAGTCATTGAGTACATTCAAGACTGAGACACACAGATTTTTGGGCACTAGGGGAATTAAGGGATATGGAAATGGGGCTGAGAAGTGGAGTTGAAGTAGAAGATCAGGCACGATCTTCTTGAATGGCAGAGCAGGCTCAAGGGGCTGTATGATCTACTCTGCTCCTATTTCTTATGTTTCTTTCCTCGGCTTTTTTTTTCACCCTAATCCCCTTTTATGGGGCTGCTGTCTCTTGTTGGAGGGTTAGTCCCAAAAATTCTGGCACCTTGCCCAAGTAACCTCTTTTAGTTTATCTAGCCCTGGTTGGTGTAAAAACTGAGATTAAGCCTTCCCTCATCTGATGTCCATGCACATGCATGTGATTAAGCTTGGGAATACTAGCTGATCAAGAACAACTCTTAAAATTAAATGATGCAGCACTGAATTTACTGCATTGTTGCATACTCTCAGCATGAAATTGGACCATTTAATCCATTAGCTTCAATTATGAACATGATACCCATGTTCAAATCAACAGGAAGGCAGTGGTGTATCTATTTTATAAAATGGCTCAGGCCTTGTTAAATGAATGAACTTAGTGTTTCAGCTGTGGGGAAGCTGCCAGGTTAGCCCACTTCTCAGAACAGATGCAGGTTTGATTGGCATTTATATAACACCTTTAATGAGTAAAAATATCCCATGGCACCACAAAAGCATAATCAGAAAAATTTGACACTGAGCTACAGAGAGAGATTGCGATTCATGACAAAAAGCTTGGTCAGAGGGAAGTTTTAAGGAGCAACTTAAAGGAGGAGAGTGATGCAGAGAGTTTTATGGAGAAAATTCCAGAGCTTAGGCCCTGGACAGCTGAAGGCATGGCTGCAGTGGCAGAGCGTTGAAAATTGGGCATGCCCAAGAGCTGTTCAATGCCTAAGCCTTTCTCTTTAAACCTGTGAATTAATTTTGTAAAAAAACCCTTAAGCAGAACTCAATCCTGTAAGCATCAACCAGGATTCTTGTTTGATCACTGATGGAAGTGCATATCTCTGGGTGTTGGTCGAGGGCAACTTAGGGCTGAGCTGTGATGCCCATAGCAGCCAGCTGACCCTTACTGTTGAGGTTCACAGATGAATGATCCCCACTAGAGCAAGAGAGCATGGGGCCACCAATGGAGCTGTACCCCAGCAGACAACCAGTATGATCAGAAGGAGAAATAAGGTTTAGAAACTTAACTGGGCCAGTTGCATAAATACTGTGGCTACAGGAGCAGGTCAGAGTCTGGATATTCTGCAATGAGCAACTCATCTCCTGACTCCCCAAAGTCTTTCCACAAGGTGCAAATCAGGATTGTGATGGAATACTCTGCACTTGCCTGTATCAGTGCAACTCCAGCAACCCTCAAGAAACTTGACATCATCCAGGGCAGAGCAGCTTGATTGGCACTCTATTCACTGTTCACCAGCTTAAACATTCACTCACTGCAGCATCGGTGATCATGGCTGCAGTGTGTACCATCCATAAGGTGTATTGCAGCAATTCACCAAGGCTTCTTCAACAGCATCTTCCAAGCCCGCGACCTCTACCACCTAAAAGAACAAGAACAGCAGGCACATGGGAATACCACCACCTGCAAATTTCTCTTGAAGCCCATTGGTGAGACCATCAACCGGACCTTGCATACTCCAGCTTGGATCGTGCTGAGCGAGCAATCATTCTAAAGAAATGAGCAAAAGTTCTGACTTGGAAATATATCACTACTCCTTTGTTGCTGGCTCAAAGTCCTAGAGCTCCCTACCTAACAGCACTACAGGTGTACCTACACCACGCAGACTGCAGCAGTTCAAGGTGACTTTCAAGGGAAGTTAGGGATGGGCAATAAATGCTGTCTTGCCAGCGAAACCCACAGTTCATGAAAGATAAAAAAGAAACAGAAAATAAACAGTGCTCTGAAGGGGCAAAACAGGTTAATATTTTGGGTGAGGATCATTATCCAAGTAACCTGATACTGATGAGGTGTGTATTTTAGCATTTTTCTTTAAAATTTTAAAGAATCATAAGTATTATACTGTGGAAAGAAGCCATTAAGTCCATATTGTCTGCGCTGTGCTGAAGGTGTCTTCTCCCCTTTCTCTATCGTCTATTTCCATTTCCAATACTGATCCAATACCTTCTTAAATGATAAAATGATACTGTGGTTGCTGGAAATCTGAAACAAAAATAAAGTGCAGGAAATACTGAGCGGGTAAAGCAGCATCTGTGGAAAGGAGGAGTTAACATTTCAGATCAATGACCTTTTGTCAGATTTTTAAATTATCTTTAATCCTCCACTTTACACAAAGGGTATTGTAAATCTGGAACTCTCTATTCCCCAATAAGCTGTTGAGGCTTGATGTCAGTTGAAAATTTCAAAACTGAAATTAATAGATTTTTGTTAGACAAAGGGTATTCAGGATTATGGAATGAAGTGCAGGTGGATGGAATTGAAATACAGATCAGCCATGTTCCAATTGACTGTGAAGAGGCTTAAAGGGCTGAATGGCCTACTCCTGTTCCTATGTACAACTGCTGTTTATGGTAAAGCATTCTTTGCCCTAATCATTCTTTTGTGCAAGTTTCAAGCCTTTGTAGCATCTCTTTCTAATTCTACACTGTCTAGAAAGAGACTTCAAATTTAATCTAATATTAACCTCTGCTTTTCCTGCAGGTGCTGTTTGCAGTTACTGTAAATCTCGTCAGTCAGAGCTGTACCAGAAGGAGGTATGGTAACAAAATTCATTTATATAGTTTGTTTGTAGGTCAGAAAGTATATACTGTGAAGATTGCCTGATATTGTATTCAGATCTGGGCACCATAGTTTAGGAAGGATGTCACACCTTTAGAGAGTATGCAGAAGAGATTTAGTAAAATCGTACCAGGGAGGAGAGACTTAAGTTATGTAGAGAGACTGGTGAAGCTGGGGTTGATCTCCTTAGAGCAGCGAAGGTTGAGAGAAGATTAATTAAAAAAAAGTCTTCAAAATCATGAACAATTTTATAGAATAAATATGGAGAGACTGTTTCCAATGACAGAAGGGTCAGTAACCAGAGGGTACAGATTTAAGGTAACAGACAAAGGAACCAGAGGCAACTTGAGGATTTCTTTTTATTAGTTCATGGGATGTGGGCATCACTGGCTAGGCCAGCATTTATTGCCCATCCCTAATTGCCCTTGAGAAGGTGGTGATGAGCTGCCTTCCTGAACAGCTGCAATCCTTGGAGTGTAGGTACACCAACAGTGCTGTTAGGAAAAGAGTTTCAGGATTTTGACCCAGCAACAGTGAAGGAATGGCGGTATAGTTCCAAGTCAGGATGGTGTGTGGCTTGGAGGGGACCTTGCAGGTGATGGTGTTCCCATGCGTCTGTTGCCCTTATCCTTTCAGGCGGTAGAGGTCACTGGTTTGAAGGAGGAATGGTGAGTTGCTGCAGTGCATCTTGTATATGGTACACACTGCTGCCACTGTGCATCGGTGGTGAAGGGAGTGAATATTGAAGGTGTGGATGGGGTGTCAATCAAATGGACTGCTTTGTCCTGGATGGTGTTAAGCTTCTTGATTGTTGTTGGAGCTGCACCCATCCAGGCAAGTGGAGACTGTGACTTGTGCCTTATAGATGGTGGACAGGCATTGGGGAGACAGGAGGTGAGTTAATCGCCGCAGAATTCCCAGCCTCTGACCTGCTCTTGTAGCCACAATATTTGTGGTTGGTCCAGTTAAGTTTCTGGTCAATGGTAACCCCAGGATGTTGATAGTGGGGGATTCAGAGATGGTAATGCCATTGAGCATCAAGAGGAGATGGTTCGATTCTCTTTTGTTTGAGATGGTCATTGCCCGGCACTTGTGTGGCGCGAATGTTACTTGCCATTTATTAGCCCAAGCCAGGTCTTGCTGCATCTGGACACAGGCTGCTTCAGTATCTGAGTTGTCGCGAATGGTGCTGAACATTGAGCAATCATTAGCGAACATCCCCACTTCTGACCTCCTGATGGATGGAAGGTCATTGAAGCACGAAGATGGTTGGGCCTAGGACACTGAGGAACTCCTGAATTGATGTCCTGGGGCTGAGATGATTGACTTCCAACAACCATAACCATCATGTGTTAGATATGATTCCAGTCAGTGCAGAGTTTTCCCCCTGATTGCCGTTGACTCCAGTTTTGCTAGGGCTCCTTGATGCCATACTCTGTCAAATACTGCCTTGATGTCAGGGGAAGTCGCACTGACCTTAATATATACAGTGAGTTATTGTGATCTGGATTGTGCTGTCTGATAGGGTGGTGAAAGCAGATTCAGTAGGAACTTACAAAAAGGAATTAAGCAAGTACTTGAAAGGAAAACAATTTCAGGGCGATGGAGAAAGAGCAGGAGAGTGGGACTAATTGGAAAGCACTTTCAAATAACTGGCACAGATGCAATGGACCAAATGGCCTCCTTCCACACTGTATCATTCTGTGATGCGATCATTCATTGCTAACTTCAGATAATGTCTGGAGGGAAAAAAATTCTATTTCAAAACCTGCCTTTGAGCCAAGCCTGGTCCACTTGCATCTCTATTTCTCCACTACTGTATTGAAAGCAGCAGGGCTAGTGGTGAGTAGTGATGTGGAACACAGGCAAATATGTAACAGAGTGTTCATAATACTGTGATCCACTTGAGGGGTTCAAATGACATTTCAGTTTGGAAGATGAAACCTTGAATGGGTTGCCTATCACCTGAACCACTTGGTTAGATCTCTGCCTTTGACTCATCATTGACATACTGACAGTCAGTACATTTTTAAATAAAGTTGCAAGGAGGTTACACACATTCTTCTCTCCAGAGGCACTAACTTTTGCTGGACTTAGTTCTGTGCGAGGCCGACTGCCATTAAGTGCTACACTTTAGTGAACATTTTGCATGTGGGAGCTTAGATAATGGGTTTACTGTCTTACTGTTGGAGACGAATGTGGTGGGGAAGTGAATGGTGCAGAGTCGACATTTGAAAGATAAGACTCTAATAAAGGGTCTTTCCTGTAGCATTGAACAATGTTCCTTTTTGTTGTCTTATTTGATTAGTACATTGCTTGTGGCATTGCCCCATATCCGTGGATATTTTTTATATAGAAACTGGTGATTGAATTAGGAGCGAGACTTTACAGAGCCACCTCATGGTCATAGCCTGCAATCACATTGTGACAGTTGACAGGATTACATTGAATGAGAAATGTTGACATAGCAATTTTCAGTGGTTGACAGAAAAGTGTGAAGAAATCATGACAACAGGAAGTAAGATTTGTAGACCTGAACTGTGTGCCCTACACATTTTTAATGTACTTGTTGGTCTTCAGGCAAAGCACATGGGGTTAGAAGGCTGGGTATAATTGGACAAGAGTGCATAGAGTAATTGAGTTCACATTTTAAAATCATGTATTGTCACTTTATTTCCATAAGTTCCTATGTCCACATTTAAAATGGAAACTGCTAATTAAAATGTTGTTCTATAAATACTGCTTACACCTGCAGTGGCACAGCAATGAGAATGTTGACCTGAAGTGCACACTAGTGCGTGATTTTTCATATATACAGATAAGTTAATATTTGAGATTTTCTCTTATGACATTCAAAAGCAAGCTATGTAAATCTGCTTAACAGTAAAGTTGGTAGCCAATATATATTCACTGGTGCATGTTTTCAATATCGTATTGCTGTTATCTGCACCCATCTATGCTTTTGTCTCCCTTTCAGATATCTCAGCTGAAACTGCTAGAGGAGAAGTTTTCACGCCTGTGGACACAATGCCAGCGATGTCAGGGTAGTCTGCATGAGGATGTGCTTTGCACCAGGTAGGAGATGGTCTTTCCACTGCCACCGACATTGTTCCTCATTAGGGAGCTACTGCTAAGTGGAATCCAGTTCTAACTCTTGAATTCATCCTTACTGGCATCTCAGAAATGTGGAACTGCTTAACCTTGCTAGGTCTTCTGATCCTTTAATAACTGCAAGCTTTCAAAACCCGAGCTTGGCTTCACCTTGCCAGTATGTTTTATAGTTCTGTGTTCTCCTTGATATTTTCACCTGTGATGGTTTCCTGTGCCTTTTATTTCTCGTGCTTGCTCTCCACGCTGCTCCAGGGCCAATGACTAGAAAACAGTTGTAGGTGTATCTGTATTTTTATCCCTTGATTTAATGAGTGACATTGCTGAATGAGTAATTCATTTTTAACGCACTTCCCTTTTGCCCTGCCTGCCCTAATTGTCCTCCCTCTCCTGAAGGCTGACTTTTGCTGTGGTATGGGTCCAAGGGTGCCAGCAGTCCTCTCCATACATGAGGTTTGCATTGAGTGTTGGCAGAATATTTGATCTTCTGAGACATGATGGGGACAGTCTGATCCTGTACTTGCACTTTCCAGCAAGGGCAGTGATGTTGAGCTTGCCTGATTTTTTTTTTTCTTCCCTCTGTTAAGCCAGTATAGTGAGGCCAATTGTAACACCCTAAGTGATATCCGTTAATTCAACACACACCAGGGGCTGGATTTTAAGGAGCCCTCGACATCAGGATTCGTGGTGGGGGGAGGGCCTGAAGATGGCCCCGGATGAGGCCCGCTGTGGACCTCGACGCCGGCACAGCCCAGCCCAATCCTGCCGGCAGCGACGGGGTACCCTGGCAACACTCACTGCTTGGCGACAGGACCACAATCACCATATGCAAATGAGTAAAATTTAATAGATTTGCATGGACTTACCCTTAATCTTGATGGCCCGCTGCAATCTTCGGCCCGGCAGCCAGCACTCGCGCACCTTCGGATCCTGTCCGGGGAAACGAGACATCACACTGGTGGGGAGGAGGGAGGAAGTAAGTTTATAAGTGCGGGAAGGGTGGAGGTACGGGGTCAAATAAATGTCATGGGTGTAGGTGATGGTGGGGAGGGTTGTACTTTAAACTTTTTGCAGTTTGGGTGGGGTGGGGGGGGGGGAAGGTCAGATGTTACAGGTAAGTGTTTTGTGGGGGGGGGGGGGGAGAGCAAAAATAGTTAATTGTTTTTGGGGAGGGGCGTCGGCGAGGGGCAAAAGAAATGTATTTATTTAATTTTATTCAGTCTGTAAATATTAAGCCGGTAGAGCTGACAGCCCTTTAAAAATGGTGTCAGCTGCCAGGATGGACACGTGATTGTGGGGGGCAGCCTACCCTGGCTATGTAAATGAGCCGCCGCGCTCGAGATTGCAGCGTCTCTTGGGCGGGCCACCATATTTGGAGCTCGCTGCCGAAATTTGCGGCAAGCTAATAAAATCCAGCCCCAAGTTTTCAGTCATGGGCTTTTGGACCATATGGTGATGCCTTTACTTAGTAGCTCATCAACAGAGCGGAATGCATTTTGCATTCACTGTTTCGTGTTGTGCTGGTCCAGCTGGTTCGCAAGCTTGTCTGCTACATTACTCTGGCAAAATTACTTAGCCCAAATCACCAAAAGGTGTAATTGTTACTGTGCAAGATAGTGGTTAGTCTTAAAACAATGTACCGTTGGAATGATGATGTCTTTGACAGGTTGTAGTGCGGGACAAATAAGATGGTTATCGGACTTTAGGCATCTAAGTTATGAGGAAAAGTTGAGGAATTCAGGGTATTTTATCATAAGGAAGCCTGATTTGAAGTGATGTAGCTATGTTCACGATTATGAAGGGAGTTGAAGTAAGCTGGAACTTCATGAACTACTTCACACAGTGGATAATATGGTAGATTTATTGAACAAGTTATGAGGGAAAGCCCTTGAAGTACATAACAAGTGACAGCTAAATATTTGTAAAGAAAGTGCATAGAGAAATATGTTCAGATTTATTAATTTTTTAATAATTTCTATTATATTCCCTTATCTTGATTTTTGGATTAGTGGATAGACAAAAGTTGATTCTGGAGATCTAGCCCAAAGATGTGCACACATCACACGTGTCATCGCACATATTGGGCTGGATTTAATGGGCCCCCCAGGTAGAGGCTAGGAGGCCGGAAGCCGATAGAATTGCGGTGGGGTGCAGAGGGGCTGTCGTCTTCCTCTCGCGCTGCAATTCAGTTGGGAGTGGTAAAGGCCGACAACGGCCTCCCTGTCGGAGGCCAATTGAGGCCGTTAAGCCTATTATCAGCCACTTGAGGGCCTCTTCCCGCCGCTGCTGGAATTATGCCAGTGGCAGGGGGAGCCTTTGTCACACAGTAAGATTAGGCAACCTCCCTGTGGTCTTGGGGAGGGGGTTTCCTCCTCCTCTGTGGGCAGCCTGTGGCTTCGCCCATCGCTGGGGCCTGCTGGACTGGCCCCAGCGACCCTGCCTCACTCACCTTTGTTCTGGGTCTCCAGTGACGGCCATAGTTCCAAGGCCTTCTGTCGTACATGCAGTGGTCACTGCTCCCAGTAATGCTACAGATACTACTGATCTGGCCCTCTTAAGGCAGGTACCCCCATCCTTAATGGGACGGACAGCCTGACATGGGGCAGTTAATTGCCCGGTTATCATTAAATAGAGCCAGGTGGGTAAGTGGGGGAGCAGGGCTCTGAATGGCTGAGGCGAGTTTCCCACTGCCTTTACGGCCCAGCATCAGGAGTCCTGCCAGCTCCACTAAATCCAGCCTTTTGTGTGCTGCACGTGTCAGGATCTGGTAATTACATGCAGACAGTGCTGCATTATTTTAGTACCAAGTTTAGTAGAGAATTGCCTTGAGGTTATTTGAGTTAATCATTTGTGTTGCTTTACGGGTCGTGGGTGTGTCATAGTGATGTTTGAAAGAGAAACAAATGTTCTTAGTTTTCTCAATTACTAGTTTTTCTTTCACCTAGTTCAAGATGCTCAAGTTAGAATCTAGAAAGAAAAAATGGATTTTTAATTCAAATGGAGGACAACTTTAATGTGCCTTAGGCATAGTTAAGAAAGTGGCTTTAATATCGACCTGATAGTGAAAGAGTCAGACCTTGTGATTTGCTGTTTGTCTAATAATTTCCTAAGTCTTGCATATCCATTACCCATCAAGGCATGTGACTCTTCCCTTCCCTCCCCTCCCACAACTTCCAAGCTTGTCAGTTCTTTATAGGCTGTTACAAGAGATGAGCTAGCATAACTTGCAGTGGTTATCTCAGATCTGAGGGCGGTTGGGTGCAAGAGATTCATGACTGTCAAGAGAGCTGAGGCTTGTGATTGACGTTTATGACTCCTTCATTGCCAATGAATGTGATTTATGAATCCAGGCGCGTTGCTATGATGGTTGTAAATCAAATAGCTGTAATCAGGTAATATCTATTGGAAGGGTGAGATTTGTGGACTGTATTTTAAAAAAAAAAGACTAGATCAAATGAAGAACCAAGTCTCGTATACAGTGCTTGGTGAAGACAGTGACTAATGGGCACAGTGAATCAATGTTGTGCTTGCTGTGGAAGAATGTAAAACATAATCCTAACAGTGCAACAATGATTAGGGATCATCTGAGGAGATACTGAATCATAGAGTCATGGAGTCGTACAGCATAGAAACAGGCCCTTCGGCCCACCGCGTCCATGCCGGCCATAATGCCTATCTATATTAATCCCACCTGCCTGCATTAATTCCATATCCCTCTATGCGTTGCTCATTCAAGTACTTGTCCAGATGCCTCTTAAATATTGCTACTGTTCCTGTCTCCACCACCTCCTCTGGCAGCTCATTCCAGATACCCACTATTCTTTGTATAAAAAATTTACCCCTTTGATCCACTTTAAACCTCCTCCCTCTCACCTTAAATCTATGCCCTCTAGTTTTAGTCACCCCTACCATGGGAAACAGACTCTGTCTATCTACCCTATCTATGCCTCTCATAATTTTATATAGTTCTATCATGTCCCCCTCAGCCTCCTTTGCTCCAGGGAAAACAGACCCAGCCTATCCAATCTCTCTTTATAACTCAAGCCCTCCAAACCAGGTAACATCCTTGTGAATCTTTTCTGCACCCTCTCCTAGCTTAATCACATCTTTCCTGTAGTGCGGCGACCAGAACTGCACACAGTACTCCAAGTGCAGCCTAACCAACGTTATGTACAACTGTAACATGACGTCCCAACTCTTGTACTCAATGCCTCGGCCAATGAAGGCAAGCATACCATACACCGCCTTCATCATCCTGTCTACCTGTGTTGCCACTTTCAGGGAACTCTGTACTTGCGCCCCAAGGTGTCTCTGCTCAACAACACTCCCCAGGGCCCTGCCATTCACTGTATATGTCCTGTCCTGGTTTAACTTCCCAAAATGCATCACTTCGCACTTGTCTGCCAATTCCATTTGCCAATCCCTTGCCCACTTTCCCATTTGATCTATATCCTGTTGTAACTTAGACCACCTTCTTCACTGTCCACTATACCACCAATATTGGTGTCATCTGCAAACTTGTTGATCATGCCCCTTACATTCTCATCCAAGCCATTAATATAAATGACAAACAACGGAGGGCCCAGCACCGATCCCTGCGGCACACCACTGGTCACTGGCCTCCAATCTGAAAAACAACCCTCCTCCACTACCCTCTGCCTCCTATCACCAAGCCAATTTTGTATCCAATCGGCTAGCTCACCCTGGATCCCATGTGTTTGAACCTTCCGGACCAACCTACCATGCGGGACCTTGTCAAAGGCCTTGCTAAAGTCCATGTAGACAACGTCCACTGCCCTGCCCTTGTCAATCCTCTTGGTCACCTCCTCAAAAAACTCAATCAAATTTGAGAGACATGATTTCCCACGCACAAAGCCATGCTGACCATCCCTAATCAGACCTTGCCTTTCCAAATGCATATAAATCCTGTCTCTCAGAATCCCTTCCAATAACTTTCCCACCACTGATGTAAGGCTCACCGGCCTGTAGTTCCCTGGCTTATCCCTGCTGCCCTTCTTAAATAAAGGCACAACATTAGCTATCCTCCATTCTTCCGGTACCTCACCTGTGGCTAATGATGATACAAAAATCTCTGCCAGGGCCCCAGCAATCATAGCATCATTGCTTCCCATAGCATCCTAGGATATATCTGGTCAGGCCCTGGGGATTTATCCACCTTAATGTGCTTCAAAACCTCCAACACCACCTCCTTTGTAATGTTGATATGCTCCAGGATATCGCTGTTCCCTCCCTTGAACTCACTAGCTTCCATGACCACCTCCATGGTAAATACAGATGAGAAGTATTCTTTTAAGACCTCGCCTGTTTCCCGTGGCTCCACACATAGATTGCCACACCGATCCTTAAGGGGACCTTTCTCTCCCTAGCTACCCTTTTACTCTTAATATACTTACATAATCTTTTAGGATTCTCCTTTATCTTATCTGCCAGGGAAATCTCATGGCCCCTTTTCGCCCTCCTAATTTCCTTCTTAAGTGTACTCCTACATCCCTTTTACTCCTCGAGGGACTCGCTTGATCCCAGCTGCCTATACCTGACATATGCCTCCTTCTTTGTCCTGACCAGACCCTCAATATCCCTCATCAACCAAGGTTCGCTAAACTTGCCAGCCTCACCCTTCAGTCTTAACAGGAACATGTTGGCCCTGAACTCTTCCTATCTCACTTTTAAAAGCCTCCCACTTCCCAGACTTCCCAGACCTGTAAGCAGCCTCTCCCAATCAACTTTTGAGAGTTCCTGTCTGATGCCATCGAAATTAGCCTTCCCCCAATTTAGGACTTCAACTTGAGGACCAGTCCTATCCTTTTCCATAACTATCTTGAAACTAATAGAGTTATGGTCACTGGTCCCAAAGTGCTCCCCCACAGACACATCAACCACCTGTCCAACCTCATTTCCAAAGAGGAGGTCGAGTGTAGGGCCATCCACATACTGCTTCAGAAAACTATCCTGGGCACATTTAACAAATTCTTCCCCATCTGATCCCTTAGCAGTAGGGCAGGGACATGTCTGATTTGACCCTGAGCTGCGCTATGTTGGCTGATGTGAATAGAGTGCTACAATTCGCTTAAGTTAAAGTGGTGGAGGGGGAATCCATTCGGGTTCACTAAAGGGAATCGCTTTACACTTCGAATGTACTTCCTTTAGCTGTAGTCATTATTGTAACATAAGACACACGGCAGCCAATTTGTGCACAGCAAGTTCTCTGAAGCAGCAATGACCAATATCACCAGATAATCTGTTTTAATGATTTTGGTAGAGGGATAAATGTTGGACACTGGGTGAACTCCCCTACTGTTCTTTGAATAGTGTAGTGGGATCTTTTAAGTCCACCTGAAAAGATAGATAGGGCATCAGTTTAGCGTCTCATCGGAAGGGACTAGATGTTCAACAGTGCACCCCTCCCTCAGTAATGCACTGGAGCGTCAGCCTAGATTTTGTGCTCAAGTCTCTGGAGTGGGTCTTAAACCCACAGCCCTTTGACTCAGGTGAAAGTGCTACCCACTGAGCCATGGCTAACACCTAAATTCAGAGTAGGGAATATTATTGGCCTGGCATTCACTAAGCAGGATTTCAGTGCATGAACGCTATTTTGAAGACATGCTGAAATTATGATTTTAAGGATAGTTTGGAAATATTTGTCTTTCATGACCTCAGGACATCCCAGAGTACGTAGAATTGTAGTCCCTGTTCCTACATTACAACAGTGTCTGTGCTTCAGAAATACCTCATTGGCTGTAAAATACTTTGAGACATCCTGAGGTTGTGAAAGACGCTGTATAAATGAGTCTTTCTTATATGAAGCAACAGCTTCAAATTGAATTTATTTGTTAGTTGTGAAGAAATTATTTCTAATACAAAAATACAGAGGTTCAATAATGTAGGGAAATAATGAGCAGGACTGCACACATTTTGTTGGTCCGGGAAATTAATGTAGACGTGTTGGAATCAGGCATCACTCACCACAACGCTGTATAGTCTGGTACACCATCCACTTCCATTATTGAACCCTTCAGCAGTGACTAAGCCTGAAGAAGGAAGTGAAAGGACTCTGGTCTGATTCAGACTTTATTTACACTTTTCTTGCTGGCCCACGCTCCTCCCCATCTCCAGTACATTTAAACATAGGTTTGTTGTTTTTTGCTTTGTTTGAGAGTATGAAATTTCTCCCTCTCCTTTCCCCCTCGTGTACTTCCTAAGGCCAAGCAGATATACGTATTCCAGGCTTGTTCTAGTTTTAGTCGGCAGCAGTGGTCTGGTGTTGGCTTTTTAACTGGTTTCCCCAGTCATAGAACATAAAAATTTACAGCATAGAAAAAGGCCATTTGGCCCATCATGTCCGAAAAGGAACTTTACAGCCTAATTCCACTTTCCATCTCTTGGTCCCCATAGCCTTTCAGGCGACAGGACTTCAAGGGCATATCCAAGTACTATTTAAATGCAATGAGGGTTTCTGCTTCTTCTACCCTTTGGGCAGTGAGTTCCAGATTTTCACACCTCTGGGTGAAAAAAATTCTCTTCAACTTCCCTCTAGTCCTTCTACCAATTACTTTAAATCTATGCTCACTGGTTATTGACCTCTCTGCTAAGGCGAATAGATCCTTCCTATCTTATGCATTACCTCACACTTCTCCAGATTGAACTCTCTTTGCCACTTTTCTGCCCACCTGACCAATCCATTGATAGCTGCCTGCAGTCTACAACTTTATTCCTCACTATCAACTCCACAGCCAATTTTTGAATCATCTGCAAAATTCTTAATCATGCCAACCCCCCCACCCCACATACACCATGAAAAGCAAGGGACCTAGTACTGAGCCCTGTGAAACCCCATTGGAAATAGCATTCCAGTGGCAAAAACCGTCATGGAGAAGTGATGAATGTCAGTTTGATGGCTCCCTTGTGGTGCGGCTGAGTTTGGCAGCTCAAGAAGTAAGGGCCCCTGAATTCTTCGGCACAGTAGGTTGCTGCTACAGGGCATTATGTCATCATCTTTCCTTCGTCCACCACCCAAAACAAGCCACCTTTTCCAGCTCAGAGGAAAGTGTTGTGTTCCAACTGTTTTGCAGAGGCCACTCGTCTCATGTTCTAAAGCAGTATTTATGCTCTGGCATGGTTCCATCAATATTCCTGTGGACAGTCCTATGGTATCTTGCCCTAGTCATTCATGTATAATAACAACTTGCATTTATATAGTGCCTTTAATGTAGCAAAGCATCCCAAGGCACTTCATGGGAGATTATCAAAAATATTTGACATGAAGTCACCTGATATATTAGGACAGATGACCAAAAACTTGGTCAAAGAAGTAGGTTTTAAGAAATGTTTTAAAGAGGCAGAATGGTTTTGGGAGGGAATTCCAGAGCTCAGGCCCTAGGCAGCTGAAGGCATGGCACCAATGGTGCTGTGAGGAAGATTAACATGTAAACGAGAAATAGTAGGGGGCCATGGATAGATCCCTGGTGAACTCCAAAGGTAATGGTGAGGAAGCAGAAAAGGGAGTCATTGCTGGAGATTATCTGGCTACGCCTATACAGTGGATACTGGTACACTAATAGCTGATCAAATACTTGCAGATGCTTGCTGTTGATGCAGTGGCCACTTTAGCAAGGTACAGGGACTGCTGGTGCTGTGTTAATAGGGTTAGATGAAGTAGGAGTACGAGGAGGTTGGTGTGGAGTATAAGTGCCAGCATGGACCTGTTGGGCTGAATGGCCTGTTTCTCTGCTGTAAATTCTCTGTAACGTCTTTGTTTTTCTCTTTTTTTCTTATCAGTCGGGATTGCCCCATATTCTACATGAGGAAAAAAGTGCAGAAGGACCTTGATGACCAGGAGAAGGTGATGGTGCGATTTGGACCCCCAACCTGGTGATGAGAGGAGCAACAAACCAGAGTGTTGGGGAGTGGGAGAGGCTGCTTTTAAAATAAATGAGTGGAAAAGTTTCTGCAGGAGATTCAAAAACCAATTGTTTCTGTCCACTGACCACTGTTACTGTCATTGGGGAGAACTCATCAGATGTGAAATTCTAAGCTGGAGGTTTGATTTTAACCTCCTGATTGTGAACTTCTTTCAAATTGAGTAGATACCCTTTCAATTCCCAACTTTTTAAACTTTCAACATCTGAAGTAGCATCAGGAGCCTTTAAATCAAAAGCAAGTGTGAATTTTTTGTTTTACGTAAGACTGTTTGCCAAATCTTTGGGAGAAGGAAGGGATGGGCAAAGGAAGAAAGTGTTCCAAAAGAGTTTTCTGATTTTTCAGAAGTACTATAATGGGTCACATATTGTGAATGATTCAATGGCCATTTTACAGACTATGCTATTGCAGATGCGATGGTATTTTGTACACTAAGAGATGACATTTGGAATTTCCATGTGGTAAACCCGCCAATATTACAAAAAGCTGAGAGATTTTTTTATATCTATTTCATTAGCTGAATTATTTGACCAGTGGATTAATTGAAATGCAATCAGAATGAATGGATAAAATGAAATGTTAAAGAGGTGTTGGATTTTGTGTTCTTGGAAATCTTTCTTAGACCTGCTAGGCTAATTCAATGAAATTGTCTACTGCATCAGTACTGTATTCAGTTGCTTGAGGGACGTTTGAATCCATTTTGTTAAGCTGGAGGTGTTTCTCCCATTCCCAACCATTGCTGCCTTCTGCTGACCATCTCCTTTGTGTTTATTGGGAGAGTAGAGTTGGGAGGCAGCTTATAAGCTATGAGGGTAGAATGTACCAATGGGTGCAGGATGTGTCTGCTTGATTGGCTTACGGAGAGAGTAAGAATGGGGTGAAAAAGGTAAAACCATTACAATTGGAAAACAAGTTGGGACACTGTGTCATCATGCTGTGTTCTCTAACCAATGAAAGAAACCCACGTTCATCCCACCTGAGTGTACCTGTGAACCACCTGTTCTGTGGGTATAGAGGAGGAGAATATCATTGGAAATTCAGTTTGAAGTATTTCTCTGATGGCATGCTTTTTCCCATGGTTATATCGTTTAAGCCATGATCATCAGATTCTGAAAAATGTTTTTCCGCCCCGACTTGGCTTATTAATTCTTAATCGTTGTGATTATTGGACAGCCAACCTGTGGGATCCTCGGTGTAACTGCATTTAGCTTTCCACAGGTGGGAAGGTGCTGAAACTACATTCAGTTTGTGTTGTGTTGGCTTTAGAAGGAGCGCTGATAATGGATCACTAACTGAATTGGGGGAGGGGAGAATGCAGATGCACAAAATGAAGGGGGGAGGGTTATCAAATGTATTCCTCTCCTGATTCCACCTTTTCTGTCGCCAATGATTCAGGGTGCAGTTCCAGTCATGGGCACCATTCTGGTACCTCACCCAAAAAATAGTGGATCTTTGTGTGTTATAAAAACAAGAAATATTGGAACTTCTCAGCAGGTCATCATCAGATGAAAGGTCACTGACCTGAAACATTAACTCTGCTTCTCTCTCCACAGATGCTGCCAGACCTGCTGAGTAGTTCCAGCATTTCTTGTTTTTATTTAAAATTCCAGCATCTGCAGTATTTTGCTTTTACTTTAGGATCTGTGTGTGTGTTGCCTGGACAGTGATTCATATTGGGCTGCTGAAGGACGACCCCCCATCCCAGTTAAACGTGATCTTTTCATCACCTGGCATCCAGGTGCGGAATTGTAACAGGAGTTCATCGACAGATGCTGATCAGCAAAATAAATCTCCCTCCTCCAACACCAGGTCTCAATATTCTTATTTCCAGTCTGGTTACAGATGGCTAGCAAAATAAACCAGGGATCAAACCTTAGACCTCCCTGGTTTTATTGATTTGGTGCTGTATCAACTGGTGCATTTACCTACTGGCTAGCTGAGGGGTATTTGAAATTCCATCATTCAACCAATATTCTTATCCCAAGTTTTCAGTTGCATTGTTCTATATGGGTAGGATGGAGGTTGTTTTCTTATTCACTGACATGAAGCCAGCCTATGTGGAATTTATTAACTGTTTCGCGTAAGTATGACTTTGTACAATAGATTTTATAACCGTAAGTTTTTTGAGCATTGACTTTTGTATCCTGAAAAATAAAAGTGTTAACCTTGTTATTAAACAGTCATGTTGATTTATTGTGAGCACTAACTCTTTTTAGGTAAACTATCTTTCTAGAAATCCTCCTGCCGACCCACACCCACATTAATGAATGTAGCTGAATGACATTGATCAAGCATCAATAAGCAGCACCAATTTATTTTTATCCCCTTCCTAGATCTGTGCTTGATGCCAAAAATCCTATCTAATCGATTTACAATGGTATGGTAGGACTGATGCAATGCAGAAAATCACATCCACAATAAAACCAGTTATCAACTGGAAGAAACTGGAGAAGACTTATTTATGTTCTGGTTTCTATTTTTGCCTCTGTTTCCCTGGCTTTGGTGGAGGGGCAGGAGGTAGGTGATTACTCAGGTGTTAGCAGCCTCCTGGTCCTTTGCCTAAATAGCCATATGTGAGCATAGATGGTGATGTTTGACCATGGCAGGGCAAGAAACATCACAGTTGGACTCTCATCTTGTTTAGGCACGGCATGTACACTCTTCAGAGGTGCTGGGTAGCAATCAAGAGTGAGTGCCCTGCTGTTTTTTCTCATTTTGGAGTGACACTGCCAAATGTAGTAGCCCAGTGTTTGTGCTGGCTGTGATTTGGACATGCAATCTGGTTCTGAATGCTCGGCTGACCATTTTGGTTTTGAGTTGCCCGTTGAAACCTTGTGTTTTTCTCAAACAGTTTGATGATCTGCTTGGAATATTTTATTAGGATTTTCCCTAATTGTTAAGATTTCTCCTAGTCAGTCTTTCATCAGTGCCCTCCTCCCAGTTATCACTGTGGGGCAATTCATATAAGAACTAAACTTTGCCTATTGGCTGAAGTACAGGACATTGGAAGAAATAAAAATTATGGTTGCTTAGTGACTGTGTTCATCTAGGTGTTGAACCCTGGGTGAACAATAAAACACTCCTTCCATTTTGGCTGAGTGAATAGTCTACTGGTTATCATTCTGGACTAGCAACACAGAGGTCACGACCAAGTCCTAGCATGGCAAATTGTGAAATTGAATTCATTTTTATGCTCGTTCAGAGGTTACCAGATTTATCGATTGTGACATCATGCTATAATGTCTTAAAAGCTGGTTAACTATTCTGCAAGGAAGAGAGCCTGCCACCCCTGCACATGTTCTACATGTGGCTCCATTTCCACAATATGTGGTTAATTCTTAATCCCTAGCAAGCCATCCAGTTAAATTAGCTACTGAAAAACAAAACCGAGAAATCTTGGACAAACATATTGGCAGGACCCAGGCCTTGGATCAGGACAAGATTCAGGCAGTCCCAACTCAGTTGATCCTGAAACATCTCCCTCACCACTGTCTGGGGACTGGTGTCCATGTTGGGAGAAGTGCCATAGCAACAACTTTATATAGTCATATTCGCAGAATCATATCTATTCCCCAATGTCTCAGCATATCCTATCCCACCAGAAGTGTGGACACAATGGGGTATAGTCAGGTGGGAACAGATCTGAGTCCTCAACATTGATTTCAGATCTGACTAAGTCTTCAGGCCAGGTAAGGCTGATAAAATTTCTGTGTAGTGGATTACAATCTACTACACCTTCTCAACTGATGAATCAATATTCCTCCATGTTGAACATTGGAGAAAACTGAGGGATGCAAGCATACAGAATGTACTCTGGGTGGGGGGCTTCAATAACAATCATGAAGAGTGGCTTGGTAGTAATACCACTGGCTGAGTCCTGGAGGTCTTAACTGATGAGAACAGGCCTGTTAGTTTAGTTTAGAGATACAGCACTGAAACAGGCCCTTCGGCCCACCGAGTCTGTGCCGACCATCAACCACCCATTTATACTAATCCTACACTAATCCCATATTCCTACCACATCCCCACCTGTCCCTATATTTCCCTACCACCTACCTATACTAGGGGCAATTTATGATGGCCAATTTACCTACCAACCTGCAAGTCTTTTGGCTGTGGGAGGAAACCGGAGCACCCGGAGAAAACCCACGCAGACACAGGGAGAACTTGCAAACTGCACACAGGCAGTACCCAGAATTGAACCCAGGTCGCTGGAGCTGTGAGGCTGCGGTGCTAACCACTGCGCCACTGTGCCGTTAGATGGTAAGGAAACCAACATGAATGAGTAACCTATCTTGAACTTGTCCATTGTGTAGTACTGTACTACCATTGTGCTGAGTTGGACAAATGTAGCATCATAAACCTGGCCATTCAAGGATATGCCAGGACCTTAGAATGAGAAACACCCACTTAGTGAAGCTACAACATAAGGCTATTTGAATGTGGAACATCAAAAACAGCTGGCTGAGCAGTCCTACAATGAATGGATTAAAGAAAAACTATCCTCCTTGCTTATGCAGTCATGAACAATGATGAGCAATTGGGCAACTAACAAAGAAGAAGCTCCATCAAACACCCAATACTCATCTATGACCAAGTCCAGCATGTGAGTGCAAGAGATGAGGCTCAAGTGTTTGCAAGTGTCTTCAGCCAAAAGCGTCAAGTGAATGGCCGCTTCTTGAGGTCCTCACCATCGTAAACAGCACAGCCAATTTGGTTCACTCTAAGAAGGGGCTGTAGGTCCTAGCAACATTCTGGTGTAGTGCTGAAGGTCTGTGCATCAAAACTAGACACCATCCTGTTCTTCTGGTATGTCATTCCACTGTAGCCATGACACTGGCATCTATCCAACCATATGGAAAATTACCCTGCTATGTCATATTGACAAAAAGTAGGATTAATTTAACTTAGCTGATTCCCACACTCCTCCCAATCATCAGCAAAGTGACCGATGTTACCAAAAGTGTGATCAAGCACCATCTACTCACCAAAATTCTACTTGCTAATGCGCCATTCATGTTTCACCAGACCACTTGGCTCCAAACCTCATTGCAGCCTTGATTCGGACAATGGACACAAAGTAGATGCACGAGGAGAGGTGAGAATAATTGCCCCTGAGATCAAGGCAGCATTTAACAGAGGATGACACTAAGGAACCCTAGCAAAGCTGAAGTCAGTGTGAACATTCTCCTGTGACCGGAATTGCAAGTTGCACACAGGAAAGTTATTGTGATTGTTTGTTTGAGACCAGTCATGGTAGGTCAGGACATCACTGCCAGAGTTCCTCATGATGGCCTCCTCAGCCAAAATATCTTCAACTTTGTCAATTATCTATTGTCGTAAGGGCAGGAGTGGGGTTGTTTGCTTATAATCCTACAATGTTGGGCTCTATTCACAAGTTCTCCAATAATGAAGCAGCCCATACCAGCTTACAGCAGCTTCTGGACAAACTCCAGAATTGGGCTGACAAGCAGCAGGTAACATTTGTGTTACATAGTGTGAGGCAGTGACCACCTCCCGCCAGCCTTTAATGGCATTGCTACAGTCGAGGCCTCCAACATCATCCTGGGATGTCTGCATTGATCAGAAGTTTAACTGGGCCAACTGTATCAAAACAGACTACTGAAAAGAACAGGAGCTGGGATCTGTGTGATAAGTGGCTCACTGCCTAACCCCTGAACGCCTTTCCAGCATCGACAAGACTTGGCAGAAGTATAATGCAATGATCACCATGTGACTGAAAGGATGCAGTCGTAAAAATCAAGAAGCTATCCAGCTTTCGTCCCTGCCACTGCATATTCACCTGCTTTGCTACTGGTTGTGGTATGTACTATCTACAGGATGCACTACAGAAACTCAGCAAACTTAACTTCAACAGCACCTCTCAGCCCCATGATGTCAACCACCGAGCAGGACACGGTCACAGGAATGCCAACGTTTCCCAGTTCCCCTCTGAGTAGCACAGTATCCTGGCTTGGTCATATAAATTGCCGAGTCAATATCCTGG
The DNA here is from genome assembly GCF_036365525.1 of Heterodontus francisci. Lineage (NCBI taxonomy): Eukaryota > Metazoa > Chordata > Chondrichthyes > Heterodontiformes > Heterodontidae > Heterodontus > Heterodontus francisci. The sequence continues at coordinate 28,712,527 of NC_090411.1, forward strand.
AAGTCCCTATCTAACGTCATCACAGAGATGACCGATTCAAGGAGAAGCTGCCACCAGTACCTTTTCAGGGTGAGTAGGGATGGACAATAAATGTGGTTTTGCCAGCATTGCTCACATCCTGACAAAATTTTAAGAAGTGTTAGCTCAAACGCTATCAGATCTATCGCTTATGATAGATTCACAGTAAAACTCCTGCTACAGTACTGTGCTGCAATGATGTACGATAATTTCAACTGCAGGAGGGCATTTACGGCTTAACCAATTTGAATTTATCTATTTGCCATAACATTAATCCCTCTAGGGTCTTTGAGTTGTGGACAGTTTTTTTTTTAGAGATACAGCACTGAAACAGGCCCTTCGGCCCACCGAGTCTGTGCCGACCATCAACCACCCATTTATACTAATCCTACACTAATCCCATATTCCTATCACATCCCCACCTGTCCCTATATATTTCCCTACCACCTACCTATACTAGGGGCAATTTATAATGGCCAATTAACCTATCAACCTGCAAGTCTTTTGGCATGTGGGAGGAAACCGGAGCACCCGGAGGAAACCCACGCAGACACAGGGAGAACTTGCAAACTCCACACAGGCAGTACCCAGAATCGAACCCGGGTCCCTGGAGCTGTGAGGCTGCGGTGCTAACCACTGCGCCACTGTGCCGCCTAATGGAACACTAGGAAACACATTTGTGCAATGGAACACTAGGAACTGGTTTTGGTCCGTGTGCAGCTCATTTTAGATCAGTCACTGACGGTTAGCAGAGAAAGTAAACTTTCTGGCTCAAGTGGATTTGATCACAGATCACAGAGGTGAAAGGTTACAGTTGCAACCAAATGCAGTGCTCAGTTCCTCCAAAGATTTAATCATTCAAGTGATGCTACTTTTGTTTATCTTGTGTGGACAATTGAATTAACCTGTAACCAATGCTTTATTCTTGCAGTAACCATTTAAGACACTATTTAGTCCTCAGTACCTGTACTGCACATGAAGCCGAGGTCTCAAGTCCCACTTGGATCTTTTTTCTGCCATCGGTGTCAGCAGTTCTATTCCCCATCAGGTAAAAGTTCCTCAAATTGCTGTATCAGTTACATTTCTTCATGAATCTTCCTGCTAATTGTTATGTAGTAGTTTGGTAGTCTTATGCAAGATTTTTCAATTTCCTGTCGGTTTTCTTTGCTGTCCTAGGTTACAGCTATGGTGCCGCTGCTCCATTATCGCTGTGATTTTAATTTTTTTTTAGCATACAATGTTCTTTGGTTAAGCAGTGGGTTGATTTGGTGTTGCTGTTGATCCATCACCCACTGTGCTCCATGGTCTACATTTGCTCCCAAACTGGCAATCCCTCCATGGCCTCACATTCTTCCTAGCTCTGTAATCTTCAGTGCTACAACCCTTTGGGATCTCTGCACTCCTCCAATTCTGGCCTCTTGTGCATCCCCAATTTTCATTGCTCCAACATTGGCTGCTTGCCTTCAGCTGACAAGGCCTAAGCTCTGGAGTTCCCTCTGTACACCTCTCTGCCGCTCTACCTCGCTCTCCTTTTTTAAGACACTCCTTGGCCAAGTTTTTGATCACCTGTTCTAACATCTCCATATGTGGCACGATGTCAAATTTTGTTTGATAATGCTCCTGTGAAGCGTCTTGTGATGATCTACATTAAAAGGTGCTATATAAATGCAAGTTGTTATATGTAACCATGCTATACCAGACCTGGGAGTGCTTGATGCTGACACTTGGTTGCCCCCCCACCCCCGGCATTTTTGATCTTAAGTTTGTGTCCTCTGGTTACAGACCCTCCTGCCAGTATAAACAATTTCTCTCTATTCTATCAAAACCCCTTATAATTTTGAACACCTCTATCAAACCTCCCTTTTACTTCTCACACTGCTATTTTCCTCTAGCACAGCCTTAAAACCAGGTTCTAGCGGTGATGCTGCCAGACCTGCTGAGTATTTCCAGCATTTTCTGTTTTTATCCCAGCAGTAACTTGTTTCTCTGCCGACCATGGCAGAGTTCAAGGGCCCAATTTTAACTCTTTTGCAAGTGGCTGGCTTTTGAATGGGTTGAAATCTGGCCCAAATTCTCAAGTCTCTTTCAGAATCAATGGACTTTCATTGCCAAAGGTTCAGCACAGTCACAATTTGGTGTCGCATCGGAGAACCTGAAAAGGATCTTCGACGTAAAACACATGTTACGACCAGGTGAGGCAGGGGTCTAGGGCTCCCCTGTCAGCCTTTCCCTGGTTTTGTCATAACAGAGTTTAATTTTTAAAACAGTGGTTTTAGCTTCTCCTCAGTGAGTCCTTGCTCACTGCTCTCTAATTGTAATTGCAAAGAAGTCAACCAGGCAGGTTTTTTCAGATTTAAACAAGAAAGGTGTAAATTTATTAAACTTAAAACTCTACGCTACGCAATGCGATCACGCTAGCATGCATATGCGATAAACACACACACAAATAGAGACAGAGGAGGAAGAAAGAATTAAAGGGGAAAGATTTTAAGTAATAGATGGAATTCAGTTATTGGTTCTGGGTTGGATGTAAAGTCTTTGATTGAAGTTATGTCTTGCAGTTCTCGTTGGGGCCCAGTGCGCACTTTCAAACTTGTTTAGCTGGTATCAGAAGGCTGCAGGAGTCTTCTGTCTTGAGGCTTGAGTTACCTCCGTGGGTCCCTAGAACTTTGCATGAGAGACAGACAGACACAGAGAGGGAGTGCTCACTTCTTGAAGTTCAATTGCAGTCTCTTCCAAAAACTGTTCTGTGAGCACCATTCAATTAACTCCAGATTGGCCAGCAGGTTAGTCATGTGACTAGCTTTTTTCTTGAGACTGCCTCACCTGTGAGGTTTGTGGATTCCTCACAGCTTGCCAGACACACACAGTTGTGGAGGGTGTGGAATGCTGGCTCTTACACATTCAATGACCCTCAGTGTCTCTTGATCATCTTCTTCTTTGACCTCCTTGTCTCGGGAGACAATGGGTAAGCGCCTGGAGGTGGTCAGTGGTTTGTGAAGCAGCGCCTGGGGTGGCTATAAAGGCCAATACTAGAGTGACACTCTTCCACAGGTGCTGCAGATAAAATTGGTTGTCGGGGCTTACACAGTTAGCTCTCTCCTTGCGCTTCTGTCTTTTTTCCTGCCAACTGCTAAGTTTCTTCGACTCGCCATGCTTTAGCCCCACCTTTATGGTTGCCCGCCAGCTCTGGCGATCGCTGGCAACTGACTCCCACAACTTGTGATCAATGTCACAGGACTTCATGTCGCGTTTGCAGACGTCTTTAAAGTGGAGACATGGACAGCCGGTGGGTCTGATACCAGTGACGAGCTTGCTGTACATTGTGTCCTTAGGGATCCTGCCATCTTCCATATGGCTCACATGGCCAAGCCATCTCAAGCGCCGCTGGCTCAGTAGGGTGTATATGCTGGAGATGATGGTCGCCTCGAGGACTTCTGTGTTGGAGATAAGGTCCTGCCACCTGATGCCAAGGATTCTCCGGAGGCAGCGAAGATGGAATGAATTGAGACGTCGCTCTTCGCTGCCGTAGAGCAAGGTACTGAGGACACAGGCTTGATACACTTGGACTTTTGTGTTCCGTGTCAGTGCGCCATTTTCCCACACTCTCTTGGCCAGTCTGGACATAGCAGAGGAAGCCTTTCCCATGCGCTTGTTGAATTCTGCATCAAGAGACAGGTTACTAGTGATAGTTGAGCCTAGGGAGGTGAACTCTTGAACCACTTCCAGAGTGTGGTCGCCGATATTAATGGACGTCCTGTCCCATGATCGTTTTCTTGAGGCTGATGGTTAGGCCAAATTTGTTGCAGGCAGCCACAATCCTGTCGATGAGTCTCTGCAGACGCTCTTCAGTGTGAGATGTTAATGCAGCATCGTCAGCAAAGAGAAGTTCCCTGATGAGGACTTCCCGTACTTTGGTCTTCGCTCTTAGCCGGGCAAGGTTGAACAACCTGCCACCTGATCTTGTGTGGAGGAAAATTCCTTCTTCTATTCACTATCATCACTATTGACAAAATCCATCTGGCTAATTGGATCAGGGAGTGCTCCCATTGTCTCTCCATGCAATTGTCCTTTAGAATGCAAATGTTTTCATCCACTGTTCTGTGGTCTTTTTAAACACGTTATTTCAATGTCCAGTAAACGTTGAGATAATGTTCCATATGACAAAATTAATATTTCATTTTGGCAAGTGTGGTTTCCGTCACACATACCACAAACATAGAATCGTAACTTGTCTTACCATCTCCAACTTATATCTGGTGGTTGAGAGGTGAACTGCACGTATGGGGAACTGTCAACCTGCTGGCCATGTTTACTGATAGATTTTTTTGTTTCAAGGGATATAGAAGCAAAGGAAATTGGAGCAGGAGTAGGCCATTCTGCCCATCGAGCCTGTTCCGCCATTCATTATGATCATGGCTGATCATCCAACTCAGTAACCTGTTCCCGCTTTCGCCCCATATCCTTTGATCCCTTTAAACCCAAGAGCTATATCAAACTCCTTCTTGAAAACATACAATGTTTTGGTCTCAACTGCTTTCTGTGGTAGCGAATTCCACAGGTTCACCACTCTCTGGATGAAGAAATTTCTCCTCATCTCAGTCCTGAAAGGTTTACCCCATATCCTTAGACTATGACCCCTGGTTCTGGACTCCCCCACCATCGGGAACATCCTTCCTGCATCTACCCTGTCAAGTCCTGTTAGAAATTTATAGGTTTCTATGAGATCCCCCCTCACGCTTCTGAACTCCAGCGAATATAATCCGAATTGACTCAATCTCTCTCCATATGTCAGTCCCGCCATCCCAGGAATCAGTCAGGTAAACCTTCGCTGCACTCCATCTATAGCAAGAACATCCTTCCTCAGATAAAGAGACCAAAACTGCCCACAATATTCCAGGTGTGGCCTCACCAAGGCCCTGTATAATTGCAGCAAGACATCCCTGCTCCTGTGCTCGAATCCTCTCGCTATGAAGGCCAACATACCATTTGCCTTTTTTACCGGCTATTGGACCTGCTTGCTTACCTTCAGCGACTGGTGTACAAGAACACCCAGGTCTCGCTGCATATTCCTCTTTCTCAGTTTATAGCTGTTAAGATAATCTACCTTCCTGTTTTTGCTACCAAAGTGGATAACCTCACATTTATCCACATTATACTGCATCTGCCCACTCACTCAACTGGTCCAAATCACCCTGAAGCCTCCTGGAGTAAAGGTAGGAAAATGGAGGTGAGGTGCAGATCAGCCATGTTCTAATTGAATGGGAGTGCAGGACTGTTCTGGGACCTCTGCTCTTTGTGATTTTTATAAATGACTTGGATGAGGAAGTGGAAGGCTGGGTTAGTAAGTTTGCCGATGACACAAAGGTTGCTGGAGTTGTGGATAGTGTGGAGGGCTGTTGTAGGTTGCAACGGGACATTGACAGGATGCAGAGCTGGGCTGAGAAGTGGCAGATGGAGTTCAACCTGGAAAAGTGTGAAGTGATTCATTTTGGAAGGTTGAATTTGAATGCAGAATACTGGCTTAAAGACAGGATTCTTGGCAGTGTGGAGGAACAGAGGGATCTTGGGGTCCACATCCATAGATCCCTCAAAGTTGCCACCCAAGTTGATAGGGTTGTTAAGAAGGCGTATGGGGTGTTGGCTTTCATTAACAGGGGGATTGAGTTTAAGAGCCGTGAGGTTATGCTGCAGCTCTATAAGGCCCTGGTTAGACCACACTTGGAATATTGTGTTCAGTTCCGGTCGCCTCATTATGGGAAGGATGTGGAAGCTTTAGAGAGGGTGCAGAGGAGATTTACCAGGATGCTGCCTGGACTGGAGGGCATGTCTTATGAAGAAAGATTGAGGGAGCTAGGGCTTTTCTCATTGGAGCGAAGAAGGATGAGAGGTGACTTGATAAAGGTGTACAAGATGATGAGAGGCATAGATAGAGTGGATAGCCAGAGACTTTTTCCCAGGGTGGAAAGGGCTATCACCAGGGGGCATAATTTTAAGGTGATTGGAGGAAGGTTCAGGGGAGATGTCAGAGGTAGGTTCTTTTACACAGAGAGTGGTGGGTGCGTGGAATGCACTGCCAGCGGTGGTGGTAGAAGCAGATACATTAGGGACATTTAAGCGACTCTTGGATAGGTACATGGATGATAGTAGAATGAAGGGTATGTAGGTAGTTTGATCTTAGAGTAGGTTAAAGGGTCGGCACAACATCGTGGGCCGAAGGGCCTGTAGTGTGCTGTACTGTTCTATGTTATATGACTGAGGGGCTGAATGGCCTCCTCTTGCTCCTAAATTCACTGCAGCTCTCCCATTAATGGGCACCCATCAATGGTGCTTGAGGTGTCCTTCAGCTGTTGCATAACTACTTGCAATGTGCAACCTTTAAGAGGAGGATGGTGTTGCTCAATACAAGTGCAAGCGAGGCTTGCTGTCCTGCTTCCCAAGAGCTTCAGGTCAGGTAGAGGTTTGAGTTATGGAAGGTTTCCTCTAATTGTGGATTATCTGTTCACATTCAGAAAAGCCCCTTCATTAAAGTTCTACACTGTCATACGATTGTTCTTCCTGTGATACCGGAATTACTCTTTCAGTACTTTTGGGGTGTGATAGCTTGACTGTTTTCACTTTGTTTTCACGCAAGGTCTGTCATTTTGGTCAAGTGTCAATGTTATTTGGCAGTAAATTTGATGGAAGAATATGCAACATAGTCTATTTTGAAACTGCCTTCCATTTGCCCAATTTCACCTACATGGAACTTGAATCCCATTCTTCCTAAGCTCATGATAGACTCTTTTGAACCCATTATATTTTGTCCTCTTGAGTTCTTCAGTGCGAAAGCTCACAGTTGCAGCTTTCCCCTGTTTGATACTTCACAGTGCAAATCTGAAACCTGTTCTAAAATTTTAGTCTACAATATTGTCCAGATTGTGTTGGATTTGGATTTGTCTCTGACCTTTACAAAGTCTTCCTGGCACGATATGCATCAACTGTGGCTCACTTGGTAGCATTCTCTCCTCTGTCAGAAAGTCATGGATTCAAGTCCCAGTCCAGAGACTTGAGCACATGGTGCAGGCTGACGTTCCCAATGCAGGACTGGGGGAGTGGTGCACCGTTGGAAGTGCCATCTTTCCGATGAGAAGATAAATCAAGGCCCCGCCTGCCATGTCAGGTGAACGCGAAAGATCCTCATGGCACTGTTTTGAAGAACAGCAATAGAATTCTCCCCTGGTCCTGGGGTTCAAGCCCCACTTGCAAATATAATCCGGCTGACGGTACTGAGGATGTTATGAAAAGTGCTGACTTTCAGATGATGTGTTAATCAAAAGATCTGACCACTTGTTGAGGTGAGCATAGATGATCCCATGATATTTAAAGAAGAGCAGGGAGATGTTTCCTGATACCCTAGCCAACATCTCCCCCCTTAACCAGTTCCACCAAAAACAGATTAACTAGTCATGTATGTCATTGTTTGTGGGGCCTCACTGTGCAACACTGGCCCACAAAACAACACTGAAGGATTAATTCATTTGATTTGAAGAAACTTAATTTATCCTGAAGTTGTGAAAGGTGCTACATTTATATTTTCTTTTGGAGGAAGGCAAATTTCTTTGCGCTTTACTGTCAGGGAGACAGTATCCTATCATTGATTTTTCATCATCAGATCGTGCTGTAAAAGGGACAAATTCAGAAAGGTTTACGTCTCAAAAAAAGCTTGAATGTAAAACAAAGCCTTCGCACATAATAATTGATTCACAGGATTCGGATGCTGTTGCACCCACTGTTTGTGATGTAATGTGAACCCCTTAATGTCAGCCACAGCTCAGTTGCGAGCACTGTCACCTCTGAGTCAGAGTGGTTCAAGTATAGAAAGCTAGACTGACATCCCAGTGTAGTATTGAAGGAGTGCTGCACTGTTAAAGGTGCCTTCTTTCAGATGGGATGTTAAACTGAGGCCCCATCTTCCCTTTCAGGTGGACACAAAAGATCCCCGTGGCACTTTTGAAGAAGAGCAGGGGAGTTTTCCTCAGGGTCCTGGCCAATATTTATCCCTCAATCAACATCACTTTATAAAAACCAGTCATTATCACATTGCTGTTTTTGCAAATGTGCATGTGCAAATGGCTGCCATGTTTCCTGCATTTACAACAGTGGCTACACTTTGTCACACTAACTAAGGGAACTGTGAGGAAGTATGAAATGAACTGGAGGAATTATGAAATGAAAATTAACTGTTGAACTGAACCACAAGAAAATTGACACATTTGTGCCACAGACAAAATGGAGTAGAGGTCAGATGACCCCTCCTGTACTGTCGGTCAATAGATCTGCCTGTTGAAGATGAAACCCATTATCCACATCTGAATTAACTTTGGGGAAAACACATTGAAATGTAAAACAGCCCATTCCATGCAAATGACTCCTATCTTCAGGAATGGACCTAACAAAGTCTATTGTAAACAGACTGACTCCATAGATAAGACTAAAGTAATAGGTGTGCAGTAGCACCTATTCATCAGAATAGACTGCGTTCAGAGCCATATGGAACAATGGTTCCCATATCCTGGAACATTATATGAATCACCCCAGGGGAGAGAGCCTTTAGTCACCTGAATGACACCCCAACCTGACAAGTTTCTCCCTTAAAAGGTATCTATCTGGAGAGGGAGGACACAGGCAGAACGGTGAGAGGTCTTTTCTAGCCAGAACAACTGTGAGACATTCCCAGCGAAGCAGGAGCCCTGCTGACAACACCCTTTTTACTACTGCAGCAGAGAAATTGCAAAGTGACTTTGGAAATCCCCTACCTGCAAAAGTGAACCAGGATTTCCACCACTGACTTCGGATTAAGGCTTAACCACAGGAGCCTGTAACACTTCATCCTTTTCAAGACAAAGAACTTTCAAGCCTGCACCATTTAAAAATTTCCTCTCAAAGCATCTAAAGGTTTTCTTAAAACAACAAACTCTTTTACCACAGTTTGATTCTAACTGCATACTACCACTCTACGCTCTCTATTTTTGTGTGTATGCGCATGTGTGAATGCATAAGTGGGTGAGGTCGTGAACATTTTTTGGTTATTGTGTAAAATAAATATTTATCTTAACCTATAAAAAAACCTGTCATTTGTCTATTTATTTGACCCTTAAAACACTCGGGGACTAAAACACCATTTTTAAAACACTATCTGCGGTCAGTTGAGAGGTGAAAAGTGGAAGTTCACCACATCACCTCCCACCTGTCCGTAACAACTTCAAAAGTATTTGATTAGGCATAAAGCGCTTGGGAACTTCCTGAGGTTGTGAAAGGCACTATATAAGTGCAAGTCTGTCTTTCTTGATTGGATTGTTGGCTTCTTTCACTCTTATTGCTATACATACATGATTCCTTCTGCCCTTTCAAACCTTCTGTCCAAGCACCTTCTCATACATTGACTTGCTCTTTCCCAGGACTTCCAAAGAGGGTTGCCAACTCTACTTTTATTTCTGGAGGTTTCAATACATCTCTAACCATCTGGCCTTTGGCCCATCCTCCAGATGCCGCTGCCTTCCCTCAGCCAATTGGAAAGACTCTTGAATAATGACTGTTGCAGCCTTTTCCCCTCCATGTCCTATATATTTATAACTAATAAATGAAAATCCAAGAATATGAAAAGAAATAGGATTTTGTTTAGTGCCCCTATGATTTTTCTCCTGGCTTGTTTGCAGTAGTGACCTGGAGATTAACCTTCGATTCCTGGAGGCTCCAGGGCAATCTGGAGGATTGGCAACCCCAATCACTTACCCAGTACTACTTAAAAATTACCTGTTTCCTTCTACTTTCTTCAAGCTTTGTGATGTCCTGCAAAATCGACCTTGACCTGGATTGCTTAATTTCGGATTAAAAGTCATGGATCTATTTTTGTCTGGGGAAAGAATGTAATCTGTGGCAGTTGATTTCTGCTAAGATGATGATTGACAGTCGTAATGTTTTACATTTTTAAGGAACAGTGAGATCATTTCCCCAACTGTGATGAGATATTTTTAGTGCTATCGTGAGGGTGCCACATGTGGGAGGAGAAGCCCCCATCAACTGACAGTGTAACAACGCTCAGAAAAAGTGTTACCTAAGATCAAACACTTGCATTTCCATGGGAAGGTTGAAATGCATGCCTCATAGTTTTGCCAATTTCCCAAGCACAGGTGAGAAAAGAGGAATTGGCCGGAGCTATTCCTTTAGTTGCAGGATGTGGGATGAATTCAAATGTAACTAACTTCTCCAAAGTTATGCGAATTGTGACAGGCTCCAATCATGCACCGCATTAGTGGCAAATTCTTTAGTTCCTTATTTGGGCATCACTGGGGATGCTAAATGTTACAAGTGCTTTTTCTCTCCCTTATTCTCGATATTCATCCTAATGTACAGTTCCATGGACACGGACAGCCCTTTGTTGCCTCTTACAATTGGCTATTCTTTGTGTGTCTGGGTGTGAGTGAGTGCCGCTATGTTATCTGACCAAGAAGGGCGTTATTATAGGAGCCCAAACCTGATCCTTACCCGCTATCCATACATTCTAGCAATAGTTTCGGGATTGTGATGAGTTACTTACCTGGTCGGGGAGAGACCATGATCAGTGGCCTTTGATCCTGTCCCAGGTAAGTTGTGAGTAAAATGGCTGTAACCAATTCTAGAGCTTCAGGCCGGGGAGTGTGTAACACCATTCGGGTGGTGGTGAAGGATAAGGGAGGAGGTGCACTGGTTGACCGTACCTCCTTCATTAAGAAAATCCTTATTGATTTCTGTGGATTCCAAGCTGCAGACATCTTCTGCCTTCAGGACTTCCCCAGCAGTGGATATGCATCAAGTTCCTGAAGGTGTTCGAGGTGAGGGGAAACCGGGCATTGCTGTCGATTCTCACAGTGCAGCCGCTCTTCACACTGCGGTCGCAATGCGACCAGGTGGTGACAATTCACCTCTACAACCTCATGTTCCTGTTGTGGATGTACTCACCTTCCTCGCCAGATATGTTGGGGGGGCTGGCAGCAGAACTGATGTCAAGGAGCCCTTTGGGATTTGGACCAGTAAGCAGCAGGTCAAGGTAACCGTGAAGGTTGATACCACCGGAGCCATCGTCCACCCTCCCTCCAGTTACGCTATCGGGGGAAGTCGAGGCTTCTTGGTCTATGTGAGGCAGCCCAGAGTTTTCTCGTACCTGTGACAAATCTAGTTATATGGCGGCCAACTGCAGCACAGTCATATGCAAGAACTGCAAGAAGGAAAGCCATCAGACCAAGGACTGTAAAAAGAGTAAGGGCTGCAACCTGTGAGGTGGGGCAGGCCACCTCCACAAAACCTGCCTCAGTTATGCACAGGCAGCAAGGTCCAAGGAAAGGCTGGGAGAAGGAACGATGATTGTATCTGGTGCTGGGAGGGAGACGAGCAATCCTCCCCGCAGCGAGGAAAGTCTATCTGAGAAGGAGAAGAAAGGGGAGCCAGCTGCAACCAGCAGCCCGGCACCTACCCGGTGCCCAGAAACAACTCCTCTACAGACAGAATCAATGGAGGAGGAGGCAGCAGGTGGACAAACTGGTCAGTGGCAAGTGGTACAAAGGAAAACCGCAAAGAAGAAGCCTCCAAAAAGGGAACAGGTCACCATCCAAACCAGTGGCAAAAGGAGGCTACCATCTGAGACCGACTACGGCTGCTCCTCCTCATTGGACGAGAAAGGGCTGGAAAGATGGCACCTGCAAAAGAAGCGGCAGAACTCAAAAGAACTGGAAGAGCAAGCCCCCCAGCTCCAGGGCACTGGAAGCTGTGGCTTGCCCATCGCACCCCAGCTCCGGGAGACCGAGAGCAACGAAGTGTCTGCCGCACTCCAGCTCCAGGAAGCTGGGAGCAGTGATGTCTTCAAGGAGGGAAAGAAGGGAAGTAGGGATTAACCAGGTAATTACAGGCTGGTGAGTCTAACATCAGTGGTTGGAAAAATATTGGAAAAAATTCTGAGGGGCAGGATTAATCTCCACTTGGAGAGGCAGGGATTGATCAGGGATAGTCAGCATGGCTTTGTCAGGGGGAAATTGTGTCTAACTAACTTGATTGAATTTTTCGAGGAGGTGACTAGATGTGTAGATGAGGGTAAAGCAGTAGATGTAGTATACATGGATTTCAGTAAGGCTTTTGATAAGGTCCCGCATGGGAGATTGGTTAAGAAGGTAAGAGCCCATGGGATCCAGGGCAATTTGCCAAATTGGATTGAAAATTGGCTTAGTGGCAGGAGGCAGAGGGTGATGGTCGAGGGCTGTTTTTGCGATTGGAACCCTGTGGCCAGTGGTGTACCACAGGGATCGGTGCTGGGACCCTTGCTGTTTGTAGTGTACATTAATGATTTAGATATGAATATAGGAGGTATGATCAGTAAGTTCGTAGATGACACAAAAATTGGTGTAAATAGTGAGGAGGAAATCCTTAGATTACAGGGAGATATAGATGTGCTGGTAAGATGGGCGGAGCAGTGGCAAATGGAATTTGATCCTGAAAAGTGTGAGGTGATGCATTTTGGGAGGACTAACAAGGCAAGGGAATATACAATGGATGGTAGGACCCTAGGAAGTACAGAGAGTCAGAGGGACCTTGGTGTACTTGTCCATAGATCACTGAAGGCAGCAGCACAGGTAGATAAGGTGGTTAGGGAGGCATATGGGATACTTGCCTTTATTAGCCGAGGCATAGAATATAAGAGCAGGGAGGTTATGATGGCGCTGTATAAAACGCTAGTTAGGCCACAACTGGAGTACTGTGTACAGTTCTGGGCACCACACTATAGGAAGGATGTGATTGCACTAGAGAGGGTGCAGAGGAGATTCACCAGGATGTTGCCTGGACTGGAGCATTTCAGTTATGAAGAGAGACTGAAAAGGCTAGGGTTGTTTTCCTTCGAGCAGAGAAAGCTGAGGGGGGACATGATTGAGGTGTACAAAATTATGATAGGTTAGATAGGAGGAAACTTTTTCCCTTAGCGGAGGGGGTCAATAACCAGGGGGCATAGATTTAGGGTAAGGGTTTAGGGGAGATTTGAGGAAAACTTTTTTCACCCAGAGGGTGGTTGGAATCTGGAACGCACTGCTTGAAGAGGTGGCGGGGGCTGGACCCATGGAAAACCCCTTGGGCTGGATACACCAAACATGGTTTTGCAGTAAAATGTCCATTGTATGTAAAATGGAATGGCAGGTTGTGAGGCAACTCGCTCCTGTATTGAAGAAAACTGATTTCCTTTGCACTTTCTGGAATGTCAACTTGGTGCTGTGTTGAACTGTTTTGTAATGTATTTTTTTAAAAGATTTTTATGAATAAAATATATTTTGGGGACTAAAAGATTAGTTAACCGTTCTCCCCTCTTACCCCCCCTCCCCCCCCAAATTTCCATGCTCGATCCCGAGCCCAGGAGGTATAAGCACGCAAGAGGAGTAGGCCGTTAAGCCCCTCGAGCCTGTTCCACTATTCAATTAGGTCACGGCTGATCTACCTCAACTCCTTATACTCGCCTTTGCTTCATAGTGCCATGGGACACTTTACCCTGTGAAAGGCGCTGTATAAATACATGTTGTTAATAATACTCTTGGCCAACAAAATTCTAGCAATCCCAGTCAGCAGTATTGAGACCAATTGCAGTGCTTCCCTTACCGCAGCCGCCCCCCACCCCCCACCCCAGCTCCCCAACCATCTGAGATTATTAACTCGAGACAGAACAGAGATTAAACCATTTTTGGTCGAGATATCTTGTTATGTAAGTGACCGTTTATTGACTCCCTTCCTATTCCAACAATTCTTATGTCTTATTGTAAGTGACGAAAAGATGCAAATTAACTGAATCTTGGTACATTTCAACATCCTCTCTGATAGGTCAGAATTGTGACCCATGGCTGTATGCTCCTTGAAGCCAAACAGCTTGGACAAAGATGATGTGTTATATGTCTGCCACGCCTGCATTCAACTTGTTTTCTGCTTTGTTTCTGGCTATTTAGTGAATTTCAAGACATTTTTGTTAAGACAACTCCAATTTTCTCTTCTTCTGAAGGTGTTGGGCAGGGGGGTGTGATTCTTTAATGCATTGCCTCAATTGGCCATTCTTTGCTTGTGAGCCTATACAGCGAGTGTTGGCAAGGTATTCAACCATGGGTTTGCCCATCACAGCCTTTTCTCAACCAATGCCCATTACTAGCTGAAGTCAATGGATGGAGGCCATTGGATTAGTGGGCCAATGGTGGCTGTTGGATTAGAATCTAGACAATGGTTGAATGGCAATCAAGAACGGGAACTTTGGCTGATAGAAACATAGAAAAATAGGAGCAGGAGTAGGCCATTTGGCCCTTCGAGCCTGCGGCGCCATTCAATACGATCATGGCTGATCATCCAAACTCAGTACCCCGTTCCCGCTTTCTCCTGTATCCCTTTAGCCCTTCGATCTATATCTCTTTCTTGAATATATTTAATGATTTGGCCTCAACTGCTTTCTGTGGTAGAGAATTCCACAGGTTCACCACTCTGGGTGAAGAAATCCCTCCTCATTCCCATTCTAAATGGCTTACCCCTTATCCTTAGATTGTGACCCCTGGTCCTGGACTCCCCCGCCATCGGGAACATCCTTCCTGCATCTAGTCTGTCCAGTCCTGTTAGAATTTTGTAGGTTTCTGTGAGATCACCTCTCATTCTTCTAAACTCTAGCGAATACAAGCCTAATTGACCCAATCTCTCTTCATACGTCAGTCTCGCCATCCCAGGAATCAGTCTGGTGAACCTTTGCTGCACTCCGTCCATAGCAAGAACATCCCTCCTCAGATAAGGAGACCAAAACTGCACACAATACTCAGATGTGGTCTCACCAAGGCCTTGTATAACTGCAGCAAGACATCCTTGCTCTTGTACTCGAATCCTTTCGCTATGAAGGCCAACATATCATTTGCCGCCTTAACTGCCTGCTGCACCTGTGTGCTTACTTTCAGCGACTGGTGTACAAGAACACGCTGCACCTCCCTCTTTCCCAATCTATCGGTCGTTCAGGGTCATTGATCTGAGACGTTTCTCTGTCCGCAGATGCTGCCCGACTTGCTGAGTATTCCCAGCATTTTCTGTTTTTATTTCAGATTTCCAGCATCTGCATTATTTTGCTTTTGTGTTGCAGCTTTGGCTGATTTTTTTTTATTCGTTTCTAAACCCAGAGGTTCTATAATTGCAAAATCCCAACAACTGCTACTGCAGAAGTTCGAGTGTGACTAGGTGCCTTCCTTTCCGTATGATCCAGTACCAGACGCAATATTTGTTGACTCTCTGATATGTTATTTCTATCATGGTTATAATGAACAAAAACTATCCCACTAGCACCGCAACCTCACAGCTCTAGAGACCCGGGTTCAATGCTGGGGACTGCCTGTGCGGAGTTTGCAAGTTCTCCCTGTGACCGCGTGGGTTTCCTCCCACAGCCAAAGACTTGCAGGTTGATGGGTGAATTGGCCATTATAAATTGCCCCTAGTATAGGTAGGTGGTAGGGGAATATAGGGAAGGTGGGGATGTGGTAGGCGTATGGGATTAGTGTAGGATTAGTATAAATGGGTGGTTGTTGGTTGGCACAGACTCGGTGGGCCGAAGGGCCTGTTTCAGTGCTGTATCTCTAAATAAAATAAATAATAGCTGCCACTAGAAGTTAGGGTTGAGGGAGAAGTTCGGAGTGTATCTGTGTTTGCAGGGGGGGGGGGCCCTCGTAAGCGTGTGATTTAATAGGGGTGCGGGGAGGAGCATGTTATCATTGTAGGGGGCGGGGACATAAGTTAATACTTGCAAAGGGACCGCTGAGGAGCATCTGAAAACCCCAGTAACTGTTGCCAATCTGTTTTTGGATCAGGGGTGAAGTCTCCCTCCGAATGTTAATAACAGTTTTGGAAACTCAGATTAGATTTGAATTCTGCCTCCTCGAAAAAAAATTACATTCCTTTTAAATGTACTTTTGTGTTTGCGTCGCTCCTGTAATTGTTCCTTCGTTTTTATGTAAGCATTAATTTCACGCTTTATAATAAAATAAGACTTTGTTTGGCTCTCTCTCTCTCTCCCACCCCCCCCCCCCCCCCCCCCAAACACATACATACACACACAAAGACTCTTAACTCCCCCCAAAAAAGTCGATTGTGCAATTAAAGGGGATTTTTGCTCTGAAATCACTAGACTCCACCCACTCAGCAGAGCTCGGAATCTTTAAAAAGCTTGTCGTCGTGCGAGCCTGGGCTCAGAAAGGAAGCAACTCGGGATCAGGTTCACCTCTCTGCTCTGTTCATCATGCATACACTGGAAGCACCGCAGTAAGTACTTGTGAACACACCAGACCCTGAAATCTCTTCATAACACGCCGCCCCAGCTCTGCTAAACTCACTGCCCTGTCCATTTTAAACATGAAAATGTTTAAACAAACAAAAAAAAAAGCCTGTTTTTAAAAAAAAAAGTTTGAAACTTTTATTAAAGTTTGAAACTTTTGCCAATGCTTATCTGAAGTTCGAATAAAGACTACTTTGGGTCAGTCGAAGTGTTTTCCCCCCTTCACCCAACTTTTTTGATAATGACTGTCTTCGGAATTGTAAACTTTTATATCCATATGGGGACTAGTGGCAAACGACTTGGAGTCGATGGCAAATGGAGTTGAAGTTTTTATTTTGATGTAGCATTACAATGGAGTCGGTACTTTACCGATGATTTCATAGTGTTTAAACAAGTATGAATTTGCCGTTTTATTGTGTGGGTCATAAAGAAAATGAACCCCGCACTTGTATGTTTTGAAAACCTGGATTGATTTGCATCTAACAGGAGTTGAGAAAAATGTTGATTTGTAACCCTTTGACAGATTGCTGGAGCATAGCTGCACCGCCTATATGTATGTTTATATGTGTCTCCTTGTAAATGTGTGTGTGAATTTGGTTTCTTAGCTGTGTGAGTTTTAAGTAAATAAGTCGACCCACATTGCTGTGTCAGTGTCACAGATTCTATTTTGCTCGTGATTCTTGAGCTGCAGTTTTGTGAAGTTCAGTTCATCGCTAACAGAAGCCGGTTCCCAATTTTTATTTTTTGAAGGCGTTAGATAATTCTCATCTCAAGCATCGTTCGGTGCAATTTCACTGAAGTCTCGCTTATTTTACACAAAAACGCAGCAAAAAGGAAGAGAAAGAAGCAAATGTGATTCGCAATCGCACTCCGAACACAATCAGACCTTAGGGTCGTGCCAAGTATTGACTGAAGATTAAGTACACTGTAAGATCAGAAAACAATGCTCTTGTCACAAACAGCCACACTACATTAGCATCTATACATACTGAGAAATACATCCATTAATAGGCTAGTCAAAACATTCACAATAATTAATTACTTTTGAGGACTTGAGACTTCTTATCTTGGCGAATGCCAAGTCTGTGTCGGCAACTTCCCACAAACAGCAACTGGAATGACCTGTTAATCTGCTTTTTCATGGTGTGTATTGAGGGGAAATGCAGGCTGAGGTATTGGAAGAGAACTCTGCTCCATAAGTGTTATATTATTTTTATTATTAATGCTGGTGATTATAAATCGACAGGTATTTGCATATGTTTTTCGTGGAGGTTGCTGTTTTGTAACTTGCTTGGCAGTCACGAATAGTTTGTACTGTTTTTCCCCCCCCCCTTCTAACTAGATAAAACTCGGTTGATTATTTTTGTTGTATGTACCTGCAAAGCTTTGTAATGTTTAAAAAAAAAAGTCAAAATTTCACACTTCAAAAAGAGAGGAGAGGGGGGGTGTTGTAGCTCCCCCTCATGGGTAAACTGAGGACTGCATTGGCCAGTGTAGTGCTGAGTCTTACAGACCAGTAGGTCTCTGGTTCAGTGCCTGACTTCAGCCAGGCTGTTTTAGGGGTGCTATAATTGGCCTCAGTGCCTCTGGGGAAATCAATCGCTACTGATCACTGGCCAGTGACCCCTGATGGAAGGAGGATGTTGGGTGAGGATAGCAGTGGGTGCTGTGCTTCATCGAGGCGCGCTCATGAGGCATGGCCGCTTAAATATGATGCTGCTAAGCCTGTAGCAAGTCAGTGTCTTCAGATGAGGAGGGGGCAGGGGAGGTCTTGGAGGTGAACTGTTTCTCAAAATGACCGAGGTTTGATTTTGAACAATTTGTTGCCAGTGCTGAATTCAGACTCCATTGAATTGCCAACAATGTGTCACAGAAATGAGTTGTTTATAAAGAAAGAACTATTTATACAACACCTTAAACAACCTCAGGGTGTCCCAAAGCATTTTGCAGTATATGAAGTACTATTGAAGTGTAGTCTGTCATAACGTAGGAAGCACAGCAGCCAATTTGAGCACAGCAAGCTCCCTCAAATAGCAATGTGATAATGACCAGATCATTGGTTTTTAGGTATTAGTTTAGAGTATGATTCTACATGTACATATGTCGCTGTTTTGCTTCAAGTGTCACGTGGTGTGTGTCACATTGCTGGTACCCCCTATGAAAGCAAGTGCAATTTTTCAACAATAAGGTGTTTTTAATTACAGCTCTGGTAAATCTTTCGCAGGTCAAACCTGTCTCATTTTATCCTTGGTTCTGCATGTTGGGACTTTTCTCATCTGATTTTTTTTTTGGGTCTTATCTTACCAAATTGTTGTCCCCTCCCTATCTCTGTAACCTCCCATAGCCCTACAACCCACCAAGAACTCTGCCAATTCCTCCAATTCTGGCCTCTTGTGCATCCCTGATTTTAATCGCTGCACCATTGGCAGCCCTGCTTTCAGCTGTGGAATTCCTTCCCTCTGCTCCACCACCTCTCCTCTTTTAAGATTCTCCTTAAAATCTCTGACTAAGCTTATGGTCACTTGTCCCAGTAGCACCTTATGTGGCTGGTTGTCTAATTTTGTTTGATAATCACACCTGTGAAGCACCTTGGGACATTTTACTATGTTAAGATACTGTATAAATGCAAGTTGTTTTATGTTCCACTAACTCCCCCCACCACCTACAGCACATTAATCTCCAGTTCGTAAATGAGAGAGAAGGTGTGTGAGTAAAAAATCTCTAAACATATCTTACTGCAGTTCTTGATCCAGCTGTGACAAAGGAATAATAGTGCAATTGAACGAACTTTATTCCAGACAATTCTAGGTATGAATGTTACAAACGAGAGTTTAAGAAACGTGCCAAGCCTTTCTTAATTGACACATATGCAAGTCCTCTTTTCTTTCTCAATCCTCTCCGCTCACCTACCCCCACTCCCAAATCAAAGTGTACTCCAGCCAAAAGGGCAGACAACTTCCACCCAGACCTCCAACAACACAACTCCAAGCTGGCTAATGTGCCTCCAGTTTCATAGAGGCTCTTGGCCTTTCTCAATGCCTCCGGACAGCTGAGTTCAGAAATTAGTGAGAGGTTGGGGCAATAGCCCTCCCCATTCCACAGTTCCATGATAATGCATGTTGGCAGTCCAGTGGGCTGCCTCAAAGGGCTTGTTCTTGCCTGTTGCTTGTCTTGCAATTATTGCTGCAAGTGTTTACCACTGGGTGGATGGGGAGGGGGGGGGGGGGGGTGAAATTCTCATCCCATGTCCAGGAAGATTGAACAAGCAGGATATTCACCGATGGGAAAGTGCAAATAAACAATCGGTGAAACTTCCCCTATTGTAGTTTCTGAAGTGTTTGAATTGTAGTGTGACACAGTGTGGTCATGTAAATAGAACATCACTTCTCTAATGCAGCCACTTTTTGGCTATGACCATTGAAGGCAGTGTAAATCTGCCTCCATAAAACACTCACTTGCCTATTCTATATTATGGTCTCCTTATGCAGCTGTTCCCTTTAGAACCGTACCATCTAACAAAACGGACAATTCCAGGTACCTGCATAAAGGGCCCACCTGTGTTTTTCAGCCAATTGACTGGAATTTCCCACCAAATACTATTGCAGGAGAACCATCAATCTGAGGTTCAAGGAGAAGATCCACTGCTGCCTTCTCTGATCACCTTCTAGAGGTGGATAGTAAATGTGGCCTTGCCAGTGTTTACGTTTAGAGGAAAAAATATTTAAAACAAAACCGAAGATTGGGCCCATTCCTGTGGGTGTTAATGGGACAGGTTGGGTTGTATTATTCGAAATGACAAAGTAGTCCTCGTTTTTTTAAATTTCCTGTAGTTTGATGGATAGCTGTGCAGTTTTGAGCAGTGGGGGAAAGGGAGACAAAAGCAAACTAATCACTGAACAGTTGAGCTCACGAAGTGATGAGGGTGATGTAGAAATGCTTGGTGCTCTTGTCACTTGACCTGCTTTTCAGGGCGGTCACTCTGACACTTAAATGTAGCACCTTAATATCGCTGAGGTGCAGGAATTGGTATGTCAGCAAATGCTGCAGCAGAACTCAAATGGAAATGAAATGAATGCCTTGTGGTGCCATTTAATGGAGGTATGTCAACCAAGGCTTTGTAAATACTCCTTCTTCAAATCTTGTTGTGGAGTTTGATAATAGGTTCACTTAAGTCCCTAGAACAAACTGACAAGGTCTCAGTTTGTCAAGTGTGACATGTGCAACGACACACCGAGTTGTCAACCAAGGTCATTTGTGCTCAAGTCTCGGGTGGGGTTGGGGTGGTGGGGGAGGCTTGAATCCCCAGCCTTCTGATGCGGAGGCGAGTGCAGCCAGCTGAGGCAAAAGCATGTGGCTCCCTTGATGGCTCAGTGACGGGATGCACCACCTGTTTGCTTAAGGTCCTATTGGCACATTTACACTGCAATTCCTGAGGCCACTAACTAACAAGAAAGAAGGTGTTTGTGTAAAGAGCAACACTGCCTAATTGCCATTAAGATTAGCGATGATGGGAATTTAACGATCTGAGTCTCACACACAGGAAGGCGCCAAGTTTAGTAGCAATTAACATTACTGGATCCTGCATGGTGGTAAGTTTTGCTCCAATTGGCATTCGTGGCCCAGAAACAGGGAAGGAGAAGCAAATCAGCCTGTCTTCCTGCTTCTAGTGCGCTAAACTAGTGACTACTGGAATGAGTGTGGACAGGAGTGAGGGCATCAGCTGCCAGTGACCCCCCCCTCCCCATGAATAAGCAGCTGCTGCGGCCTGGGCACTCACACCGAGATTGACCACTCGGACCCTGTATTGCAGTGTCACCATAGGACCATAACCAGCAAAATTCAAGTCTTCGAGGGAAGAGGGGTAGTAAAGAAAATTCTTTTCATATTGGACCATTGATATCTCTCAGAAGAGTTTGTGCAGTCATGATGTAAAGCCCTCTGTGAGGAGTGTAACTTTCTTTGTACAGAATTCAAGCATCATTACTTTTTTTGTTCTGATTTTCTCCCTTCCTCTCCAAGGGCACAAACTTGAAGTTAAGCTCCCTCAACTCTGCCCCAACTGTGGTGCTGGAATTCCTGTCGTTGCTAATCCTAATGGTGATTAAGTAGTGTTTCTGTTTACTAAATGCCTTCTCATTAAGAGAAGTGACCACAGGAAATGCAATGTGAATGGGCATCACACTCTGCAGCACCAGTATGATAATTATCCTTTGCCCCACACCAGCCCTTCCTGTGGCCACTTTTGAATGAGATGGGCTATTTCGTGCTGAGTTGGCAGAATTCCTCCCCCACCAACAATGGAGTTTGGGGGCTGGTCAAACTCATTTCATTTCCCTTACAGCCGGCAGATAAAGAGGGAGAGACTCTCATTCCAAGCAGTCATTTCTTTTGAAGATGAGGCATGCTTGTTCTTGTGGTTTGATGACTCTGTGATTTGCACAAGTGGAGCCGTTCTGTAATGTAATGTGATCCTGAGTCATCCATGGGTCTTGCTGCATGTGGGCCAAGGAATCTTTGACACGGGAAGGATGCACACTGTGGTCAGTCTCGATTTAGGTTTTTCTGACTCCTGACCTCTAACCTGATTTTCTTCTCAAAACTTCTTTAATAATGTTGGAAGCTATGCTTGGATTGTAGGATAAATCCAGACTTTCCTTAAGGCAAGAAAGAATTGCATTTATATCGCACCTTTTTTGACTTCAGGGTGTCCTGCAGTGCTTTTTGGAGTGTAGTCTCTGTGGGAGCGAGTTCCCACATTCTCTCAAGGTGAAGTTTCTCCTGAATTCCTTGTTGGCGCTACTAGTGACGATTTGGTCTCTGACACAGCAGGGTATTTTACATAGAATGGGTAGCAGGGAAACAGGGAATTTAACTGAACTGGTCCATTCTGGTGTTTATGCTTCACATAAGACTCCTCCCAACCCTCTTCAACTAACCCTATCAGCATATATTTCTATTCCTTTCTCCCTCACGTGCTTCTCTGGCTTCCCTTTAAATGCAGCTAAGCTATTCATGTTGGCTCTTCCATATGGTAGCGATTCCACATTCTCAACACTCTTGGGTGAGTGCTCCCTGTTGAATTTATTAGTGACTGTCTTATATTTATGGCCCCTAGTTTTGATCTAGTGAAAACATCTTCTCCACATTTACCCTGTTGAAGCCCTTTATAATCTTAAAGGCCTCTATTAGGTCACCCCTCGGCCTTCTCTTTTCTGTAGAAAAGAGTCCCAGCCTGTTCAATCTTTCCTGATGGGTATAACTTCTAAATTTTAGTATCATCCTTGTAAAGTAAGTGTTATGGAGCCAAGGCAGTTCAATGAAGTTAAGATGCAGGTCATGATGATCTAATAGAATGGTGGAATAGGCTAGAGGGGCTAAATGGCCTACTCCTGTTCCTACGTTCCTAATAGTTTGTTTGGATATGATCATATTTGAATGAACCCTTTAGAAGCTCCTACCTGGGTATCATGCCCAATTATATAGATTGATCCCATTCCCTCTATCTTACATACATCATTACAATGACATTCCCATTTATTTCCTTGAACATTCTGAAGCCACTCTACAGGAGCTTGCATTGACCGAGTGAGCAGTTGCAGTATTTCTGTCAATAGTCCAGCAGGTGAGGCGAGGAATGGTTGGAATGTCCGCAACATTGCAAACGTGCTCCCTCAAATATTTCCCTCTTCCCAACTCCACCCAGCCTACCTTAGGTGGATTGTGGTTGGTAACGGAAGTGGTTTTGGCCTATTCACAAAATCCCTGTGTTAAGGCTTTAAACTGAAGCTTTGACTTGCAGAACTTGCAAAGGCATTGACTTTTGGCTGATGGGAAAGGAGGGGCAGGGAATGAGATCCTCCTTGGTGTGGTGAGACAAGAGAAGCTGGCATTCTCCTGAGAGCAGAGAAAGTTAAGGGGAGATTTAATAGTGGTAGACAAAATCATGAAGGGTTTTGATAGAGTAAATAAATAGAAACAGTTTCCACTGGTGGGAGGGTTGGTAACCGGAGAACACTGATTTAAGATAATTGGCAAAAGAGGGGAGAGGAGGAGAAATTTATTTTTTTGCGTGAGTTGTAATCAGGAACGCACTGCCTGAAAGGATGGTGGAAACAGATTCAATGGTAACCTTCAAAAGGGAATTGCATAAATACTTGAAAAGGTAAACTTGCTGATCAGTGGGGAAAGAGCAGGGGAGTGTGGGACTAAATGGACAGTTCTTTCAAAGAGCTGACATGGGTAAGATGGAGCGAATGGCCGCCTCCTGTGCTGCAAGATTCTGATTCTATTCTATGACTCTAAATCAATGTCTCTGAATGTTTCCCATGCCCCCATTGCCACCACCCCAGTTTCCCCCCCCCCCCCCCCCCATCTGCTGAAGGTGTTGATGAACAGGTCCACAGCCACTGGCAGTCCTCACCCAGCTGGCGGTCGGGAGCCTGGACATTGAGTGTTGACACTATTTGACCTTTGAAGGCATCGCAACCCATATCACCATCCTGGCCTCAATTAGCGAGCTTGGTGTAAACTGGGCATTGAATCCAGAAGGGGAGACCTGATAGAGGGGTTCAAAATTACGAGGGGTTTTGATAGTGCAGGCAGGGCGGAACTGTTTCTTCTGGCAAGTTGGTCACAGATATAAAACAATTGGCAAAAGAACTGGAAGGGAAGTGAGTGGAACTTTTTTCACACCATCTGGAATGTACTATTTTCATTTCTAAAAATTTTTCAAAAGGGAACTGAATGTGTATCTGAAAAGGACTAAGTTGCAGGATTAAGGAGTTAAAGCCGGGGTGTGGGACTAAATTGGATAGCTCTTTCATAGAGCTGGCACAAGCACAATGGGCCAAATGGCCGTCTTCCGGGCTGTAAGAGTCTCTGATTTTATATTTATAACCTTTCTAAACTGGGGGTGTCAATGTCATACTGGGAGCTGTATTCACTCAGGGCCATTACAGGAGACTTGTAATTAATCCTAAATGGAATTATCCTGTACTAAAGAAGTCAGAAGTACAGGTTACGTCACATCAACTGGGAGCAGCAGTTGAAAATATTTTTAAAGGAGCACTGATGAAGAAATAGACATTTTGGTACAGGAGGAGTCAACCGTACGCGTACAGCTTTAGGCTGCCCCTGAAGCTATCCCCTTTGATACTCCGTCTCCCCTGTGCAGTAATACCTCCTTCAGTCTTATTTCCTCCTTGAGTGTTGCTATGGGCTCAGCCTCCATCAACATTTGTGGCAAAGCGTTGTCAGATGAGATGTTAAACTGAGGCCCTGCCTGCTCTCTCAGGTGGATGTCAATGATCACACTACTCTATTTCAAAGTTACCCTCCTCCCACCCGGTGTCCTGGCCAATATTTATTCCAACGCCAACAGTACTAAAAATCAGATTAACGCATTGCTGTTCATGGGAGCTTGCTGTGCCCAAATTGACTTAAACATTCCCTAAATTACAACAGTGACTGTACTTCAATAAAGTATGCAATTGCCTAGAAAGTGCTTTGGATAATCCTGAAGTTATGAATGTTATGTAAATGAAAATTCCTTTCTTTGTATCCAAAGTGTCTCACTAGATGATTGTGGATCAACATCTTCACTTTTCCAAACCTCTCGTCACAAAAATTAAATTAATATTAAAACGTGGAGTGCTGGAGGTAATGTGGAAATGCATCGTTCATTGTGGAGCCTAGGGTACCCTCTCAGTCCACCACACTTTCACCTACTACCCTCCGCCCCCACCCCCCACCTTTCTCAGTGCCTAATTGGGGGGGATGATGAACAACACAGTTTTGGAACAGGCAATTTTAGGAATTGAAACATCCCAGACTGATCACGCCACTTTGGACCCCATGATTTCCTGCTGTTGCTGACGTTCTAATGTTCTTTTATTTTATTCCTTCTCTCTAGGATTGAAACGTCACAGATTTCACTAGTAAGTATGGAACATATAAACAATTTTTGTTTTTTGTTTGCAAGCCACTGAATTGTTTACATTTTTTTAAATCCTGAATTGGTTTGTTCAGACTTGCTAACATTTGTCATATCAGAGCTGAAATAAATCTGAATTTGATAAGTGCTACTGGAATATGTCTGAAAACCGACTGGTGTATCTCACAACTTGCTGAGGAAGGTACCTGTTCCCTGACTGGTAAATCTCATATCTCCCTCTGGAACTCCTTAGCTCCCTCATTCCTCGACACATCCTGCAACCTTCAGCTTTTTAAAACTCAATTAAAATTCAGTTAATTAATTAACTAAATCTGGAATAAAAAGGTAGTATCAGTAATTGTGACCATGAAACTACTGGATTGTTATAAAAAGAAAATCCATCCTGTTCACTAATGATCTTTGGGGAAGGAAATCTGCTGTCCTTACCTGGTCTGGCCTGTATGTGACTCTGGACCACTGTAGTTGACTCTTAACTGCCCTCTAAGGTGGCCTAGCAAGACACTCAGTTGTCCCAAAGATCTCTTGAGGATGGACAATAAATACTGGCCCTACAAGAAACGCCCACATCCCATGGTGAGACCACATCTGGAATATTGTGTGCAGTTTTGGTCTCCTTATCTGAGGAAGGATGTTCTTACTATGGAGGGAGTGCAGCGAAGGTTCACCAGACTGATTCCTGGGATGGCAGGACTGACATATGAAGAGAGATTGGGTCGAGTAGGCTTGTATCCACTAGTGTTTAGAAGAATGAGAGGGGATCGCCTAGAAGCCTACAAAATTCTAACAGGACTGGACACACTAGATGCAGGAAGGATGTTCCCGATGGCGGGGGAGTCCAGGACCAGGGGTCACAATCTAAGGATAAGGGGTAAGCCATTTAGGACTGAGATGAGGAGGGATTTCTTCACCCAGAGAATGGTGAACCTGTGGAATTCTCTACCACAGAAGTAGTTGAGGCCAAATCATTAAATATAATTCAGAAAGAGTTAGATATAGTTCTTGGGGCTAAAGGAATCAAGGGATATGGGGAGAAAGCGGCACAGGGTGCTGAGTTTGGACGATCAGCCATGATTGTATTAATGGCGGTGCAGGCTCGAAGGGCCGAATGGCCTACTCCTATTGTCTATGTTTCTATGAATGAAAAAATTTGGAAGCGCTCAATTAAAACTTGGAACCTACTATTTCTATTCTTTTTAACTTTGGTCCTACAGCAATGGACCTTCACCCAGGTCACTCAGAGAACAACGTACTGTGTCTTGGGTACGTTTGGGCAGGGAGAGTATCAAACTAAGACGCAGTGAGGGGAACAACTCCTCCAGTCTTCCTCTCTCTAAACTGTCAGCAGTGCTGATCGGAATGATTTGTGATGTTTCTCTATGTAATCAATCTCTCAATTCATCACAACTGCACTTTGCTCCCTTTGACAACATCTGGATTTACGATGCTATAAAATTGATATTTTATGGTGCAATGTTTAGGCACTGACCTTTCACCTCCAGCACCAGGGATCAAATTGAGGCCCAACTAATGGGCTGAAACTCTCCACTGCTGGCTACAACTTGAGTTTGGTGGCAGTCACAGTTTAGTGCCTAGTAGCTGTAGAGCCACAGTACAAACTTGCTTCAAACCTAGCCCTAGATTTGGCAATCTTGATTGGAGAACAACAGCTTGCATTTATATAGCACCATTAACACAGTAAAATGCCCCAAAGTGCTTCACAGGATCATTATCAAACAAAACATTTGACACCGAGCCACATAAGGAGATATTCGGACAGGTGACCAAAAGCTTAGTCAAAAAGGTAGGCTTTAAGGAGCGTCTTAAAGGAAGGGAGAGGGTCGGAGAGGTTTAGAGAGGGGATAATGGAGCTTGGAGCCACATGAATGCTGGAGCAGGAAATAGAAGAATGTAGCGCTGATTGGCCAAGCTTTTGGTCATCTATCCTAATGTCTCCTTTGTGGCTCGGTGTTTGATAACGCACCTGTGAAGTGCCTTGGGACATTTTACCATGATAAAAGTGCTATATAAATACAAGTTGTTGTAGTCCAGTAGAGGCCATTTTCAAAGGTGGTGTCTGAGTTGAACTGAGACAGAGCACAGGGAGCTTTATTCTGCGTCTCACTGTGACCCGAGGGTGCTTGTTATTTGACTTCGGTGTCTGTACACTTGAATGCCTCAAATAGCAATTGCCTTTAATGCTGCACGTCCAGTCTGTGTAAAACGGACAACTTTCTCCCTCCTGTGTTTCTCCCGGTCCATGTGTCATAGAATCATACAGCACAGGGGACCATTATCGTGCCACTGCAGGCTCTTTGAAAGAACTATCCAGTTTAGTCGCACTTTCCTGACTCTTTCCCCATAACCGTGCAAATATTTCCCTTTCGATTATGTTTCCAATTCCCTTTTGAAAGCTACTATTGAATCTGCTTTCACTGCCCTTTCAGGCAGTGCATTCTAGATCTTAACAGCATGCTGTGTTTGAAAATAAATCTCCTTATCTCCCCTCTGGTTCTTTTGCCAATGATCTTGATGTTTGCCTATTTACGCATGAGTGGCAAGATTCAAAACTGGGATCCACTGCTCAGTGCATTGCCTGAAAGAGTCAAATGCCAGCAGCAGGCGCGATAGGCTGAATGGCCTCCTTTTCATAGAATCATTTATGGCACAGAAAGAGGCCATTTGGCCCATTGAGTCCATGCAAGCTCTACGGGGAGCAATCCTGCACTTGTATCATTCTATAATTTTACAATTGCATCCCCACATCCACACACACAAGTCTGATTGGCAGAACCATGAATCCGCCATGGCCAACTTGACCGTAAAATGCCTTCTTGGCTCCACCTAGTGACCAGGCTAAATGCTGCACGGTGTAGTTGGGCCATCGCTGAAGCAGGTGCTATGCATGGTTGAATAAGTTGCGATTTCCTATGAACCGACACTTGATACTGCGTGGGACTGAGGCAACGGCTTGGGAGGGAAGGCCAGCCCACACTCTGTATTCAAATTATTTACACACTCCACTTGGTAATCATCTCCATGTGCATCCGTACTGAGGTGGCAGATAAAGAATCTAAAGTGTTGCATGCAAAAACACGAAAAGGAAACAGATGGGAGCTTGAGTTTAACTCTCACGGCCACCATCCACCTGAGTTGACACAAGCGTTGGCTTGTCAGAGCAGGCCTCCAGAAGTAAATAACCAGGATGTTAGTCTGCATGTATTTAGAATGAAACATGATACTGATGCCTCTTGTGGAAAAATTCAAATAAGCTGGCTTCATGCCAGACTTGCACACGTGAGCTACAACTAAGGTGGAGTTTTGCAAATATGTTTCATTAGTTTTTGTCTTTGCCAGCGTTCTGGCCTCACTTCTCGGCTGAAGCTCCCAGTGCAGTACTGGGAGTGCTGCACTGTCACAGCTGCCGTCTTTCGGATGAGATGTTAAACTGAGCCCCCGGCTGCTCAGGTGGAAGTGAAAGGTCCCGCAGACAACATTACGAAGCAGAGAAGGGGGAGTTCTCCCCATTGCCCTGGGGAAATATTTATCCCTCAACCAACATCACTAAAAATGGATTCTCCAGTCATTTAACTGTTCTTTGTGGGAGCTTGCTGTGCGCAAATTGGCTACCGCGTTTCACTACATTAAATCAGCAACTACGCTTCAAAAAGTGCTTCATTGACTGAAGTGCCTTGGGACATTCTCAGGATGCAAATCATGCTTGATAAATGTTTCTTTTGATGCTTGTGGGCTGCAAAGGAGTAAAAGAACGTTTTCTCTCCTGCTACATCATGAGAAGTCTAAATGGTGAGGGAGAGGGAGCTCAGGTGAAAATGAAGTGTATGCTGGTTAATTCTGACAGTTCTGTTTCTTCTCTGCAGTATCCTGACGCAGTGACATATGAAACAGACACGTACAGCAAACACCCGGCTGCATTTTGCTCCTACTATGTTGCTGAGCCAGAACAACCTACAGGTGAGTGGCTTGGGTTTTGGGCAGAGATTGAAAGTGGCCATTTTTTTTTCTCATTACTGGTCCATGTGTCATCTCTGTCTATGTTGTTGGGTGTTTAGCCACCCACACTACACTCCAATGGCACTAAGAGCCCAAGTCAACTCAAAACTAATGAAACAGCCTTGCAGTTTTGGAAGGCTTGCCTCGTGGAACACAAGAACCTCTTGAATGTTACTTGTTTTTAATCATTCTTCAGAATGTGAGTGTCGCTACCAAGGTCAGCATTTATTGCCCATCCCTAATTGCCCTTGAGAAGGTGGTGGTGAGCTGCCTTCTTGAACCGCTGCAGTCCATGTGGGGTAGGTACACCCACAGTGCTGTTAGGGATGGAGATCCAGGATTTTGACCCAGCGACAGTGAAGGAACGGCGATATAGTTCCAATTCAGGATAGTGTGTGACTTGGAGGGGAACTTGCAGGTGGTGTTCCTATGCACCTGCTTCCCTTGTTCTTCTAGTTGGTAGAGGTCGCGGGTTTGGAAGGTGCTGTTGAAGGAGCCTTGGTGAGTTGCTGCAGTGCATCTTGTAGATGGTACACACTGCTGCCACTGTGCGTTGATGGTAGATGGAGTGAATGTCTAAGATGGTGAATGGGGAGTCAATCAAAGGGGCTGCTTTGTGATGATGGTGCCGAGCTTCGAGGCAAGTGGCAGAGTATTTTCACACTCCTGACTTGTGCCTTGTATATGTGGCAGAGAGGTGGGAATCAGGAAATGAGTCACTATTTGCAGAATACTCAGCCTTTGGCGTGCTCTGGTGGCTGTGGCATTTATGTGGCTGGTCCATTTAAGTCTCTGGTCGATAGTGACCCCAAGATGTTGACAGTGGGGGATTCGGCGACAGTAATGCTATTGAATGCAAATGTTCTTGAATATAGATATGTTGTAACCATTTGCTTATAATATACATACCGTTATATCTCTGTATTTATAAATATTTGCCATTGTACTTAAATAAAATTTAGAGTACAGGAACAGGCCATTTGGCCCAAACGATTTATGCCTGTGTTGTTGCTCCACATGATTTCCTCCTGCTCTTCTAAATCTCACACTATCAGCATATCTTTCTAATTCAAACTGTGAGAGTCCTTTCCTGCACCATGCCAGAGACCTGGACTAATCATCTTTGTATTGTAGCCCACATACTGAGTTATCGACTGCTGTCAGATGCCTTGCTGCTAGGTGGATGGCAGGCGAGAGTCATCAGAGGGTCCACATCAGGCCCCCTTCTGCCTCTGGCACCCAGATATTTATGGGCATTTGCTTTTCCATTTTAGCCGGTCAGTCCTGAGCGAGGGTCAGAAACGGGAGCAAAGCTGAAAGTACAATTATGTTCCAGAAGTAGTAAACCGCAACCGGCTAACAAGCTGCTTCTCTGCATTTAGATCATTACTGGACTGGCTCCGAACATCACAGCCTGAGCTACGACCATTTTGATGGCGGGCAGTTCACACAGCTTCAGAATGTGCCCGTCTCCCACTTGCAGAGTTTGTATCCACAGTTCCCACTGGAGGTCGTCAGCAACCCTGATCCCTCACTGCCAAATCACACCACCTGCCCACTGGAAGAGGACTATAATCAGGTATGTCACCTAGGGTTGTCACCCCTCCAGGATTGCATCTTCAGGAATTGGAGATTAATCTGCCGGACCCTGTGAGCATACCTGGGAGATAAAACCATAGGGGAATTGTGTTTATTTTCCTTTCTTTATTGGTTTCCTTGGTGATAGACATGTCAGCCATGGCTTAGTTGGTAGCACTCTGAGTCAGAAGGTTGTGGGTTCAAGTCTCACTCCAGGACTTGAGCACAAATATCAAGGCTGACACTACTGATGGAGTGCTGCACTGTTGGAGGCGCCGTCTTTCGGATGAGTTGTTAG
This sequence comes from Heterodontus francisci, assembly GCF_036365525.1. Lineage (NCBI taxonomy): Eukaryota > Metazoa > Chordata > Chondrichthyes > Heterodontiformes > Heterodontidae > Heterodontus > Heterodontus francisci. Next base: position 28,743,715 of record NC_090411.1, read on the forward strand.
ACCAGGGCCCCCATCTGCCCTCTCGGGTGAATGTAAAAGAATTCAAAGAAGAGCAGGGGAGCTCTCTCCAGTTTACCCCTCAATCAACATCACCAAAACAGGTGATCTGGCCATTATCACGTTGCTGTTTGTGGGATCTTGCTGTGCACAAATTGGCTGCCACGTTTCCTATATTGCACTGCACTTCAAAAGTACTTCATTAGCTGTAAAGTACTTTGGGCCATCCTGTGGTTGTGAAACATGCTATATAAATGCAAGTGTTTTTTTATTACAAAAATATTGGTGATGGGGAGGGTGGGAAGAAAAGGCTGTTTGACGAGTCAACCTGTCGGTTTGAAAATGGGCATAAGCTGGGGGAGTGTGCTATGAAAATAGTCATGTCGAGTGACCAATGGGAAGAGTGTGGGGGCGGGGCAGTAAAAGCCAGACGGTCATATGAGGAATGTCTAGGAATATATTATATATATAATGTCAGGTTGGCCAGAAGCTGCCCAGAAGAAACAATCGACTGTTGTAGATTTAATAGGAAGGTGTGTGCTACTGGGTGTCATTTTCTCTGCTCCTTCCCCCAACCCATCCCTGAGCTGCTGCTCAATTTTGAGTTAAAGTCCTGGGTTCCCTGTGGAAGTTTGTAATCTGTTACCTGCAGACCTGCCAAGAACCTCACGGAGAAAGGCTACAGCAGCATCTAGTGGGTAAAGAGGGAAGTACAAGTTTACGGCATGAAGCTTGACCTCCAACAAAGAGTTGTAATTAGATAGCGCCTCTTAAGATCTTAGGATGCCCCAAAGTGCTTTACATCCAATTGAGTACTTTTTGGAAATGAAGTCACTGTTGTAAGAAATACAGCAGTGAATTTATGCACAGCAAGCTCCCACAAAACCGTAATGAGACATTCCTTAAATATTGCAAACTGTGCTCATGCTGCCCTTGAGAGGACCTCAAGAAGATTCCAGGACTGTAAGGTATGAGGAATGGTTAAAGAATTTGGTTTTGTTCCCTCTGGAAAAGGGCAGATCTTGAGACAACCCAAGTTACAAATTTGAAAGAACCAATTTGGTCACAGCTAAAAATTTAAATTTACAAAGGAGGACGTTTGGAGGGGAGTTGAGCAGAACTGTTCCATCTGAAGAGTGATCGGGTTGTGAAATAAGTTACTGGAGAAGGTAAAATGAAGCAGACAATATAAAAGGGATCAGGAGGCAATAAGATGCATTACTAGAAAGAGGGAGAGAAAGGTGGCGGGGGATGGGTAAATGAGGATGGTTGTTGGCTTTTCCTCATTATGTAGTGTTCTTGTATAAGCTGAAATTGTACAAGTCTCCCAGGAAGTTGCTGGAATACTCACACCAACTCCTAGTCCCTGGAGTTATGAACAAACCTCCCACTGCAGACAGAACAATGCAGTCGGGTGATTAGTCCTGCAACACTGGGAGTCAACTGACAGCACAGCTGATGTGGAAACCTCTCAAAAGCTATAGTGATTGAAAAATAATCTTTTTCTTTCTCTCTTTTCCCCTCTCCTCTTCATTCTTTTTTACTTCTTTTGTTCTCTCTCTCTCTTTACCATAATAATAATTTTGTTTAATACACTTTCTAAAGGATTTCAGTTGCTGGAATTTTATTTTTCCATTTTCTTTCCTATTTCTGCCCTGCCAGGTTTTCCCAATGTTGTACCCTTCTTATCAGGCACCCAATGACTTGTCGAGCCCTTCGATGTCTGAGGACGATGACTATAACCTTGGCAGTCCTGTGCTGGAGGTTTCCGACAGTGAGTTTGACGAGAACATCCCTCCCAGAGAATCGTCGACACACGATGGAGGTCAGTGGACCTTGATTGCAAGTTGAAATTAAGCTACAAGTAAAAGTGTGTCAGTCATAGCCCCCCATGGCGCATCAGTTGGTAAATTCAATGCCTGGTGAGATGTGGCTGGAGCATTGTGTTCATTCATGGGCACTACACTTTAGGAAGGATGTACAGGCCTCAGAGAGGGCATAGAAGAGATTTGCTAGACTGGTACCAGGGTTGAGGGACTTCAGTTATGTGGAGAGACTGGAGACGCTTGCTGTTGATCTCCTTAGAGCAGAGAAGGCCATGAAGAGGTGTCCAAAATCATGAACAGTTTTAATAGAGTAAAAAAAATGAAAAACTGTTTCTAGATGCAGAAGAGTCAGTAACCAGAGGAGACAGATTTAAGTTGATTGGGAAAAGGATCAGAGATGAGGAAAACCTGTTTTATGCAGTGAGTTGAGATCTGGGACACACTACCTGAAAGAATGGAAGTAGATTCAATCGTAACTTTCAAAAGGGAAATGGACGAATGCTTGAAGGAAAAAAATTGTGGAACAATGGAGAAAGCTTGGTGGGTGGGGTGGTGGCTGGACTAATTGGATAGCTCAACCAAAGAACAGAAACCAGCACAATGGGCTGAATGGCCACCCTCTGTACTGTATCATTCATACAGACCAGCAATGTCCTTGTGCTGACTTAACTGATCTCTGCTGAATGGGCAACCAGGATGCTGCCAATTGGCATGGGAGTCTCCTCTCGGAGAGAGGCTGATCCAGTGATTCTCTCCTGGGGAATGCCATTCTTGGAGATTTGGATGGGAGCAGGATTTTGCCCCCTCCTCGCTCCATGATTGGGTAGCCTGCCAATGTTCACTGGTGAAGAATGGGCCACTTGCGAGAGAGAGATACTGATGGGCACTCGATGCTCTGTAGGGATGGTAAATGTAAAGTATGTTGCTGCTGTTCAGAAAGGTCAGATGCTACAAATTAGATCTGTAAGTTAGTACCATGAGCCTGGTCCTTTGGGTAAAAATGTGCCACTGCACTTGAATCCGGCTAATGCCAATTTCCCTGAGTGAGCGGCAGAGCGGGGCAGAAAAACCAACACTCACTACCGGTTACTGCTGTTTTAAGCCCACCCTCTGCTTCTGGTAATAGTGGAGATGGGTATGGCCGATGTGGAAGGGAAAAGCGGTCGAAATTTGGCCAAATTTTCAGGAGGGGGCCTGAGATGGGAAGTAGGTGGGTGGGGGCGTGTGGAGTAGTGTCCACATGACCTAGCCCAGAGGCCAAGCTTCTTGTCAATGGGTCAGAAGGGTCCAGCATGAAATTTGTTTTATTTTTAAAAAAAGTACTTTTAGCACTTTGGAGTATGACTGACAGACCTATTTATAGATAAATAGGCTCACAGGGTCAATGTTGCTGTTTGAAAATTGAATTCTGCATTTCGGCCCCTTTTATTTTTTGCAATAATCTGTACATGAGTGGGTTTACTTATTGTGCTTCCAGCTATCACTTCTAAGGGTCCTGCATCTGTTGCTGGGATTCCACAGATGTGAGTTTCTTCCCCAACCTCCCCCAGCTGTTACTATGTCCCGACGCCACTTGTTAACTTGCCACCAACCCCCATTGCACTCCCCCACCGTAACCTTGCCCGCTCTTCTGTGAGCCTCATCAGGCTATTTGACTGCGGAGGACCTCGCAGCTGAACTTAATCCTGACCCCTCCTGATATTCACGCACTCCTATGCTGCTTGCTGCCTTTTTTTCCCGCACAGTGGTCCTCCGCACATGCTCTTCCTCACTGGAGCCGCTCTTCTCTCTTTCCCCCTCTCTCTCTCTCTCTCGCGCTGTCTCTCGCGCTGTCTCTCCAGACTGTGATTGTAAAGTCACCTCTTTAATCCTGTGACTAATGTAGTTCCCGACTTGTTCAGGTGTCCGAAAAAAGGTGCGTCTCTACCAGTTCCTGCTGGAGCTGCTGAAGAGTGGAGACATGAGAGACTGCGTCTGGTGGGTGGACCGCGAAAAGGGGACCTTTCAGTTCTCCTCCAAGCACAAGGAGCTGCTGGCTCATCGCTGGGGCATGCAGAAGGGGAACCGCAAGAAAATGACCTACCAGAAGATGGCCCGGGCACTGAGGAACTACGGCAAAACAGGCGAGATCCGCAAGATCAAGAAAAAACTGACGTACCAGTTTGATGGAATGCTGCTGGGCCAGAAGAAGTCGGAATGTAAATCCAGCTATTTGCCATAAAGCCACAGGAGGGGCCTTTTCGGACTCTTCTATGTCAGACTGATTGTTATGTTTATTAAGACCTGAAAACCAGTTTTGACGCTGCATTTACTTCCTTGTTTTCGCGTTGTGTTTTGTCTTGGATTTTGGGAGCGCTGTTGAATTTGGTGCAGTTGCTTCCCGATTTGGCGCGCCAGGATTCGTGGACTTGACGCTATCTGCTTTTTGAGTAGAGCCCTGCAGTCATTCTGTTTTCCCAGAAGGCTCAAAAGGTTAAAGACTGTTGGTTAATCAAAGGAACGTGGCCCTCTTCCTCCAGTGGGCTCAGGGGGGGTTTGAGGGTGGGGGGCGGGGGGGTGGGGGGTGGGGAGATCAACAGTTTAAAGGAGCTTAGCGTAGGAGGGGTCCTATTAAAGGGAATTAGTTATAATGCAGATGATTATAACCTCTGTGCTATAGAGAGCAATCTTTACTACTGCTTGCGGGAGTCCAGGACAAGAGGACATAACCTTAAGATCAGAGAGAGCCAGGCCATTCAGGAGAGAGGTTAGGAAACATCTCACCTTCTAGGTAGAACTGTGAAACTCTCCCGCAAAAAAGCAGTGACTACCGACTCGATTAATAATTTTCAGTCTGAGTGTGATAGAATTTTGCTTAACCCAGGGTCTTAACAGATGGTGCATGGAGTTAGGATACAGATCAGCCATAATATCAATGGATGGCTGAACAGGTTCAAAGGGGCTGACTGGCTGCCTCCTGTTCGTATCTCTACCTAGCTCTTCTCTGTGCTCCTCGCTGACCCTATATCTGAATCACATCCAAACTGGAGCGTGTTTATCAACCAATTGTAATGTTTGGAGGCCTCTTGCTGCAGGCTGAGGGAAGCTGGAGATATGAGCTTCCAGCGTCCTGTTGGTGGAAGGTGCTGCCTGCAGACGAGGTGCCAGTTTATCATAACCCATGGCTGCTGTGTTGATGTTAGGCGGTTTAGGGACGGAGGGTAGATTTGATGGATACTTGATACTTGAGGATCAGTGAATGGCCAACATCTGAGACGCAAACACTCAGCCCTTTTTAGAAAAGAGCCAACTGGGGCTCTGCTGTGTTCCCCTTTTCAGTTCCAGTATTCTGTTTATTTTTTAGAAAGTGTGCCTTTGTTGTAAATTTACAGTTAATCCTTATAGGCAAGCCCACGTTCTGGGACCTGCAGTGGGAAAACTGCCTGCATTTTCTGTTTCCAAAATCAGAGGCTGCACCCCACAGAAAGCATTAACTGGGCGACACCATGTGGGGGGGTGGGGGGGGGCACACGGGAAGCAAGGATCGAATCCTTTAAATACATTTTTTGAGAAGATTTGAGATGTATCTATATATTTTGAAAGCAAAACAGACCGGAGGGGAGGGTGGGCTTGGAGGGGCGGAAGTGAGTTTGGGGCAGTGAGCCCTTCTTGTAAAGAATCCGAGAGTGTTTCTGCACAGTTTCTTGTCTACGTCACACGAGCTGCATCGAGCTAATGCCGGGCTATTTTCTTTATTGTTTTTTGATCGATAAAAGAATTTGAAACTTTGGTGCAGACACTGGTAATAGCCGCCTCCTGGTGCGGCACTGTGTGCATGCGCCGCCCACTCCGAGCTAGGACCCCAAGCTCATTCCGTCAACTGGGCGATTGCCGGACGATGATACCCGACACGATAATAGTGGGCCAGCACTTCCAGTGCGGCCATGGTGCCTGGCAGTGAGTGATATCCCTCCTGCGGGTACTGTTTACTTCTCACGCAGCCCTTATTGTAAATAAATGTAAATATAACAGGAGTTAGTTTGTTACTAACAGGAAAGGAGTTGCGGGACATTTGTCTGTTGAATGGAATTAAAAAGAAAAACCCTCTAATTTTCGTAACAGGAGCTGGTCTTTGTCATTCATTCTTTCAATTCGTTTCAACTCATGAGAGTAAATGCATTGTCATTTTATTGTCTTTCACTATCATTTTAATGCATGTGATTCACACAAGGATAGAAGTGAGACAGAGTGAGTTCGCTCCCCGCCCCCCTTCCCCCCTTTTATTCCGGTGGGTTGTGTACCATCCTACGCATTATATTAAAATTTGGACGTGGTCAAGGATGTCGGGCTGGCAACACTATGTTGAAAGAAGGAACAATGGAACTTGCATTTATATATCACCTGTCATGACCTCAGGAGATCCCAAAGTACCTTGAAGCCAATGGAAGTACTTTTGAAGTGTCGTCACTGTTGTAATATAGGAAATGCGGCAGCCAATTTGCACACAGCAAGATCCCACAAAGCGCAATGAGATATTACCAGATCATCAGCTTTTTTTTTAGTTATGTTGGTTGGGGGGATAAATATTGGCCTGGCCACCGCCCCAAACGTTCTTCAAAATAGTGCCATGGGATTTTTACATCCACCTGAGAGGGCGGACGGGGCCCCAGTTCAATGTCTCATCCAAAAGGCAGCACCTCTGACAGTGAAACACTCCCTCAGTACCGCAGCGACCTCCCTGTAAACTCTGATGCATTCCTCGAGACCCCCTATAAATACTGATGCACTCCTCAGGTCCCCCTGTAAATACTGACATACTCCCAGAGACCTGCCTGTAAAAACTGACACACTCCGGGGACACCCCCTGTAAATGCAGACACGCTCCCGGAGGCCACCTGTAAATACTGACACAGTCCGAGAGACTCACTGTAAATACTGGCACAATCCCAGAATGCCCCATCTGTAAATGCTGACGCACTCCCAGAGACCCCATATAAATACAGACCCACTCACTGAGACCCCCCCTGTAGATACTGACACTCCCAGAGACCCCCTGTAAATAGTGACACACTCCCAGCGACCTCCCTGTAAATTCTGATGCACTCCTCGAGACCCCCTGTAAATACTGATGCACTCCTGGGGACCCCCTGTAAATACTAACACACTCCCGGAGACCCACTGTAACTACTGACACACTCCTGGTTACCCCCTCTAAATACTAACACAGTCCCAGAATACCCTATCTGTAAATGCTGACGCACTTACGGGGACTCATTGTAAATACTGACACATGCCCGGAGACCCCCTGGAAATACTGACACATGCCCGGAGACCCCCTGGGAATACTGACACTCTCCCGGCGACCCCCCTGTAAATACTAACACGCTCCTGGAGGTCTCCTGTAAATACAGACCCAGTCCGAGAGACTCACTGTAAATACGGACACACTCCCAGGCACCCCTTGTAAATACTGACACACTCCCCAGGTCCCCCTCTAAATACTGACACTCTCCCGGCGACCCCCTGTAAATACTGACACACTCCGGGGACCCCCCTGTAAATACTAACACGCTCCTGGAGGCCCCCTGTAAATACATACACAGTCCGAGAGACTCACTGTAAATACTGACACACTCCCTGGAACCCCTTGTAAATACTGACACACTCCCCAGGTCCCCCTCTAAATACTGACATACTCCCAGAGACCCCCTGTAAATACTGACACTCCCAGAAACCCCTTGTAAATACTGACACACTCCTGGGAACCCCTTGTAAATACTGACACACTCCCGGGAAACCCTTGTAAATACTGACACACCTCCGGGGACTCATTGTAAATACTGACACACTCCTGGAGACCCCCTGTAAATACTGACACTCTCGGGGACCCCCTGTAGATACTGACACACTCCCAGAGACCCCCTGTAAATACTGACACACTCCTGGGGACCCCCTGTAAATACTGACACACGCCCGGAGACCCACTGTAACTACTGACACACTCCTGGGGACCCCCTCTAAATACTGACACAGTCCAAGAGATCCACTGTTAATACAGACACACTCCTGGGATCCTCTGTAAATTCTGAAAGACTCCCGGGGGCCCCCTGTAATTAAAGACACACTCCCGGGAATCCTCTGTAAATACTGTTGCACTCCTGGGGCCTCCTGTAAATACTGACATGCTCCCAGAGACCTGCCTGTAAATACACAATCCCAGAATACCCCCCCTGTAAATACTGACACACTCTCAGCGACCTCCCTGTAAATTCTGATGCACTCCTCAAGACCCCCTGTAAATACTGACATACACCCAGAGACCCCCTGTAAATACTGACACACTCCTGGGGAACCCCTTGTAAATATTGACACACTCCCGGGGACCCCCTGTAAATACTGACACACTCCTGGGGAACCCCTTGTAACTACTGACACACTCCTGGGGACCCCCTGTAAATACTGACACACTCCCAGAGACCCCCTGTAAATACTGACACACTCCCGGCAACTCCCTGTAAATACTGACGCACTACCAGGGATCCCCTACAGGTGTTGATGCACTCTTGGGGACCCCTTCTCCTAACTTTGAAAGGACTGTAGCTATCCCTGGGTAATCGGTGCTGCCATTATGGAAGTGTTTCCAATAGTTTATCACAGTGAGTGACCTGAATAGTACAGCAATCGGAAACCCTTAATATCAAGTTATTGGGCACTAGAGGGTTGAACTCGATCAGCATTTTCTTGTGCCTGACCTTTTTATTTGAAATTTTATTGATTGGATGTTTTATAACTTTGATTAATCCAATTCCCTCCTGGTTGCATTACTCGGCATTTTGGCAATTTTGTTCATACTTTGCTCCGTAACCTTCAGTTCCCTTCGTATCTGGCATCTGAGTTTATCGATAGGGGACAGGTTGAGAGGGGAAGGGAAGGAATCTTGCTCCCAGGCACACTCCTGCTCCCCGCACCGTGTACACATTGGCATTCTCTCAGGAACTCCTTGTAACTATTGTTACACTCCCAAGGACCCCATGTAAATCTTAGCGCACTCCAAAGTCTAATATCTGAGGTGGGGTAGAAAGGCGGGACGGGGTCTATGAAGGAAGAACATCTTTTCACCTTTAATGTTTCCTGAGTCTATGATCACAGAGGCCCAAGTTCATTCCTGTGTAGTCCTGGACTACTCCCTCCCCTTCTCCCCACCCTCATCCCTCCCTGCCTTCCCCACCTCCTACTCCTCCCTGTTACACCCTGCCCAGGGACCTTACTTTGTGAGTGCTGTAAACTGGAGAACGGCATGGATTAGATGTAAGATTTACGAAGGGGTCCAAACCTTCGTTATGGTGAAGGGCTCCAAAACCAAGAGTCACGGGTTTTGAAATGAGGAAGTTGGGGGGTGAGTCAGTGTGAACCTTTCCACTCAAAGGGAAATGAATTTGGGGCGTGGGTTAGGCCCAGCCAATAGGATGATTTCTTGATTGTGGAGGGACTATGGGAGTACTGTTGCAAGGCGGGTTTGGGATGATGGTGAAATTGTGGGTTTATTGGGAGTTATGGTGGGGTTAATGGAGGTTATTGGGGGTTACAGTAGGATTAAGAGTTTGTTGTGGGGTTATGGTGGGATTAGGGAGTATATTGTGGGGTTATGGTGGAATTAAAGGTTTATTGTGGGGTTATGGTGGAATTAAGGGTTTATTCTGGGGTTATGGTGGGGTTAGGGGTTTATTGTGGGGTTCTGGTGGGATTAGGGGTTTTATTGCGGGTTATGGTGGGGTTAGGGGTTTATTGTGGGGTTCTGGTGGGATTAGGGGTTTTATTGCGGGTTATGGTGGAGTCAAATCACACGCAGCTTCCACAGTGCGGACTGCGACACCGACCACTCCCTGGTGTGCAGCAAGGTTAGACTCAAACCAAAGAAGCTGCATCACTCCAAGCAGAAGGGCTGCCCGCGCATCAACACGAGCAGAATTTCTTATCCACAGCTGCTACGTAAGTTTCTAAATTCACTCGAAAAAGCCCTTCAAAACACTACAGGGGATGCAGAGACCAAGTGGGCCCACATCAGAGACGCCATCTATGACTCAGCAATGACCACCTATGGCAAACGTGTGAAGCGGAATGCAGACTGGTTTCAATCTCATTTTGAAGAGCTGGAACCTGTCAAAGCCGCTAAGCGCATTGCACTGCTGAACTACAAAAAAGCCCCCAGCGAGTTAACATCCGTAGCACTTAAAACAGCCAGAAGCGCTGCACAAAGAACAGCCAGGCGCTGCGCAAATGACTATTGGCAACACCTATGCAGTCATATTCAGCTGGCCTCCAACACCGGAAACATCAGAGGAATGTATGATGGCATTAAGAGAGGTTTTGGGCCAACCATCATGAAGATTGCTCCCCTCAAATCTAAATCAGGGGAAATGATCACTGACCAACGCAAGCAAATGGACCGCTGGGTTGAACACTACCTCAAACTGTACTCCAGGGAAAATGTTGTCACTGAGACCGCCCTCAATGCAGCCCAGCCTCTGCCAATCATGGATGAGCTGGACGTACAGCCAACAAAATCGGAACTCAGTGATGCCATTGATTCTCTAGCCAGCGGAAAAGCCCCTGGGAAGGACAGCATTTCCCCTGAAATAATCAAGAGTGCCAAGCCTGCTATACTCGCAGCACTCTACGAAACGCTTTGCCTGTGCTGGGACGAGGGAGCAGTACCACAGGACATGCGCGATGCCAATATCATCACCCTCTATAAAAACAAAGGTGACCGCAGTGACTGCAACAACAGTGTGGCTTTCGAGCAGAGAGATCGACCATTGACATGCTGTTCTCCCTTCGTCAGCTACAGGGAGGCACAGTGGCGCAGTGGTTAGCACCGCAGCCTCACAGCTCCAGCGACCCGGGTTCAATTCCGGGTACTGCCTTGTGTGGAGTTTGCAAGTTCTCCCTGTGTTTGCGTGGGTTTCCTCCGGGTGCTCCGGTTTCCTCACACATGCCAAAGACTTGCAGGTTGATAGGTTAATTGGCCATTATAAAATTGCCCCTAGTATAGGTAGGTGGTAGGGAAATATAGGGACAGGTGTGGATGTGGTAGGAATATGGGATTAGTGTAGGATTAGTATAAATGGGTGGTTGATGGTCAGCACAGACTCGGTGGGCCGAAGGGCCTGTTTCGGTGCTGTATCTCTAAACTAAACTACAGGAGAAATGCCACGAACAACAGATGCCCCTCTACGTTGCTTTCATTGATCTCACCAAAGCCTTTGACCTCATCAGCAGACGTGGTCTCTTCAGACTACTAGAAAAGATCGGATGTCCACCAAAGCTACTAAGTATCATCACCTCATTCCATGAGAATATGAAAGGCACAATTCAGCATAGCAACACCTCATCAGACCCCTTTCCTATCCTGAGTGGCGTGGAACAGGGCTGTGTTCTCGCACCTACACTGTTTGGGACCTTCTTCTCCCTGCTGCTCTCTCATGCATTCAAGTCTTCAGAAGAAGGAATTTTCCTCCACACAAGATCAGGTGGCAGGTTGTTCAACCTTGCCTGTCTAAGCGAAGTCCAAAGTATGGAAAGTCCTCATCAGGGAACTCCTCTTTGCTGACGATGCTGCATTAACATCTCACACTGAAGAGTGTCTGCAGAGTCTCATCAACAGGATTGCGGCTGCCTGCAATGAATTTGGCCTAACCATCAGCCTCAAGAAAACGAACATCATGGGACAGGACGTCAAAAATGCTCCATCCATCAATATTGGCTACCACGCTCTGGAAGTGGTTCAAGAGTTCACCTACCTAGGCTCAACTATCACCAGTAACCTGTCTCTAGATGCAGAAAGGCTTCCACTGCTATATCCAGACTGGCCAAGAGAGTGTGGGAAAATGGCGCACTGACACGGAACACAAAAGTCTGAGTGTATCAAGCCTGTGTCCTCAGTACCTTGCTCTACGGCAGCAAGGCCTGGACAACGTATGTCAGCCAAGAGCAACGTCTCAATTCATTCCATCTTCGCTGCCTCCGGAGAATACTTGGCATCAGGTGGCAGGACCGTATCTCCAACACAGTAGTCCTCGAGGCGGCCAACATCCCCAGCTTATTCACACTACTGAGTCAGCGGCGCTTGAGATGGCTTGGCCATGTGAGCCGCATGGAAGATGGCAGGATCCCCAAGGACATATTGTACAGCGAGCTCGCCACTGGTATCAGACCCACCGGCCGTCCACGTCTCCGCTTTAAAGACGTCTGCAAAAGCGACATGAAGTCCTGTAACATTGATCACAAGTCGTGGGAGTGAGTTGCCAGTGATCGCCATAGCTGGTGGGCAGCCATAAAGGCGGGGCTAAAGTATGGCGAGTCGAAGAGACTTAGTTGGCAGGAACAAAGACAGAAGTGCAAGGGGAGAGCCAACTGTGTAACAGCCCCGACAACCAATTTATTCTGCAGCACCTGTGGAAGAGTCTGTCACTCTAGAATTTGCCTTTATAGCCACTCCAGGCGCTGCTCCACAAACCACTGACCACCTCCAGGCGCTTATCCATTGTCTCTCGAGACAAGGAGGCCAAAGAAGAATGGTGGAATTAAGGGTTTATTGTGGGGTTATGGTGGGATTAGGGAGTTTACTGGGGGTTATGGTGGGATTAGGGAGTTTATTGTGGGGTTATGGTGGGATTAGGGAGTTTACTGGGGGTTATGGTGGGATTAGGGAGTTTATTGTGGGGTTATGGTGGGATTAGGGAGTTTATTGTGGGGTTATGGTGGGATTAGGGATTTTATTGGGGGTTATGGTGGAATTAAGGGTTTATTGTGGGGTTATGGTGGGATTAGGGGTTTTATTGTGGAGTGATGGTGGGGTTGGGAGTTAGGGTGGGTAGGTGGGATTAGGGGATATGGTGAGTTTGGAGGGGTTGTGCTGGAGCTGGATCAATTCGGGATACGCTTGCAGGACAGAATGACCTTTTCCTTTTCTTAAAAATTTCTATGTTCTGAACGCAGGACATCCCAAGGCCTGGAAGTTCCGTTCAAACATCTCAGTCAAGTGACTCCTCCCAAAAGCAGATTTTACTGAAACAAAATCTTTGTTCCTGGGAAACATTTTCAGAAGTATTTTTGACAACTTTTGTCTCCACTGATGTTGAGCTGGTTTCAGTGTGGTTGCTATCCAGCAGGGGGAACTGTTGCCCAGGGTTTGTCATGGGGAAGTCATGCATTCACTCATAACAGAGGAGCTCAGGGGATGTAGTTAGTGTCGTTCACTGGCTGGTAAATGTCTGCAGCAACTTTTGAACACAGTTTATGTTTCCTGCCGTGTTAAAAAGACATGAGTTTATATTGTGCCTTATCCACCATTCAGATCTATCTCAAATGAACTACTGTGAGGTGTGGTGTGTTATACAGGCAGCCACACTGTGGACAGGAACTTGCCACAAATGAAATGGAGTTCACTGAGGCCAGAATATTGGCTTGGGCATCAGGAGAACTCCATTGATCTAAATTGTGCGATAATCCTATTGTGGGGTTCGAACCTTCTGACACAGAGATGGTGGAGGGCCACCTGGCTGAGGCAAGTTCAAGCAAATTCTCTTTTTCAATTTTCTCTGCTGTGTTCTTTCTTGCAATGCCCCATAGACAGTGGCAGCTACTTGATACTGTACTTGAATAACCACGCTTCACATTAGAGACCTGGAGCATCACATCCATGCCCCAATTCTAGCCTCACCTGACACATGCACACACAGGCTTTCCCTCACACAATCACACACACGTGCACATACATGCAGGCTTCCACATACACACACAGCAGGCTTTTACATACACACACGTGTGTGCACAGGCTTCCTCACACACACACACACACGCAAGTTTCCACACATGAACACACACACACAGGCGTGCCACAGTTTTCCTCTCACAAACACACATGCATGTGTGCAGGCTTCCTCACACATTCGCACACACACAGGCCTCCACACACAGACACTACACGTGTGTGTAGGCTTCCTCTAACACACACACACGCAGGCACACTTTGTAACTGGAGTAATAGGAGCTGGTCACCTGGCTATCTTTTTCTTTCCTCTCCTGTAACTCTTGGGTGCTGGAGCTAATTGTAGCTCCCAGCTGCCCACCTGCACAGATTGGGAATGAATGCTTGGTATTAGAGTGGGCAGTGGCTTTACTTGCTAAGCCATTGGGTGGCACCATTACTCCCTTTTTCATATGGAAGATCAGGGACAATGGTCTTTTGGAATTTGTGCCTTAGATCTCGAGTGTTGTCAGCTGTGCAGGGTTGAAACATATAAGATCATGAAGGGTCTTGACGGGGTGGATGTGGAAAGGATGTTTCCCCTTGCGGGAGAATCTTGTCACTGTTTAAATTTAAGGCATCGTCCATTTAAGACAGAGATGAGGAGAATTTTTTTCTCTGAGGGTCGTGAGTCTTTGGAATTCTCTTCCTCAAAAGATGGTGGAAGCAAAGTCTTTGAATATTTTTAAGGCGGAGGTAGATAGATTCTTTATAAGCAAGGGGGGTGAAAGGTTATCGGGGGTAGGCGGGAATGTGGAGTGGAGGTTACAATTAGATCAGTGATTGTATCGAATGGTGGAGCAGGCTCGAGGGGCCGAGTGGCCTACTCCTGCTCCTAATTCATATGTTTGTATGTTGGGAGGTATGTTGAGAGGCACTGTCCCTCAACACAGATTGAACCTCCGCATTCTCAACATGAGCTCCCAGTGGGCTCTTTGTATTACTGAGCATACTTCACTGTCGGAAACAACACAAGCAGGAGTACCTGCAAAGCAAGGTTCTGCCAACAGCACTGCTCTTAGAGGGTGCACGGGAGGGTCCACCCGAAAGGGCTGTGTTCGGGTTTGCGGTATCTAGGCTGTCAATCACAATGTAGCATAACCACACTGGCGTACACAGTGACTGAGCTGTGCTATCATGGGCTCGGTCAGTCACATAGTGACTGGGCAGCACTAGCACCTGCGTTCAATTCTGGGCACAACACCTCAGGAAGAATACCTTGACCTTGGAATGAGTGCAGCACAGATTCACCAGAATGATACTGGAACCAAAAGAGTTAAATTATGAAGGCAGGTTGCATAGACTAGGCTTGTATTGCCTTGAGTACAGAAGATTAAGGGATGATTTAATTGAGGTGTTTAAGATCATTAAAGGAGTTGATCAGGTAGATAGAGGGAAACTATTTCCTCTGGTGGGTGAGTCCAGGACAATGAAATAGCACCTTAAAATTAGAGCTAGGAAGTTCAGGGTACAAAGAACAAAGATAATTACAGCACAGGAACAGGCCCTTCGGCCCTCCATGCCTGCGCCGATCCAGATCCTCTCTCTAAACATGTCGCCTATTTTCTAAGGTTCTGTATCTCTTTACTTCCTGCCCATTCATGTATCTGTCTAGATACATCTTAAAAGACGCCATCGTGCCCGCATCTACCACCTCCGCTGGCAACGCGTTCCAGGCACCCACCACCCTCTGCGTAAAGAACTTTCCACGCATATCCCCCCTAAACTTTTCCCCTTTCACTTTGAACTCGTGTCCTCTAGTAATTGAATCCCCCACTCTGGGAAAAAGCCTCTTGCTATCCACCCTGTCTATACCTCTCATGATTTTGTACACCTCAATCAGGTCCCCCCTCAACCTCCGTCTTTCTAATGAAAATAATCCTAATCTTCTCAACCTCTCTTCATAGCTAGCGCCCTCCATACCAGGCAACATCCTGTTTTTTTTTATTGGATCTTCCAAAATGTATCACCTCGCATTTGCCCTGATTGAACTCCATCTGCCATTTCTCTGCCCAACTCTCCAATCTATCTATATTCTGCTGTATTCTCTGACAGTCCCCTTCACTATCTGCTACTCCACCAATCTTAGTGTCGTCTGCAAACTTGCTAATCAGTCCACCTATACTTTCCTCCAAATCATTAATGTATATCACAAACAACAGTGGTCCCAGCACGGATCCCTGTGGAACACCACTGGTCACACGTCTCCATTTTGAGAAACTCCCTTCTACTGCTACTCTCTGTCTCCTGTTGCCCAGCCAGTTCTTTATCCATCTAGCTAGTACACCTTGGACCCCATGCGCCTTCACTTTCTCCATCAGCCTGCCATGGGGAACCTTATCAAACGCCTTACTGAAGTCCATGTATATGACATCGACAGCCCTTCCCTCATCAATCAGGAAGCACTTTTTCACACAAAGGGTAGTGAAAATCTGGACCTCTCCCCCCCACCCCCCACCGCCGAAAGGATGTTGAGGCTGGAGGTCAATTGAAAGTTTATGAGATTGATCATTTTTATTGTTACGTGGGGGAATTGAGGTTTACGAAACGATTGCAGGTAGATGGAGTTAAGAACAGATCAGCCGTGATCTAATTGAAGGGTGGAATGGCTCGAGGGGCCGAATGGTCTCCTCCTGTTCGTATGTTCTTCCTTATTGTGGGGCCACAATAATAACAACTTGCATTTTTACAGTGCCTTTAATGGCGTAAATTGCCCAGAGGCGTATCACAGGAGTGTTATCAAACACAATTGGACACTGAGCCACATAAGGAGATATTAGGACAGGTGACCAAAATCTTGGTCAAAAGGAGGAAAGTGAGGTGGAGAGGGGATAGGGCTGCAAGATGCCACAACTATATGTTTGTGTGCTGTGATATTCTGCCTGCTCGTGCTCTTTGTAATGTGGTGTCTGGAGTAAAACCTGCTCCAACGATATGGGTAAGTGAGCAAAAACAGATGAGTGTGGCTGAGGCAAAGGAATAGAGATCGGCCTTTCTGTTTAGAACTTGGCTTCAAATACAGTCTCTGACTGATGGAATGTCCCATTGATTGCAGTGTAAAAGTACCAATCTATAACGAGTCTAGATTCACTCCGTTGAACTCCTAGTGGACAAAACTAATCAGGCTATGACATTAATCTGCTAAACTCACTCGGAGAGGTCACGGAATGTGGGAAGGGAAGATGATGCATTCGGGGTGCCTCTCTGGAACTGAGGATGTAGACTGATGTTGGCATTGCAGGCAAGACTATATTCATTGCCCATTCATTCCTACATGCCCAGGGAGGCAGGTTTGGCCCTCTGTGTGGTAAAGGTGCTCCCGCAGGGGTGTTAGGTAGTGAGTTCCAGGATGCGAACCCAACAATGGTCAAGCGTGTCCAAGTTAGGATGGTGCTCTCTTTGACAGAGAATTTGGCGACAATAATTTCTCGTGATATTTCTGCTGTCATCCTTCTCATAGTAGAGGTTGTAGAACCAGGAGGTGCTCTCTACCCATCCGACTGTCTATCTCTATCTCTGTCCATTCCTATCTCTGTATCTCTATTATGGTTTTCCTCTGTCTCTACCTCTGTCTGTCACTCTTTCTCCATCTCTATGTCTATCACTCTCTTTCTCCATCTCTCCACCTGTCACTCTCCCTATTTCTCTATCATTCTCTCACTATCTCTCTCTCTCTATCACTCTCTCCCTGTCTTTCTATCTCTGTCTATCACTCCCTCTGCCTCTTTCTGTCTGACACCCTCTCCCTCTGTCTCTCTATCTCTATCACTCTCTCCCTCTGCCTATTATTCTCTTCCTGTCTCTCGTTCTCTCTCTCTGTCTATCACTCTCTCTTCCTCTGTCTATCTCTATCATTCTTTCCCTCTGTGTTTCTAGCTATCAGTCTGTCCCTCCTGATAACTCCCTCCTTCTGTCTATAGCTCTCTCCCTCTCTATCACCTTCTGTCTGTCTCTAACACCCTCTCCCTTTCTCCCTCTGCCTATTACTCTCTCCCTGTCTCTGTCTCTCTATCACTCTCTCTTCCGCTGTCTATCTCTGCCTCTCACTCTTTCCCTCAATGTCTATTGCTCTCTCCCTCTGTCTGTCTTTCCCTCGATCACTCTCTTTTCCTGTCCATCTCTATCACTCTTTCCCACTGTGTTTATATCTCTATTCCTCTCTCCTTCTGTCTCAACCTCTGCCCATTACTCTCTAGCTGTGTCTCTCTATCTGTCCCAGGCCCTGTGGCTCTGGCACTTGTCCCTCTCGGGTCTCGGCCCCTCCCCGGGGGAATGTCAGTGCTGTCTGGCAGGATCCAGGGGAGGGGATCGGGTGGCTCTGAGCCTCTCTCTCATCTGCGGCTCTCTTATCTCCCAGAGTGTCGGTGGGTGCTGATCGCTCAGTGGGAGCGGGAGCAACGTCGAGACGCAAATATGCCGGAGCCCAAGAAACCAGGTCAGTGAACCCGGGCTCCCAGGGGAGTCCTCCCGCTTGGGACCCATTGCAGAAAACAGTTTGCAAACTTTAAAATAACAATCTTTAAACTTTTTTTGTATGACCTTATTTGTCAAATGGGAATAGTTATAAATAATGCAAATTAATTTAAATCTGAATTCCACTTTTGAACCATAAAGAGAATTGTTTATATTTTTATATTTCATTTTATAAATTCTGTTTTACATTGTGCAAAATTAGGAGAGAATGCCATTCAGGTTTTACTGGAAGCTTTTTTAAATGGGGAAAACATTTTTTTGAGGCGATTCTGCATCTCGCAGGGTCAAGTTCACAGAGAATTTCTTGTTTACGTTTGCTTTTCCGCTGAGAAAATCAGTTCTCTGACTTAATTTGACAGAAGTGATCTGGAATGCGCTGCCTGAAAGGGCGGTGGGAACAGATTCAACAGTAACTTTCAAAAGGGGAATTGGATAAATACTTGATAAGGGAAAATTTGCAGAGCTATGGTGAAAGAGCAGGGGTGTGGGACTAATTGGATAGCTCTTTCGAAGAGCCAGTACAGTCGCAATGGGCTGAATGGCCTTCCGCGCTGTCATTCTATGATCCTGTGGAGTTTTCCTAACAAAGCTATTTCTGCAGTTGTATTAATAATTATTGCAAGCGTTATGAAAGATTCGAATCGGAGTATTTGAGAGTTCTGTTAAGGGGAAGAGCAGAGCAGACGAACTGTCTGATTCCAAACAGTGTTGGGGGTTTGTGAGTTTAAAAGCGGGTGTGTTTGGAGAGTTTGGGTGGTGTTCTAGCAAGTGGAGTTGGCTATTGAAGGCTTAATCTTTTATTTTTAAATATTCATTCACGGGATGTGAGCATAGCATTTATTGTCCTTGAGAAGGTGGTGATGAGCCGCCTTGAACCACTGCAGTCCATGTGGTGAAGGCACTCCCACAGTGCTGTTCGAGAGGGGTAACAGCATGTTTTATGATCTCTTTCAACATTAACCTGTGAGGTGGGGTTGAGGAGCCCACTCCAGTCTGTACAGTTTACCCTGACCTGCAGTCCACGCGACTTATCTAATAACCCAAGCACAATGCTAACTGATTTCCCCCTCCCCCCGCCCCCCCCCCCCCTCGCAGGTAATGGGGCAAATTCCTTGGGTGCAGCAGCTTATCCACCCAACCTCCTCAAAGCTGCACTGGTACGAAATCAGAACTTGTTTGCACAGCAGATTCCGAAAGAGGAAAGGGCAAGTTCGCACTTTGGGGAATGCGAGCATCTTTGCGATACTGTGAACTTGCATTTGGATAGCGCCGTTCGTGCCCTCCAGGACCTCCCAAAGTGCTTTACAACCAATGAAGTACTTTTGAGGTGTAGCTACTGTTCTAATGTGTCCTCCCCCCTCGAAACAAGATTAGATCCCCCTCACTGTTTGACAGTATTGTAAGATACTTGTAAGAAGGGGCGGCGCAGTGGTTAGCACCGCAGCCTCACAGCTCCAGCGACCCAGGTTCGATTCTGGGTACTGCCTGTGTGGAGTTTGCAAGTTCTCCCTGTGACCGCGTGGATTTTCGCCGGGTGCTCCAGTTTCCTCCCACAGCCAAAGACTTGCAGGTTGATAGGTAAATTGGCCATTGTAAATTGCCCCTAGCGTAGGTAGATGGTAGGAGAATAGTGGGAATGTGGTAGGGAATATGGGATTAATGTAGGATTAGTATAAATGGGTGGTTGTTGGTCGGCACAGACTCGGTGGGCCGAAGGGCCTGTTTCAGTGCTGTATCTCTAAATAAATAAATAAAAAGATTGAGACTCTAATAATCTCCACTTCCTCAGGATCACCTCAAGAGCTCTAAACACTGCCCCCCTTTTTTTTAAACTCTGCCCTCCCCCTTCGCAAAAGTCTCAAGAAAAATACTCCAATTCTACATAATTGTATATTTTTAAATCAGCAGTAATGATAAATAATGCATCTATGGAAATATTTTGCAGGTTTGCTTGGAAATTTGTGTCAAAGACTGTGCACCAATGTGGAGAGTTTCTGGCTCTGAGAATGTTAAGATTGGGACAAATTTGGCTCTGCGCAAAGCCACAAACGGGAAAGTGGAACTCGCCTGTAATATGCATTTAACCCCCTCGGCGCCAGTCTCGACCTGTAGTCCCACCCCTTCGTCCCTATAAGTTGTCTTATCCAGATGTAAACACCAGGAGTTTATGAAAGAGATTTTGCCCTTTCGCTTTCTTTTGGTCGGATGTTGACCCCTTGCATTTTACAGTGTGATATTTCCATGATCCCAGAAGCTCAGGACATGTCTGTGAGATGTTAAGCCGAGGCCCCACCTACTCTCCCAGGTGGACGTAAAAGATCTATTTTGAAGAAGAGCTGAGGCGTTCTTCCCAGTGTCCTGGCTAATATTAATCCCTCAACCAAAGTCAACAAAAAAACAGATTACCTGGTCATTATCAAATTGCTGTCTGTTTGTGGAATCTTGCTGTGCGCAATATGGCTGCCGCATTTCCTACATCAGAGCAGTGACTACATTACAAAATTACTTCACTGGCTGTAAAGTGCTTTGGGGCATCTGGAGGTTCTGACAGGTGCTTGCGTGCTTTCAACTTTCATCACTTTCTGCCCATGTCCCTTACCTAACGTAACCTTCACTCCTATCCACAATCAGGTGGGAATCCAGCTCCTTTATCAAAAGAAACTGTCCCTCCCCACGAAGGAAGTATCGTGGAGGTTTCCTGCTTTTTAGGTGAGGTGACCCCCCCCCAGTATCCCCTCAAGGGGTAAAAGTGAGGATATCAGTAGTGGAATATCTGGCTGCAGAGACTTGCTGAAAATAGTGCCTGCCATGTTAAGTTGTCTCAAAACTGCTGGCAAGCTCATTTGAAACCTGTCTCCCAGGGTGTTGGGTTTCTATACTGAGGAGGATTGCAGACTTCGACAGAGTATCAGTTCATTTTACTTCATGCCACTGGGGAGGGGGAGGGGAGGGTGAGCAGTCTTCTTTGCCCCTAGTAGGACAGACTGCCAGCATCATCCCTCTCAGCCTGGTTGCATGGCTACAACCCAGCAGTTTCGTAATGCTGAGTGTTATTCACCCTGTTGTTGGAAAATAAATTAACAGGATTTAAAGGAGCATTAAGTTAAATCCCATCAACCAACATTTAAGGCTCATAACACGTTTTAATGTCTCTCATTTTCCCCCTTCCAGTCAAGCTTTCTCTTTTTCACTAGCTTTAACACACCAGTTCTCTACTGCTTTGTCTCACTTTATACATTTCCTCTGTGTCTGCCTCTATCACCATCTCACTCTGCCTCTCAATGCCCCTTCCTGTCTCTCTTTGCGTGTCCCTATCTCTCTGTGTGCATCTGTTTGCCACTCACTTTCCTCACTCGGCAGGCTGGATTTTTCCATGGGCTTCACACGGGGGTCCCAAGCCCATACGTGCCAGCAGCACACCCTTCAGAGCAATCTTCCAGGAGATGCCCTCCTAATTGGCCGTCCCTGCACTCACCCTCCTATTAAGGAGAGTGGGGTAGGCTCCTAATGCTGCCAAGCCCATTAAAGGGCCCACAGCTGTAGAACCTCAGCTGTTAGCCAAAGATGTTAAAGGATTTGAGGCAAAGGTGGGTATATGGAGTTGTCAGCCATAGTCTTATTGAATGGCAGAACAGGCTCGAGGGTCTAAATGACCTCTTTCTATTCTTACATTAGACATACATAGAATACCGGCTCAAAGGTCTGGAGTGGGGCTTGAACCCAGAACCTTCTGGCTTAGTCAGTGCTACCCACTGAGCTAAGCCTGGGTGTAGGTGACAGTATGCAAGTTTTTCTGCTAACAAAGGACCCGCTTTCCTCAGTCTCTCAAAGAATGACTTCAAATACTCCACATCAGATCATCAGCACGCACCAAATAGACAGAAATGACACTGGTCTGTAGATTGATAATTTAGGCAGAGATTTGCCTTAGTATCAAACAGTTTAGATGCCGAACAGATTTCTGAAGGCTCTCTGGCAATTCACATGTCTTGGGGCATTTTACACTAAGTTAAAGGTGCTACATAAATGCAAGTTATTGTTGATAGAGGTCTCCTCTGCCATGTATTTTCTAACTAAATACTTGCAGGATATGTGTATGTTTTCAACAACAACTTGTATTTATATTGTGCCTTTAACATCGTAAAAGGTCACAATGGGGTTCATAGGAGTGATTATCAAACAAAATTTGACACTGAGCTGCAAAAGGAGCTATTCGGACAGGTGATTAAAAGCTCGGTCAAAGAGATAGGTTTTTAAGGAGCGTCTTATTTATTTATTTAGAGATACAGCACTGAAACAAGCCCTTCGGCCCACCGAATCTGTGCCGACCATCAACCACCCATTTATACTAATCCTACACTAATCCCGTATTCCTACCACATCCCCACCTTCCCTCAATTCCCCTACCACCTACCTACACTAGGGGCAATTTATAATGGCCAATTTACCTATCAACTTGCAAGTCTTTGGCTGTGGGAGGAAACCGGAGCACCCAGCGGAAACCCACGCGGTCACAGGGAGAACTTGCAAACTCCGCACAGGCAGTACCCAGAACCGAACCCGGGTCGCTGGAGATGTGAGGCTGCGGTGCTAACCACTGCGCCACTGTGTCTTAAAGGAGGAGAGAGAGGCGGAGAGGTTTAGGGAGGGTATTCCAGAGCTTCGGGCCCAGGCAGCTGAAGGCATGGCAGCCAATGGTGGAGCGATGAAAATCAGGGTTGTGCAAGAGGCCAGAATTGGGGGAAGGCAGAGATCTCGGAGGGTTGTAGGACTGCAGGCGGTTACAGAGATAGGGAGGGGAGAGGCCATGGAGGGATTAAGATTGAGGAAATCTCCTGAGGTGAATTTACCAAATCATGGTGGCCACAGGAAATCCCCCGACAAACGGCATTACCAGATCTCCTCCTGCTCTTCCTCCCAAACCCTAGCTACGCCAGTAAATGTAATTAAAGGTTTGGGATCAAATGCAGGCCTGTAATCTGACCAAAGAGTTCAGATGATAGTTGTAAACCAGGAGCTTTGACATCCCAACTCATTTGAATCTATCGGTTGGATTGTAAGTCATCTTCAGTGTTTGCTAATCTTCAGACCTTTCATCAATATCAGACAATGATAGTCAGTTCTGGTCACCACACTTCAGGAAGGATGCGAGGGTCCTTGAGAGGGTGCAGAGGAGATTTACGAGGTTGGTTACAGGGATGCTTAGTTTGCAAAAGCTGGGGTTGTTTTCTGGGAGCAAAGGAGAATGAGGGGAGATTCGATAGAGGTACAAGATTACGACAGACTTAGATAAGGTAGACAAGGAATAACTGTTCTCATTAGCTGATGGTACAAGGTCTAGGGGACACAGATTTCCAGCTTTGAGCAAGAGATGTCAGGGAGGATGTAAGAAAGAATTTTTTTTTTTACACAGCGAGTGTTAATGACCTGGAACTCGCTGCCTACGAGGGTGATGGAAATGGAGACGATTCATAATTTCGAAAGGAAATTGGATGGGCACTTGAGAGAAATAAATTTCCAGGGCTACGGGAATAAAGTGGGCAGAATAGGATTGACTGGATTGCTCTGCAGAGAGCCAACATGGACTTGATGGGCCGAATGGCCTCCTTCTGTGCCATAATAACTCTATATACAGTTTGTGTGATGGAATCCACCAGCACTAACATGGCACTAGAAATAAGTTTCTTTATTGTATTTTCATGGGCCACATTGGCCTCTGGGACGATCCAGAAGTTTTCAGAATGTTAACCAGACTCCAGGCGACTGCTCATTCCATTTGGCATCCCATTTCCTTCCCTCCTTTCTGCCTCGCCACCCATTGAGGGTTTTCAATGACTTTTCAGCAAAGCCAATGCAAACTGCAGGACTTAAGGAAGTGGTGATAGAGTGAGATGAAGTATGTGGAACGCAGTACCTGAAAAAGTCGTGGAATCAGATTCCATAGTAGTTTTTAAGAGACAATTGGACACATTTGGAGAGAACTAATTTGCAGGGGGGGGAGTAATCCAGAGGCCCAGGCTAATGCCTCTAGGGACACAGGTTCAAATCCCACCATGACAGTTGGTGGAATTTAAATTCAATTAATTAATTTAATGAATTAATAAAAATCTGGAATTCAGAGCTAGTCTCAGTAATGCCGTGAAATTATCATCAATTGTTGTAAAAACCCATCTGGTTCACTAATGTCCTTCAGGGAAAGAAATCTGCCGTCCTTACCTGGTCTGGCCTACATGTGACTCCAGACCCACAGCAATGTGGTTGACTCTTAACTGCCCTCTGAAATGGACTAGGCAAGTCACTCAGTTGTCAAGGGCAATTAGGGATGGGCAACAAATGTTGGCCTTGCCAGTGACGCCCACATCCCATGAAAGAATTTTAAAAAAATGCTGGAGTGTGGGACTACATTAGACAGCTCTATCAAAAAGCTGGCATGGCAGGGCAGGGCCGAATGGCCAACTCCCGTTCCTATTTTCTATGTTTCATTTGGCCTGTCATGCCATTCAAAAAAGATCATGGCTGATCGTCTAATTCAGTACTCTGTTCCCGCTTTCTCCCCATATTCCTTGATCCCTTTGGCATTAAGAATTATCTATCTCCTTCTTGAATATATTTAAATGACTTGGCCTCCACTGCCTTCTGCAGTAGAGAATTCCACAGATTCACCACCCTCTGAGTGAAGAAATTTCTCCTCATCTCAGCTCTAAATGGCATACCCCGTATCCTGAGACTGTGATCCCTGGTTCTGGACTCCCCAGCCATCGAAAACATCTTCCTGCATCTAGCCTGTCTAGTCCTGTTGGAATTTTATAGGTTTCTCTGAGATCCCCTCTCATTCTTCTAAACTCTAGTGAATATAGGCCTAGTCAACCCAATCTCTCCTCATACATCAATCCTGCCATCCCAGGAATCAGCCTGGTAAATCTTCTTTGCATTCCCTCCATGGCAAGAACATCCTTCCTCAGATAAGGAGACCAAAACTGCCCACAATACTCCAGATGTGGTCTCACCAAGGTCCTGTATAACTGCAGTAAGACATCCTTGCTTCTGTACTCTCATCCTCTTGCAATGAAGGCCAACATACCATTCGCCTTCCTAACTGTTTGCTGCACTGAATGCTTGCTTTCAGTGACTGGTGTACAAGGACACAATGTACAGGTCTCATTGCATCTCCCCCATTCCCAATCTATTACCATTCAGATAATCTGCCTTTCTGTTTTTACAACCAAAGTGGATAACCTCACATTTATCCACCTTTTTCTGCATCTGCCATGCATTTGCCCACTCACCCAACTTGTCCACCTCCTGGGCTGTACGATTCTCTGATTCTAAGTAGGGTTTGGAGTAGGCAAACGGGGAACATAAGCAGCGGCCTCTTTCTGTGCTGTACACTCCATGTAACTCAATCCTCTTTGCTTGCCCAGTTTTAGACATACCACCAGATCGAATTGTGGCAATAATATTTGTGGAAGGTGCTTTTAATGATATTTAACATTATTTATAAATGTCAGGGGCTGGGACCATCAGCGATTACACACTAGAAGACATAAGGGTTTTCTTTAATGCTGTCCCGTGCTCTGAGTTATGACTGTGTAAAGGGATCACATTTCCAAAGAAGCTGCCATCTGTTCCTTCTTTGGCTTGCATTTTGATTTGTAGGGGGTCTGTGACTTAAATAAGGATACACTTTGCAAATGGAGTTTAAACTAGGGGCATAAATCACTGGAGTTAGGCTCCTTGACAGTTTGCAGTCAGCAGCCAAGATCTCCTTTAGCTCCTGAGTCAGCTTCGCATCCAGGTCAGTGCGATAAATCCTTAGAGTTACTGGCTGATCGAAAGGCAAGGCATCTGGTAATGAGGACAAAGCGAGAGAGCAAGAGAGACAGCCAGTGGACCAGAGACTTGAGAGAAGTCCGCAACATGAAAAGGAAGGGAAAGATAGATTTTGATTTTTATACGGTGTCCTTCATGTCCCAAAGTGCTAATGAATTACTTTTTAAGCGTGGTCACTGATGTGACGTAGCCCAACATGCCAACAGTTTGTGCCCAGCAAGATCCCACAGCAGCAATGACATAAATGACCAGTTAGTCTGTTTGCCGTGTTGTTGGTTGAGTATTGACCAGAGCACCTCCTTGCTAGTCTACAGAAGAGTGCCATGGGAGGTTTTCTGTCACTGGACAGGCATATGGTGTCTCTGACAATGTAGCACTCTCTCGGTGCCACATTGAAGTGTCAGCCTAGGCAATGCACTGGAAGCCATGACCTCCTGCCAAAGGACAATGGTTCCCTATGGCTCAATGGGTAAAGGCACTGCCTAATATGAACTACACAGGCATGTGGAAGGGCCCAGGTTTCGTTCACAGTCTCAGCTGTGTTAGCTAAGGAAAAGAAAGATTTGCATTTATATAGAGCTATCCCAAAGCACTTTACAGCCATTGTAATGTAGACAGTCTGCACACAGCAAGATCCCACAAACAACAATGAGATAATGACCAGGCGATCTGATTTTTTTTTTGTGGTGTTGGTTAAGGGATAAATTATGATCATACTTGACGTTTGTTATGACCAGGTGAGGAAGCCTTTTCCTGGTTTGGCTGTAACAGGGCTTAACTTTTAGAACACAGTGTTTTTAGCTTCCCCTAAAGTGAGTCCTTGCTCACTGCTCTCTAATTGTAATTGCAAAAAAATCAACTAGACAGGTTTTCTCAGATTTAAACAAGAAAGGTCTAAGTTTATTAACCTTAAAACTCTAACTCAGTTAAAACTACTAAAAATATGCGAAGCGACCACACTAGCACGCATACGCGATAAACACACACGCAAATAGAGATAGAGGAGAAGAAAGAATTAAGGAGGAAAGGTTTGAAGTAATAGATGGAGTTCACTAACTGGTTTTGGGTTGGATGTAAAGTCTTTGATTGAAGTTAAGTCTTGCAGTTCTCATTGGGGCCCAGTGCACACTTTCAAACTTGTTTCGCTGGTTTTCCGTCTTGAGGCCTGAGTTACTTCTGTGGGTCCCTGAAACTTTGTGTGAGAGAGAGAGAGACAGACAGAGAGAGGGAGTGCTCTTCTTGAAGTTCAATTGCAGTTTCTTCCAAAAAAAACTGTTCTGTGAGCACAATTCAATTAACTCCAGGTTGGCCAGCACTAGCTCCTTGTTTGGACCAGCCTCACCTGTGAGGTTTGTGGATTCCTCCAAGCTTACCAGACACTCTCAGTTGGTGGGGGGGGGGGAGTTGTAATGCTGGCTCTTACACATTCAATGTGATCATCACTATTGACAAAACCCATCTGGCTAATTGAATCAGGGAGTGCTCCCACTGTCTCTTCATGCAACTGTCTTTTAGAATTCAAATGTGCAGCCATGTTTTCAGTCACTGTTCTGTGGTCTTTTTAAACAAGTTATTTCGATGTCCAGTAACGGTTCAAAAATAATGTTCCATATGACAAAATTAATATATTTCCATCTGGCAGGTGTGGTTTCCATCACACGTGCCATTGAGAACTTGCCTACTCTTCTTTGACAAAGTGCTGTGGGGTCTTTTGCGTCCTCTTGAGGGGACAGACAATATATCTGAAAGGCAGCATGTACGACAGTGCAACACTTCCTCGGTACTGCACTTGGAGGGTCAGCCTAAATTATGTGCTCCAGTCCCTGGGATGGGACTTTAAACCCACACAACCTTCTGACTCAAGAGGGAAGAGTTCTACCCACTGAGCCACGGCTGGGTGAGCATTCGTTGGTGTGTTACACTGGCTTCAGTACCCTGGGTTATGGAGGTGGGGGGGGGGGAAGATCATCCCCAGTTCCTACACCTAATCACCATCCAGTCTGTGGGCGTAGGCTGAGGACAGGATTAGGCTCAGTTATGATGCCATCCATGGTCATAAAATCTGAGTCACCCAGGACGATGTGGTCAGTGGGTTAGAAACTGGAAGGCTGACAGTGCCTGGGGAACCACAGCTCAGTGAGGAGCCAGGGCATTTAGGAGAGGTGCGTGAAAAAGTCAAGAAGGGAACTCAGAAAAAGGCAAGAAAGAAAGACTTGCATTTACATAGCAACTTTCACGACCTCAGGAGGTCCCACAGTGCTTTAGAGCCAATGAAGTACTTTTGAAGTGTAGTCACTGTTGTAATATAGGAAAATATTAATCTAGTAAATGGGATGGAGGAGAATGAGGGAAAGCAAGCAATCGAAGAGAGTTAAAGGGGAAAAGAGGAATATACGAGAAAGCAATGTAGATATAGAACAGTAGGAGAATCAGGGAATGGAGAGGAATTATGAAAAAAGAAAAAGGAACTCTGAGAAAGCTAAATGTTAAGATATCATTAAACAGGGCAGAGAGAAATGGCGTCAGCACAAAGTAAGAATGAAGGAAGGAAGATTCTATCTATTCTTTCTGTCAACTATTCACAAAATCTGCGATTGAGCACATCTGTCTGTTCCTCAGGACCCAATGGCTATATCCCCTTCCTCTCCAATTAGAATCAATGTGGAGTTTCCAAATTACAGAGAGAGAAATAGGCAGTGAGAAATATCCCTTTGTTGGGACTTTCCTCAAGACCTCTCCCGAGTGGAAACTCCCAATGCTTGTGTTCAGCTTGACTTCCGAACAGTGGGTTAAAGAGAGCAGCTGGGCGACATAATAGACCTGAGATGTTTGTTTGTTTGACTGTGCCTCTCTGAAGCTCTTGGGACATCTTTCTGGGTTAAAGGCACGATATATATATATACACAAGTTGTTGAGCTACCACACTGACACCTTGACTGGCCGAAGAGACAATGGGATACAACTTTTGTGCATGTGTTCGGTTCAGTTGTTTGTTCGGAGTGCTCACTACAGTGGGTTACATAGACTCTACAACACAGAATCAGGTCATTTAGCCCAACCCATCTAACTGTTGTCAGCATAACCTTCTGTTCCTTTCTTTCTCATTTACTTATTTAGCATCTCCTTAAATGCATCTGTGCTGTTCGCCTCAACTACGTCTTGTGGCAGCAAGTTCCACATTAAGAAGATCAGAAATAGGAGCAGGAGTAGTCCATTAAACCCCTCGAACCTGCTCCACCATTCAATAAATTCATGGCCGATCTTTTAACCTCATCTCCACTTGCCTGCCCTATCCCATATCCCCTTGATTCCCCTTAGTGTCCAAAAATCGGTCAATCTCTATCTTGAATATACTCAATGACTGAGCATCCATCGCTCTCTGGGGGAGAGAATTCCACAGATTTGCAACCCTGTGTGTGAAGAAATTTCTCCTCATCTCAGTCCTAAATGGCCGAGCCGTTACCCTGAGACTCCCCAGCCAGGGGAAGCATCCTCTCAGCATCTACCCTGTGAAGTCCCTTAAGAATTTTACATGTTTCAATGAGATAAACCACTCTCTGGGTAAAGAATTTTCTCCTGAACTCCTTATTGGATTTGTCAGTTATTATCTTATATTTTTGACCCCTAGACCTCAGAAGTGAAAACATCTCTCCGTCGACCCTATCAAACCCTTTCATAAACTTAAAGACGTCTAGCAAGTCACCCCTCAGCCTTCTCTTTTCTAGAGAAAAGTACCCCAGCCTGTTGAACTTTACCTGATAGTTATAACATCTCAGCTCTGGTTTCATACTTGTAAATGTTTTCTTTGCTCCTGCTCCAGTGCCTCTATATCCTGTTTATAATATGGTTTCTGTTTCCCTAATAAGATCGATGGGGATGTTGATCTTATTGTGCATTCCTGGGGCCTACATGGCCAATTTGCGAAGTTACCAGGTAGGGGATAATAAGATCTGTGTCTCATGTATCATTTTAACTGTGCAACTTCAGTTTAACAATACGTTTTTGTGCTTCTCTACTTCTCCCTTTCCCTCCTCCCACTCCTCTTTCTCATCTGTGTTTTTGCTGGTGGCTTTCTTTGATTTTTTCTTCTCTCCGACGCAGCTGGCTTCATCAAGAAGCCGCAGAGCCAGACGGGAACGCTGGGCGGGAAGGCGGAGTTTGTGGCCGAGGTGGAGAAGATGAATGTGAAAGTGAAGTGGCAGAAAGGTGGGAAGGACCTCATTGCTGGCCCCAAGTACACTATCAAGGCAGAAGGCAAGAAGCACACGCTGATTATCAATGATCTGGCCAAGCAGGATGACTCGGTTTACATGGCCGTGGTGGGCACGGTCAAAGAGAAGTTTGAACTCCAAGTGAAGGAAGCCGGTGTGTAACAGTCTGGCAGAGAGCCGCTTGCTAACATATTCACCAGAACAAGATGATTTAGGCACTGGCTATGACTTGTCCATTAATTAATCCGTTGTATTTCATTACGTTACAGAAAAGGTTGTGACCCAAGTAGCCGCTGGTAAGTTCTTTGTGTTTCTCTTATTGGCTAAAGAGAAATATGCTTTATGACAAAGCTCTCGCTCCACTGTGCTCTTAGAAATCTGGAACTCTGATCGCAAAAGACTGCAAACTGGGGGACAATTGGAGCTTTCAAGACTGACCTCAATAAAGTTTTTGTTAGACAAGGGTATTGAGAGATATGGAGCACAGGCTGTTAAATGGAGTTGAGGCACAGAAGAGCTATGATCGAACTGAATGGCAGATCAGGCTCAAGGGGTTGAATGATCTCCTCCAGTTCCTATGTTCTCCATGTAAAGTGACGGACTCCCCGCTCTCAGTTTCCCCCTTCTGAAAGTGTTACTGGCTCTGTTTGTGATGGACTTCCATGTACAACCAGCCGATCTCACTAAAGTGGTCATTCATCGCACATGAAATTAGAACGTTGGTTTTCAAATGCCTGGCCCGAAGCTCTGGAATTCCCTCCCTAACCCTCTCTGTCTCTCCACCTCTCCTTTCAGACGTCCCTTAAAACCTGCCTATTTCATCAAGCTTTTGCTTGCCGGTCCTAATACCTCCTTATCTGGCTCAGTGTCAAATTTTGTTTAATAAAGCTCCTGTGAAGCACCTTGAGTTGTTAAATGTGTTAAATAAATGCAAGTTTTTCTTGTATCTATATGAGAGGGCTTCGTGCCAATATTGATACATTCCTAAAACCCTTTGCAAATACCGACACACACGTGTGGGCTCTCTGTAACTGGAAATAAGAGGCCACTATCAGTAATGACCATGTAACTAATGGATTTCTGTAACAACGCACCTGGTTCATTAATGCCCTTTAGGGAAGGAAATCCGCTGTCCTCACCTGGTCTGGCCTACGTGTGACTTCAGATCCTCAGCAATGTGGTTGACACGTAACTACCTTCTGAAATGGCCTAGCAAGCCACTCAGTTGCTAAGAAGGTGGCTTATCGCCACCTTATCAAGGGCAATTCGGGATGGGCAATCAATGCTGGTCTTGCCCAATGACGCCATATCTCATGGATCACTTTAAAAATATTGCAGAAAACATTTTGACTTTGTGTCCGGCGACAGAGGCAACGTGCTAATATATCAACAAATATAGTCTAGAATAATGATGAGAGATTAGATGACCCCAGGGAACCTCTGGGATTCATAGTACCTCGAAGATCTAGGGATTTAATACACATTTTTAAAGAAATGGAGAAAATAATGGGACTCAAGATAGACAAATCTCCCAGACCCAATGGTTTCCACCCCAAGGTAATAAAAGAAACAGGTAAGGAAATTGTCTATGTGCTAGTCATAATTTTCCCAAACTCTCTAGAATTATGAACTGTGTTTGGATTGAAAAATTGTAAACGCCACTCCATGACCTAAGGGAACTATGGACTTGCCAGTTTAGCATAAGGTGTGGGGAAGTTATTGGAATCTATCATTAGGGATGGAGTAACTGAGCACTCACACTAGTATCAGCTGATCAAAGAGGATCAGCATGGATTTATGAAGGGCAGTTAATGTCCAACGGATCTAGTTGAAGTTTTTGTGGTGGTCACTAACATGGTGGATTGGGGAGTGTCTACACATTTTGCCCATACGGACTTTCAGAGGGCATTTGGCATGGTTCCACACAGGGAAGCCGCTCAAGGGTTCCGCCGCTGTTCATCATCCGGTAACACCCCCATCCCACCTGCTCCTCCTGACTGCGGGGACAAGGCCAGGGGGTGGGGGCGACAGTGCATGAGGACGGCAAAAGACGCGACTATGCTGCCTTCCAAAGTTGAATGCTCTGCTGACGGTCACAGTCTAGACTTTTGGACAATGACCACTTGGGCAAGGTATTGGTGTGTGACTGTGGAGCCAGAGAGGGAGTCAACACCTTAGCGAGGGGAGAGAATGAGTAAGATTGTTTGTAAAAGCACAATTAGGAGTATCTGTACTAATGAATTCTCCTCTTCTAGTTCCTGCAGATGAAACGAAAGCCCCTGCTGAAGGTAGACAAATAAATTATTTCCTCCTTGTTTCTGTGTAATCTTTTGTAGGTAAAATATATTTATTAATATTTTTTGATTGTCTGTAATGGTTTCTGTGTATCTCTTTACTTTGCAGAACAGAGTACCCCTGAACTCCCTGAAGACGGTAAGAATTTGGATTCATTTTGCCTCACTGGGGACTTAGAATAGTAAAGCACTGAGGAGGCCATTCAGCCCATCATGGCTGTGACGGCTCTCTTATAGTGCTATTCACTTAGCCTCACTCCCCCTGCTCTTTCCCCATAGCACTGCAAATATTTCCTTTACAAGTATATATCCAATTCCCTTTTGAAAATTACTATTGAGTGAGACTAATTGGATAGCTCTTATAAAGAGCTGGCACAGGCCGAATGGCCTCCTCCTGTGTGGTATGATACTATGATTACAGCACCAACCCAAACAGTTCCTGGGAGCTGACTGGGAAGAGCTGGAGAGTTGGTGATAGAGTTTCTACTGGTGACTCTTGTAGAGAATGGGACTGAAAGGAGACCCTGTTAAAAAACCTGGAACTGTGGATTTACAACTCTTTCTGTACTGTACAAAGGCAAAATATTGCAGATGCTGAAAATCTGAAATAAAAACAGAAAATGCTGGAAATACTCAGCAGGTCAGACAGCATGTGTGGAGAGAGAAACAGAGTTAACGTCTCAGGTCGATGGCCCTTCGTCAGGTGCTGTGTTGGTTCCAGATGCTTTAAAGTTTTTTCCATTGAAGTCAATCAGGGGCCTGGTGTAACAGGCAGCTGATCCACTATCGCCTGTTGTACAGTTTGCCCAAATTCCCCCACTGGGTCCAGTCTTCCTTGACCAATCTGCCATAGAGTCTAGAGCATTTTTGAAAGTGAGACCTATCAAAATAGGATGGTGCTTTTAAATTGAAGTGGGCGAGAGTTGGTGAATCTGATCTTGACTCCTGAAGTTGTCAGGTTTTATTTTACCCCGTGTTATTGGATGCCCTACTGCAGAAACTGCATCACACAGAAAACGTTTAGCTTCAAAAGAGCCTGCCAGTGTGTCAATGCAATATACCAGAGGTCTAGTAAATGGATTTTGCTGTGAATGAAGGTGCAGAGGGAAGTAATTAAAAGGTAACTACAGTTCAAGCCTCTCATACAGTTACAATTACTGGACTAGCAACACCTCATTCCAAACGTGTAATAGGAGATATTCAAGTGGATTTGAATACAGAGCAAGTCATACCTTGGTCTCGCAACTTAATAGAAGGATATTAATATCACTGCACTGACGAGGTGATTCACTGCTTATTCGCAGCCTGCCCCAGAGGGGAAATATTTGCATAAGCCTTTCTTTCATTTGCATATAAATAGACTTCAGTAAACTATGTGACCACTAGAGCAGTGTTGAGCATTCCAGGTATATATGCACAATATCGTGCTGGCTGGTGTACGTTGGGACATTGCGGGCTTGATCCAAGAGGGCCCTCCAATGTACAATCAGATAGGCACTTGAGACCTGAAACACATTGGATTAGATATTTGTCTACAAGGCGAATGAGGTAATCTGGCCGAGCAAATTGCCCGCCCTTCGTAGAACCTGCTGGATCTTCATTCCCTGAATCTCAGTGTGAAATCCGTGGAATGAAAAGCAGTTAGCAGGTCAGTAGTGCTGATTATTAGTGCTGATACAGTCTGACTTTTTCTACATGAATTTGCTGCTGGCCATCAGTCATTGTTTCAAACCATTCATCTTAAGACTACATACATGCACACTGTCCCATGCCTGGAAATCGTGCACAGTTGTCTGTCTAGACAGTTCTTATGCGTCTCTTCTCAAAGATGAGGAACCTGTGAAGTTTTTTTTCATGAAAAAGCCAAATACTGCAGATGCTAGAAATCCGAAATGAAAACAGAAAATTCTGGAAATACAAGTCAGGTCAGGCAGCATCTGTGGAGAGAGAAACAGAGTTAACGTTTCAAGTCGATGAGCTTTTTTGTCAGAAGCTTTGCATCCCTTTTTTATAGCATTTTAAATACAAGCATTCATCGCCTAATTCTAGCTGAGTTTAACTTTGTTGGACCTCTTATGACCCATAGGAAATTGAACAGATTGCTGAGCACACGCAGCCATAGGGGCCCCATCCTTATCAATGTCCTGTTCCATTGCCTATCGCGATCCTCCTTTTCCAATGTAATCTCACCGAGCTTTACTTTGTATTTTTGTTCTTGCTGTTCTTCGACTTAACACAGGGGTATCATTGTGACTTAAAGTAAGCATAGAGTTTAAACCAATTTTGCTTACCTTAGCT
Organism: Heterodontus francisci; assembly: GCF_036365525.1. NCBI lineage: Eukaryota > Metazoa > Chordata > Chondrichthyes > Heterodontiformes > Heterodontidae > Heterodontus > Heterodontus francisci. Next base: position 28,778,432 of record NC_090411.1, read on the forward strand.
GCTCTGTCTTTAAAAAACAAATTTGTGAAAGCATGTCTATATTTTTACCTGATGTGTTGTAGTTTCCCTGGGGGTGGCCCTTGGCAGAAAGTTTCCTGAGTAGCATTGTGTTACACAGCGCCAGCAGCTCAGCGCCAGTAAGCTATCCGTAATGCAGGCTTCTGAAGTGCTTGCCTCTTTTTCTTTCCCTTTGCAGACACTGCCCCTGCTGATTCACACCAAAACCTTACTGGCCTCTTCATTGAGAAACCCGAATCGAAGACCGCTTGCGTCGGTGAGTCTGTGCAGAAAGCCAAACAATTACTGTGCTGTTGTGCAAATTGACAGTTACAATCTCAATGAGCGTAGGAGGATGAGGGGGTGACTGATGGAGGTGTTTCAAATGTCAAAAGGAAACTATTTCCTCTAGTGTAGGGTAGAATCCAGAATGAGGGAGACAATGGGCTGAATTTTATGTCTGCGACAGAGGTGCAGGCGACGGGCCAGAAGGTTGGGGAGGGTCAGTTGGTGTGGGGCAACCCCAAGGGGGCAGGACAACCAACCGACACCACCCCTCACCATTTTGTGTGCCCCTCTGCCAACCTCCTAGCTCATCTCCAGGGCCAGATAAAATCCAGCCCATCATCTTAAAATTAGGACTAAACTATTCAGGAGCGAAATCAGGAAACGCTTGTTCACACAAAGGATAGTGGAAATCTGGAACTCTCTCCTCCAAAAGGATATGGTTGGTGGGGTCACCTGGAGCTTTGAAGACTGAGATCAATGGATTTTTGTTAGGTAAGGATTTTCAAAAGATATGTAGCAAAGGCAGCTAAATCGAGTTGAACTACAGGTTAGCACTGATCTAATTGAATGGTGGGGCAGGCTCAAGGGGTTGAATGACCTCTCTTATTCCTACATTCTTAATAAGGATAGTTAGTCTTCGGGAGATCAGCTTTCTTGATGTAAAGCAGAGTAGACTTGGAGTGGGAGGTATTTTGTGGGTTACTTTATGGGTTACAGGGCTGGAGTAGGTTTCAGAGATAGAGAGGGGTGACGCCATGGTGGGATTTGAACATGCGGATCAACATTTTAGAATTGACATGTTGCCGAACCAGGGAGCAAACCGAGCACAGGGGTGTGTTGGGTGAATAGGTGTTGGGTGTCAGGATATGGACAGCAGAGTTTTGGATGAGCTCAAGTTTACCGAGGATGGAATATGCAAGTCTAGCCGGGAGAGTGCTGGAATAGCCGAGTCTGGAGGTAATAGAAGCGTGGAGCGGAGACAGCGAAATTCTGGAGGTACAAATAGGCTGTCTTTATGATGGAGAGGCTATGGGATCGGAAACTCAGCTCCGGGTCAAATGGGATGCCAAGGTTGCGAACATAAATTCAGAAGCAAGCTCTGAATCTCTGTGGGATCCTCACATCCCTCTGTCCTTGGGATTTATCGAGATGTTGTTGAGTCCTGGAGGAACCAGACAGCGAGATGAAATGGGGGTTCACTGATGTTTCCTTGTCTTTGATCTATAGGTGAAACTGTCACAGTGATTGCTAAGGTTGATTCCAGCAATCTGATCAAGAAGCCAGCCATCAAGTGGTTTAAGGGAAAATGGTTGGATCTAGGGAGCAAAGCTGGGAAGGTGTACCAGTTCAAGGAGGACTACGATGGCAAGACAAAGGTGAGATAGAGTCTTAGAATCATAGAAATCGTAGAAAGTTTTTGGCACAGAAAGAGGCCACTTGTACAGGATGAGATGGTTCCAGGTAGCCAGGAGGCCATTTGACCCATCTGTGTCTGTGCCGGCTTTTTCTAGACCTACAGTTGCCTATTGGGCCAATCGAGAAGGTTGCCTCAGTGAGACACTTATTTCACCCAGTTACGTTGCTCACCTGTATCAGACCTTGTTAATGACACAGTTTAAAAAGAAAGTACGCTTACTTAGCACCTTCCACGTCTTAAGGACATCCCAAAACATTTTAGAGCCAAATGAAGAACCTTTTGAAGTACGGTTACTGTTGTAATGTAGGAGGCGCAGCAGTCAATTTGCACACAGCAAGATGCCACAAACAGCAATGAGATAAATGACCAGATAACCTATTTTATTTTAGTGATGTTGGCTGAGGGATAAATATTGTCCAGTACACCAGGGATAACTTTCCTCTTCTTCAAATAGTGGCCGCAGGACCTTCTGCATCCACCTGACAGGGCAAACTAGGCCTCATGTCTCATCCAAAAGTCAGCTCCTTTGGCAGTACAGCACTCCTTCAGCACTGCACTGGAGTTCCAGCCCGGATTTTGTGCTCAAGTCCCTGACTAGGAGGTGAAAGTGCTACCCACTGAGCTACGACTGATACCATAACATCTGATTTAAGCGAGTGTGCACACCATTAATTCCATTATTGTAACTGGGGACATTGGTCAATGAGTATGGGTTGGGGAAGAATATAGGTGCTGTTCCCAACTTTCACAAGACCAGGTTTGGTAGAAAGCAGTAGTAGACCCACCGTTAGGCAAGTACTAAATACTGGCTCCTGTGTTACTAAGCAAAGACAGACAGAAGTGACCAGAAGTTGCAGACAAACAAGAGAAATACCAGGGAGAGGGTGGGCAGGTCATGGGAACAATTCAGTGAAGATGCTGGATAACAAACTTTCTCTCCACAGGTTTATACCTATGAGATGAAGATAAATAAAGTTGATAAGACTAACGCTGGTGCTTACAGGTGTGAGGTGACCTCAAAAGATCAGTTCGACAGTGTGGCTTTTGACGTCATGGTTGAAGGTAAGAAACCTATTTTTAGAGATAATCCTGCCCTGATTTTATGGTCTCAATGTTGTTGCTTGCTGTTGCCAACCTGCTTTAAGAGTGTCAGCCTGGTTCTTAGCTCTGGGTCAAAGAACAGTGAGTTCATGACCCTGTCCAGAGACCTGACACTAATAATGAGGGTCTGTTGCCTAGTCGGAGGTGCTGATGTTCAAATGAGATGTTAAAATGATGCTCTGACTACCAGTTTCAGTGGTTCGAGTAGATGTCAAAGACAATATTTCACAAGACCAGTTACACCATTCGTGACTCCTCAGATACTGAAGCAGTCCGTGTAGAAATGCGGCAAGGCCTGGACAATATCCAGGCTTGGGCTGATAAGTGGCAAGTAACATTCGCGCCACACAATTGCCAGGCAATGACCATCTCCACCAAGAGAGAAACTAACCATCTCCCCTTGACATTCAACACCATTACCATCGCTGAATCCCTCACTATCAACATCCTAGGGGCTACCATTGACCAGAAACTGAACTGGAGTAGCCATATAAATTCCGTGGCTACAAGAGCAGGTCAGAGGCTAGGAATCCTGAGGTGAGTAACTCTCCTCCTGACTCCCGAAAGCCTGTCCACCATCTACAAGGCACAAGTCAGGAGTGTAATGGAATACTCTCCACTTGCCTGGATGGGTGCAGCTCCAACAACACTCAAGAAGCTCGACACCATCCAGGACAAAGCAACCTGCTTGATTGGCACCCCATCCACAAACATGCACTCCCTCCATCACCGATGCACAGTGGCAGCAGTGTGTACCATCTATAAGATGCACTGCAGCAATGCACCAAAGCTCCTTAGACAGCACCTTCCAAACCCACGACCTCTACCAACTAGAAGGACAAGGGCAGCAAATGCATTGGAACACCACCACCTGCAAGTTCCCCTCCAAGTCACACACCATCCTGACTTGGAACTATATCACTGTTCCTTCACTGTCGCTGGGTCAAAATCCTGGAACTCCCTTCCTAATAGCACTGTGGGTGTACCTACCCCACTTGGACTGCAGCGGTTCAAGAAGGCAGCTCACCACCACCTTCTCAAGGGCAATTAGGGATGGGCAATAAATGCTGGCCTGGCTAGTGATGCCCACATCCCATGGATGAATAAAAAAAAAAGGAAAAAAAATTTTGTCCATCTTAATTCATCTACCCTGAAAGATTTCAAACATAACATCTCCCCGACTCGCACACACACACACAAAACTCTGCAACATCGAGCTCCTCCTTAAATGTTCTCTCCTCCTTTTATCTGGGAATCCATTTCCCAAATTGATCAATCCTCAAATGAAGAGAGTTTTCTGATATCAGTCTTAAAATGACCTTTCACTACTTTGAACAACTGTCTTCTTGTCCTACCCATACAATTTAATTTAACGCAATATCTGAATTTTACCCTAAAATAAAAGCAAAATACTGCGGATGCTGGAAATCTGAAATAAAAACAAGAAATGCTTGAAATACTCGAAACGTCAACTCTGCTTCTCTCTCCACAGATGCTGCCAGACCTGCTGAGTATTTCCAGTTTCTTGTTTTTATTTCTGAATTTTATCTGTTCAGTTCCCTCTGTTATTTTATATACACCTGTTCGATCTTTAAGTTGAAAAACCCACATCTTTGCCCAAAACTTGGATTTCTGGTACTTTTTTGATAGGATCAAGTCATCTGTATGCCACTTTATCAAATATCTTCTAAAATCTATGTACATCCACTGCACTTTCTTCAAGATTCAATTCATTTGGAGCCTGCCCTTTGGAATTCTGTGCCTGTACCTGGCCATCTTGTGTTGTATATACCCAATTATCCTTGTGCTGCCTTTCTTAGTCTTCACTAATTTCTCCACAGCTTCAGTCGAGGATGGCGATAGTATTCTGACAGCCTTCAAGCGAACGTGAGTAATCACTTTCTTTCTTCATCTCTAACCAATCCATTCTTTGTCATTTATTGCCCATCCCCAGTTGCTCTGTTGCAGTGCGCCTTATTCTTGCAAATAATGGTTTGATACAACTGAGTGGCTCAGTAGGCCACTTTGGAGAGCAATTAAGAGTTGACCATGTTGGTGCAGGAGTCACATATAGACCAGACCAGGAACAAATTGCAGGTTTCCTTCCCTAAAGGCCATTGGTTGGGTTTTAATAGCAATGCCACAGCTTCACGGTTACATTTACTGGTACCAGCATTTTATCTAACCTTTTTTTTTTCTAAACTTGAGTTCAAATTCTTAAACTGCCATGATGGGAATTGAACGGGTGTCCGCTGGGTTACTGGTTCAGTCAGAAATACCACTGTGCTACTCACCCGTGAGCCCCTTTCATGTTTTGATATGATGGCCCAAGTGGTCACTCTTCCCATGTCAGACCAAATGGCGTATGTTAGCCAGTCATTCAACCATGGTTGAACCTGATCCAGGACTGTCTGGACTCACAAAGGAAGGGTGGTCTCTGGGGTGAAGTTGTGTAGGGCTGCATCAGCCATTGAAACCACTCAGTAAGATATTCCTATCAGGAAAGATTGAACAGGCTGGGGCTCTTTTCTCTGGAAAAGAGAAGTTTGAAGGGTGACCTTAAGATTATTAAAGGGTTCGATAGGGTAGATGTAGAGAAGATGTTTCCACTTGTGGAGGAGACCAGAACTGGGGGCCATAAATATAAGATAGTTTGTTATAAATCCAATAGGGAATGCAGGAGAAACTTTGCTACCCAGAGAGTGTTGAGAATGTGGAACCCCCCACTACACGGAGTAGTTGAGGCGAATAGAGTAGATGCATTTAAGGGGAAGCTAGATAAACACACGAGGGAGAAAGGAATAGAAAGGTATGCTGATGGCGGGGCGGGTGGGGGGGGGGGTGACCTGAAGAAGATTGGGAGGAGGATCATGTGGAACATAAACACTAGCATGGACCTGTTGGGCCGAACGGCCTATTTCTGTGCTGTAAATTCTATATAAGAATTCGCACCTTTGGAAGAAGAACTGAGAACTTAGCAGAGAGGGGGATATCTGAGCATGACAGAAAAATATATTGATGGTTAAGGTATGCTACCTTCAATTGCAGGTCTGCAGCTGGAGAAGATGCTGGGGAGCTGGATTTCAGTGGACTTCTGAAGAAAAGGTAAGGAAGGAGTGAATTATGTTTCATAAGTATATAAACTCATATTATAAGGGTCAGCTTGTTTCAGTTGGAAGGACTGTGTTACCTTTGAATCAGAAGGTTGTGGGTCCAAGACTTACTTGAGAAGTTGAACATGTATCGAGGCTGACACTTCAGTGCAGTACTGATGGAGTACTGTGTTGTTGGAGGTGCCCCCTTTTGAATAAGATGCTAAACCAAGACCCCGTTTGTCTGTTTGAAGGGTTGCAAAAGATCCCTGGGGGTATTATTTGAAGAGTTCATTCTGTCCCCTGGCCAGGACTGATGTCTCAACCAGCACTACCAAAGACAGATGAACTGGATATATATCAACCTATATGTACAAGTGGCTGGAATGGGTCTGGAACCCACAACCTTCTGACCTCAGCATAAGCATGCTGCCCACTGAGCCACAGCTAACACAATATGTCTACATTCTTTAATGATTTAAATAAAAATAGAAAAAGTTGGTGGGCCGCAACAGGTCAATCAACATCTAGAAAAGAAAGATACGTCAAGTTTTCAAACCTGACCTTTTATTAGTAGTGGATAATGCCAAAGGCGTCAAACCCAAGCATTATCCTGTCTTTTCTCCGAACACCTTATATATGTTTCCACTATTGTCTGTTTTGATTACTGCTAGTCCAACATCCAGTTCTGGATGAGCTAAAATTTCCTCTGATTAAATGTTGGCAAGGTCTGAGCTATTGCCTTTGGCCTCTGCCACAAACCCTGTTTCCTAGTCACCGCCTCCTGGTCACTGTCTCAGGTTAAACCAGGCTGTTCACAACTTCAATGCCCTATTTGACCAGGAGCTTCGCATTGCACTGTCATCTTTCACCTCTGTAATAACCAACATAGGCCCCTGCCTCAGCCCATCCCTTGCTGAAACCCTCATCTATGTTTTTAATTCCCTCCGTACTCAACTATCCTAATACTATCCTGGCTGGCCACCCATTTTCCAGCCTCGAGAAACAAAAGCTCATCCAAAACTCTGCTACCTCTATCCTACCCTGCTCATGGCCCTGTTCACCAATCACCCTTGTGCTCCCAATCCCTGAATGCCTCCATTTTAAAGTTCTCATCTTTATGTTCAAATCCCTCCATGGTCTCACCCCTCCCTATCTCTGTAACTTCCTTCAGGCCTTCAGCCCTCCGAAATCTCTGCACTCCTCCAATTCTGGCCTCTTTTGCATCCACCGCTTCCTTCATACCCACCATTACTGGCCGTGCCATCAGTTGCCTTTGGTCCTAAATTTTGGGATTCCTTCTTTAAACCTCTCCGACTCTCCTTTCCTGTCTTTTCCTTTAGCACTCTCTTAAAACTTACCTCTTTGACTAAGCTTTTGGTCGTCTGTCCTTGTGTCTCCTTATTTGTCTCGGTGTCAATTTGTGTTTGATTACACTCCCGTGAAGTACCTTGTGGCGGGTTACATTTTTAAAGGGGCTTCCAATGTCCATTTCTCTTTTTATCTGGCTATTTGAGGCTGCTTTACATCAGTAGCTTTTATTATTTTTCAAAACAGGGAGGTCAAAGTTGAAGCACCTCCAACTCAAGAGGTTGACGTCTGGGAAATCCTGAAAAAAGCCAAGCCCTGTGACTATGAGAAAATTGCATTCGAGTATGGCATCACGGATCTACGGGGCATGTTGAAGAGATTGAAGAAGAAAAAGAAGGTGGTGCAGAAGAGTGCTTGTGAGTGAATGTTAGCCGATAGCCTGAGGTGGGGAGGGGGAAGGGGATGGGAAGCTGGAATGTGAGAGAGGCAGACATGCCCACGCACTCAAATACACACACCTGCAAAGATATTGGTTGACATACGGGGTCGATTTTCATTGTCTGGTGTAAATTTGGTTGTTAACCGCCTCGAAATGGACTCTTTACTGCCTCATTAACATGGGTGATACGATGGGTGCCATTTTATAAAGGGGCTTGCTACTGGGTGTCCAAAGGGCCCGCTCGATTCAGGTGACAGGCCCCTGCTAATATGAAAATTGGGGTTACGATGTAAATGGGACCTCCGATTGCTATTTTAGGTCAGAACAGCACACACTCCACCCAGCTGCATGAGCGATGGAACATAGAAACATTGAAAATAGGAGCAGGACTAGGCCATTAGGCCCTTCGAGCCTGCTCCACCATTCATTATGATCATGGCTGATCATCCAACTCAGTAGCCTGTTCCCGCTTTTGCCCCATACCCTTTGATCCCTTTAGACCTAAGAGCTATATCTAACTCCTTCTTGAAAACATACAATGTTTTGGCCTCAACTGCTTTCTGTGGTAGTGAATTCCACAGGCTCACCACTCTCTGGGTGAAGAATTTTCTCCTCGTCTCAATCCTGAAAGGTTTACCCGTATCCTTAGACTATGACCCCTGGATCTGGACACCCCCACCATCGGGAACATCCTTCCTGCATCTACCCTGTCAAGTCCTGTTAGAATTTTATAGGTTTCTATGAGATCCCCCCTCACTCTTCTGAACTGGAAATGTTCCCGGCTTCCGACATGGAGCACGAGGAGCACACCACGGCTTTGAGTTCTCCTGCCATGACTTAACCCTTTAAATTAAATTAAGCCTTCTGGAAGATCTTAATGTCCAATAATATCAGTTACTCTAGGACCCTTGTTCCCCAGTCCTCTTTACTACAGAACTCCCTAAAAAAAGAACACTACTTATTGTATTTGGAATAAATTTTAAACTTTAAAACTTTTCTTATCTGAGATACTTACACAGCTATTTAGAGCTATTCCCTAACAGCAGTGACTCACCAACCAATCACCTTGCAGCTCTCCTGTGACGTCACTGTTGGCTTTTGTTTTCAAAACTCCTTCCCGCTGCTGCTGCACTTTTAAACTCTGCCGGTCTCATTCAGTCTCGCTCCTTCCCGCTGCCGCTGCACTTTTAACCTGTGCCGGTCTCACTCAGTCTCGCTCCTTGCCGCTGCACTTTTAAACTCTGCCGGTCTCACTCAGTCTCGCTCCTTCCCGCTGCCGCTGCACTTTTAAACTCTGCCGGTCTCACTCAGTCTTGCTGCTTCCCGCTGCCGCTGCACTTTTAAACTGTGCCGGTCCCACTCAGAACCAACAAGGTCCGGCCAAAAGGTAACTGTTGAACTATTTAGTGGGGTCGTCATGATACTCCCTTTCCAACCCCACCCTCCGCCTCCTCATCCAACCCTTCACATCTCGAGCTTACACCCTCCACGACTTCCCTTGCTGTAGGCCTCAATCCATCTGTTTGGCGGCAACCTGTCAAATTTAAATAAGGGTGGTGCCTCAAAATGGGTGGTAGGAGGGAGGGGAGGGGAGTGGGAGAGGGTGAAGAGAGGGAGGACCTTTCTCCTGCTGGAATGAGCACCCCACCAGCTTGCTTCCCCTACCAACCTGGTCAATGGCCCAAAAGTCAAAATTGACCCTCCAGAAGTTTGTTACGAGAAAGTCAGTGCTCCTTTTTGTCCAGTCTGAATAGCGTGTGCAGAAATCGTTGCTGAGACGCACAGTAACCCACAAACGTTAAATTGTTCTCTCTCGAGCCAAGATGTTACTGTATTGTGTGTTCACTATAACTGAGGGAAAAAAACAATGTTTTCTACTTAATTGTTAATTTGTATTTTTAAATGCTTTTTTACATTTTAATCGGCATTGCTCAGCATTTAGTAAAAGGCTGGAGAGTGCATACCAGGTGGACAAAGGTGGCAAAATTCGAATGGCTATAGAGCTGGAAGCACACAACCTGGATGTGAAATGGTTGAAGAATGGGAAGGAAATCCGACCAAGTGGCAGGTACATTGGAAAGGGAAATTCCTTTGCGACGCCTATCTGTAGTAATCAATTAAAAGCCTTTTGTATGGTCGGGACTTCCTGTCTACTTTCTAACCTTACTTTCCCTTTGCAATTTTTATATCAACATTTTATAATAGGAAAACCCCATGTCAACATTTGCCTGTCACTGTAACTGAAGGCCTTCCACCAATAGGTGGCGACATAGTGTGATTCACCAACCTGATTTTTGGCTTGTATTTTGGGCACTTTACACTCAATTTCTTGGTCTTCTCGCTGATTTTCAAGGCATCAGAGACCACGACTACCTTCAACCTATGTGCAGCCACTTGATTCCAATTACAGGCCTAAGCAGCAGTCTAACCACTCCCCCATCTTTCTTGTTTCATTTTGATGCAAGTATTGGACTGCCCTTGGGGCTATCCTTCTGACCCGCTTCTTAATTTTGGATTGGTGTTGTGGCACTTTCCGAATCACCAGCTGTATTTCCTAGTTATAGTGGCGGGGCTTTGAGCCTTGCACCTCACATTTTGCTCACCCCGATTTACATCACCTCTCCTGGGGCTTAACCTCCCAACCTCTGACCTCCCATGACTTTCACTGGCAACCCCCCCCACCCCCCTGCTTTCTCTGTTACCTGTGCCTTTAATCTCCCCTCGGTGCTGTCCTCCCATAGGTTGCAAACCCTCCAGCACTGCCCCTGAGTCTGCAGGAATTGAGCATTAATCTCCTAGATACTTGCTGTAGCGACCCAGGAGAAAAATCATTGGGATATTGTAAAAAAAAACCTGAGTATTAATCCATTTCTTTGAATGCTTGAGAGTCATAGAATCATGACAGCACTGAAGGAGGCCATTCAGCCTGTCGAGTCCATGCCAGCTTCTGTAGAGCAACCCAGTCAGTCCCAATTTCCTTTTGAAATCATTGATCGTCTCCACTTCCACCACCCTCGTAGGCAGCGAGTTCCAGGTCATTAACACTCACTGTGTAAAAAGGTTCTTCCTCGCATCCCCCTCTCTGCATCTCTTGCCAAAAACCTTAAACCTGTGTCCCCCAGTCCTTGTACCATCAGCTAATGGGAACAGCTTTTCTTTGTCTACCTTATCTAAACCTGTCATAATCTTGTACACTTCTGTCAAATCTCCCCTTAATCTCCTTTGCTCCAAGGAGGCCAAACTAACCTGGTAACTAAAAACCCCAACCTTGGAACCATTCTGGTAAATCCTCGCACCCTCTCATTTATTCATTATAAAAATACTGGAAATGGGGGAAAGTCTCTTTGACTGGGCGGGGCAGTTGGAGGCAGGAGATCATGTGATGAAACCTCCCAGGAATATGTCTGACCAGAGTTGGCAACTCCAACCCCTATGCAGCCAATTTTTGTGATGGTGAAACCGGCAATAAATGCTTTACAAAGGCTTAGTGATTTGCATGATAAAATTAACTCTCTATGTGCCTTAGCAAACTAAAACATATTTCTTTTTACCTCAGCCATGTTGAAGTGGCTTTTAGTTTTTAAAAAAAAAATACCTCTCATGGCGTAAGTGGCTTGGTGAGATCTGCCTCTATGAATTACAGCCACAGTAAAAGACCATATTGTTCAACTTAGTGTCAGCAACGTCACAGAAGATCAGAAAGTATCACGAGTCGTCTGCGTAGAGTGCACTTCCTGTAAGCGCCACGTTCACTTCCTGTCTCACCAGGGGGGCTGTCACACTTCAGATGAGCAATGCCACGGCAGATCAGCTAGTATTTTAAATATGACTGGGTAAAAATTAATCATGGGCCAGTAATGCAAATAGTCCGTTAGTGAATCAACTGCCCGTTATAGACCCCGCCCTAAATTTGTTCAACTGATGTCAATGCAATTGGATATCGGGATGCTGTACTGCCTGTTTTGCATCCATCCAAAGTCAAATTTCTGCCCCATTATTTGTGACTGCTGTTGGGGATTTTTCTTTTCTGTCACAGGCCACTGGCTATAAATGCTTCTGCTGCAGTCTTTGTAAATAGACACTCTTCCGGATCGCAGCAGTGTCTCTCTGGGAGAAGTGCTGGTTTGCCAAAGTTCTGCCGGAGGCGTTTGGTCCATTGGCTGTGCTGCTCACCATTTGTTTTTTTTCTAATTCCTAACCTACTTCTCACAACCCATTGCTTGAAAGCAATGCCCCACAACTCCTCCCATTGGACTATGAACTCGATGGTGTTGGTTTGGAGTCCTGCTCCTTCCTACCCTTCGGGCTTGCACCAAATCTACATTAGGCATTAAAACAGCCTCACGTATCTCTGTAATGTCCTCCAGTCCTACAGAGCTCTGAGCCCCTCCAATCCCAGCCTCTTGCGTATCCTTGGTTTTAATCGCTCCACTATTGGTGGCTGTGCCTTCAACTGTCTGGGCCCTAAGATCTGGCATTCCCTCCCCAAACCTTCCCCTCCTCCTTTAAAACGCTCCTTTAGCTTTTAAGTAACCTTTCATTTGGTCACCTGTCCTAATAGCTCCATATATGGCCCAGTATCAAGTTATGTTTGATAATCGATTCTCTGAAGTGCATTGGAACATTTTACTCTGTTAAAGGTGCTACTTAAAAATAAGTTGTTGTTGTAAATGAGCACTTCGGATTAGCATCACACTTAATTCCTGTCGCACTTTCCCCCTCTGACTCGGAGCCACTCTGTTGTGGATTATAGTCCTCACCCCTTTTTGGGGCTATCACGTACTTCTCAGATGATCACTCTCACTTAAGGTTGAGAAAGACAGATCTCACAGACACTTGAGTGGGTCTGAAGGACTGATCCAACTCTCCCCAAAGGAAAGGAACCAGTTGAGAATGTTACCGTCCTCCAGATAGCCTTTTCATCAAGTTTTAGCCAGGTTATAACAGCCAGGATATTATAAGGGTCCGGGAATCTCTCTTCAGTAATGTACCTCCCCACTGGGGAGTGTACGGAGAAGGGTTCACAAGTTAATGATACAGAGGACTATGTGAGGCAGTATAATTTCTAAATTATATAAAAGTTTATTAAAACATGCAAATCGGAAAAGAAAAAGTATAATATTTTTCTAGTATAGAATCCAATTTTTAAATCGCAATATTGTTACAGTTTAAGATATCCATCAATCATTTAACTAACATTTATCTTAAATCCCCAAGTAGAAGGCTACAGAGTTTAGCGAGGTGCCTCTGTCCCAGTTAAGCGGAGAACTATCGTCGTCTCACCCCAATAGCCATACCTTTACCATAAGACAAAATCCACCTTCTTTGATTTCCAAGAAGGGCTAGTCGAACAGCAAACTGTGAGTCTCTCGCGGTGGTCAATATCCATTAGTCACCTAACTGTGTTTCAAGATTATTATTCAGTTTTTTGGGTTTGGTCAGTTCTGTCAAAATTTCAGTTACTGTGGTTAAGGGCTGCCTGCTTAAGACCATCTTATCGACTATTAACTGTTGTGGCTTACATGATCGTTTGTAAAACTGTGTTATCAATGTTTTACTATGTGATGAGGTTTGTGACTTTTAGAAGAGAATCCCTCTTATCAGAAGCTGCTTCTATGCTCTGAGATGAGGCAAGCCCTTCAATACAGAGACATGTCTATGAACTTTTATAACCTTTTAGGAAGATGAACCCTGCTTTTAATTTTTTAATCACTAATTCATTGAAAAATAACTCCTTGATTCTTATAACCCCTTATTATGGCCGGATTCCTTCACAAATTCACAGGTGATCTGCCAGCTTAATCGAATCTTCTTGGTGTTCGGCAGTTTGATGAGAGTTTCCTCCCTTTTTTGAAATGCTCCTTTTTTTCTCTCGCTTTGTACAATTTCTCAATGGCTCACGCTTTCGTTTTCTGTCGTCGGCAGGTACATCTTTGAGGTTATCGGGCTGAAGAGGGTTCTGACCATTAAGAACTGCATGTTGGCAGATGATGCCGAATACGAGTGTATCGTTGGTGACGATAAATGTACCGCTGACCTCTTCGTGAGGGGTTAGTGCACTTTTATTTCTTGCAAGTGGGCAGTGAGCAGGTGAAGTGGGAATGCCACACGCATGTGCTCAACCACCAACCACCCTCCCCTATGCCCATTATTCTATGGCTGGGTATCTGCAATCTCTGTTGTCCTCCAGTTCTGGCCTTTTGAGCATCCCCAATTTAATCACTCCACCATTGGCAGCTGTGCCTTCAGCTGCCCATGCCCCTGAGCTCCGGAATTCCCTTCCTGAAAGTCTCCGCCTCTCTACCTTTCCTCCTTTAAGGTTTTCCTTAGAGCTGCCTCTTTGCACAAGATGTTGGCCACCTGTCCTAATGTCTCCTTGGGTGGCTCGCTGTCAAATTTTGTTTGATAATCACACCTCTGAAACGCCTTGGGATGTTTTGCCATGTTAAAAGGGCTATGTAAATGCAGATTGTTGTAGCCATTGTAATGGGGGCTCTACAATGCATTTGAGCAATGGATACAGCTGAGGTGAGTGTTTTTGATGCTAATTGGAATACTCCTACAGTAGACAGCAAGGCAGGCAAATGGGACCCAGAAAGACCCAGGCAAAATATTCTATGCGTTGTTCCCAAAATTGGGATGATGGATAGCAATCAGGAACAATTATAGCAAGGACGTCTGTGAAGCCAAATCTCGGGAGAATTAGCCTGTTTCTTTCTTACCTTGCCCTGAGTTTTCCCCTCCTCTCCTGAAGGTGCAGACTCATGTTGGGGTACAATTCCACATGCACCATGGCTTTAAAGTGTCTTGGAGTCAAATGATCAATATGTCTCTGACCCATGTAACTGCCTTTGCTTTGAGCTGAGGCAGATGGGAAAGGAGTGATACAAGAGAGAAGAACGAACGTGCATTTATATCGCGCCCACTCACAACCTGAGGACGTCCTAAAGCGCTTTGTAGCCAATAAAGCACTGCACTTTTACATCCACCTCAGAGGGCAGATAGAACCTTGCTTTAACAGCTCTCTCAAAAGACGGCACCTCTGACCATGCAGCACTCCCTCAGCACTGGCACTGCGAATGCCAGCTTAGATCAGGTCTCTGGAGTGGGACTTGAACTCACTACCTCTGACTTTACGTAGAATGTACAGAACAGAAACAGGTCATTCAAGCCAACTGCTCTATGCTGGTGTTTGTGCTACCCACATAGCTGATGCCTAAAATCTGGAGCCAGCAACTGAAACACTAACTTGATATTGCGCCCTGCTCTTTTAAACACACTGGGTAACGTCCATTCAGTAGGTGTGCTATTCTAAAGGTTGTCGATCTGCTTTTAAAGAAATAATAATATAGTTTCAACTGGTGCCTAGAGGAAATTCAACCCCCTCCCCATCTCCCAATGTCAGTGCTCAGGAGAACCTGATATCAAATGTTAATCTGCCTGTTTCTTTATCAGAGCCCCCTGTTGTCATCACTGTGCCCCTGGATGACCAACATGTATTCGTAGATGACCGGGTTGAGTTCGATTGTGAGGTCTCGGAGGAAGGAGCGGTTGTTGTCTGGTAAGACATCTCCCTACCCCTCCTCCCCACCCAATTTTCTCCCCTTCCCATCCTGGAGAGGGTAACACAGTTAGGGTACATGGGGTAATGCAGACTTCATTCTTCATCTGTGGCTTATGAAAGGTTTTGATGGATGTGGAGAGAGTTGAGAAGCTGAGGTTGTTCTCCCTTGAGCAGAGAAAGTTAAGTGGGGGGGGGCGAGGGATTTAACAGAGGTATTCAAAATAATAATGGGTTTTGATAGAATAAATAAAGAGAACCTGTTTCCACTGGCAATAGGGTCAGTAACCTCAGCATGCAGATTTAAGGTAATTGGCAAAAGAATTGAAAGATGGCGGGGGAGGTGGATGGGAGGGAGATGAGATATTCTACTTACACGCGTTATTCTGATCTGGAATGTGCTGCCTGAAAGGGCAGCGGAAACGGATTCAATAATAACTTTCAAAAAGGAATTGGATAAATACTTGAAAAGGAAAATGGGGAACGAGAGGGGAGTGTAGGACTATTTGAACAGCTCTTTCAAAGGGCGGGCACAGGCACGGTGGACTGAATGGCCTCCTTCAGTGCTGGATGTCACCCCTGTGCCCGCTCACCTACATTGGGTCCCTGTGAAGCAATGCCTTGATTTTAAAATTTTCATCATTGTTTTCAACTCCCTCCATGGCGTCACCCCTTCCCTATCTCTGTCACCTCCTCCAAGCCCCACAACCCTCCGGGATTTCTGCCCTCCTCCAATCCTGGCCACTTGATCATCCCTGAATTTAATTGGCAGCCGTGTCTTCAGCTTCCATGACTCTGGAATCCCCTCCCGACACCTCTCCGACTCTCTAATTCACTTTCCTCCTTTAAGACACTCCTTAAAACCTATCTCTTTGACCAAATATTTGCCTCAATATCTCCCAATGTGGCTTGCTGCCATAATTTGTTTTATAATGCTCCTGTGAAGCACCTTGGGATGTTTTATTACATTAAAGGCACTATATAAATACAAATAGTTGTTATTGGATCCCAGTACAAGACCCTGTTTACATGAAGCGGGGAGGGAAGGGAGATGGAAAACTGATTTACGTCAAGCTCCTGTTCTGATCTGGTATCCAGTTGCATTAGAATGACATAGGTCAATTGTCGACTGCCAAACAGAGTGCAATGTCCTCCACTCGACCTTTGGCACCTCCTCCAACACAGAACCAGGCCATTCAGCCCAACTAGTCAGTGCTGGTATTTACACACCACATGAGCCACCTCCCTTCCCCTCGCCCTTATGCTAAACTTGCGATCTGAAGCAGTCAATACTACACCAGTGTGTGTAGCTGCAAGAGCCAGACTTATTAAGCCCCAATAAAAGAAGGTTTACAATAACTGGACAAATATTCAAATCCAGTGTAAAATGCAGAATGTCATCCTTTTTGAGTAAAGCTCTTTCTGCCTTCTCTCCTGGAGGCACTAGCCCTTCTTGGAGTGAGGTTCCAAGGGTGTCGGCAGACTTCCAGACCCTCAGTTTCAGGCCCATCCGTTATTCACAAGTCCAGATGGCAGGCTGTTTATTCAGGAAAGTCATTGAGGCAGAGCCTGACCCTGTGCTCATCTGGCACCTGCTGGCATGCGTGTGGCAGAGATTGCCAGCAGGAGCCCCTCCCCCACCCCCCCCCCACCCCAGCCAATTGTCCCCTTCTGGGGCCCCGGAGGCTCAAAATCAGTTGGCTGCACCACCACCCCCCCCCCCTCCCCCCCTCACTGCAATAAACTAATTCAGCGCATTCGCCAAGGAGTGAACCTAAGAGCTTCTGATCGGTATGACTCAGTATCACACGACAATAACAACAACCTGCCTTTAGCATAGTATCAGTGTCCCAAGACACTTCAAAGGTGCATCACCACTAAATTTTGACACTGAGTCACAATGAGATTTTAGGACAAAAGTTTGGTCAAAGAGGTAGGTTTTTGAGGAGCGCCTTAAAGGCGGAAGTGAAGCAGACAGTTTTAGGGAGGCTATTCCAGCAGAGGTGTCTTAGGGCAGAGGTGTCTGGTCTGCAGTAAGGGTTACAAAAGTCTTAGCTTTCCTCCTTTGTTTTAGGTCAAAGAATGGGGTTGAGTTGACCCGAGAGGATTCGCTGAAATATCGCTTGAAGAAGAGTGGGAAGAAGCATATGTTGATCATTAATGATGCCACCAAGAACGATGCAGGACGCTTCAAGATCATGACCAACGGAGGCGAATCAGAAGCTGATTTGATCGTGGAAGGTACTTCACTGCGAGCTAGAGAGAGTGAAATGGGGGTGGGGAGGTTGTCTGGGCCTGTTCTAAACAGCGGGGAAGGGGCTCGAGCATTTGTAGGCAGAGAAACACGCAGCCATCTGACTGTCTCTTGCTAGTTAGTTTGTCTAACAAGGCATTCAAAAAAAAAAAGCAGTAGAGTTTTTGTCGTGGTTGAAGGGAGATTTAATAGAGGTATTCCAAATTATGAGGGGTTTTTGATTGCCTGTGTGTTCTTGCATCGGTATTTCAGACAAGGTCCTGCAGATATTGCAGAGTTTTGCTGACCTGACATTGAAGGCGCAGGAACAGGCTGTCTTCAAGTGTGAGGTGTCTGATGACAAGGTCACGGGCAAGTGGCTGAAGAACGGGATAGAGGTGATTCCGAGTAAGCGCATCCACATCACACACAAAGGCCGGTAGGTTCTACTCTCTTCCTACAATGGTAATTCACTGGATTTTTATTGTAACTACCCCACTCCCCCCACATCACCCTCAACCCAACCTCCCTCCAGGCAGACAGACAGATGTCACCCCCAGGGTAAGGTTGATCTGCTGTCCCCCCCCCACACCCGATACCACCTCTGATCTTCAGAGACTCCTGCCAAATATGCTGATCCAAGTTCTCAGTAATCGTCACGCCTAGTGGGAATCAACAATGTGGGATTGTTGATGACTGTTCTATGGCATATATTTGACCTGTGTGATATAATTCTTTCCCATGGCTACACTGCCATTGCACTTGCTGACTTGAATTCCCCCCCCCACACCCCGCCAGCAACCCCCCCCCACCGTAACTTGGACATTGGGTCATCTCTGTTCCTCTCCACAGGTTTCATAAACTTGTGATTGACGACATCACGCCAGACGATGAAGCTGATTACACCTTCATTCCAGACGGCTACGCCATCTCCCTCTCTGCCAAGCTCAACTTCTTGGGTACGAGGCACTGAGTCACTTCAAGAGCTTCCATTGTCCGGGTTAATGCACATAGTTTGTACAGGGCTACATCTGATATTTGCAAGTTGGTGATTTTGTATATGTAATATATATGCAGGACTGTGATGGGGTATACATGAGATATGCAAGACTGTGATTGGGTATATGTAATGTAAACAGGACTGTAAACAAACCAAAAGATTGGAGATTGTAGCAATAGAGATGCTATTAAAGGACCAAGATCGTGAAAGAAGTCACGAGCTAGCGAGTTCTAGATTTTTCGGCCTACCAGGTAAAGGCTCTGAATCAGTGACCAGTACATTATTTCATTCTAGTCCTGCAGTTTATTTTGATAAAGGTAATTAAGCATTCTACGGGGCTATATAATAAAGGGGAGGATGTTTTGCTACAGCTATACCAGGCCCTGGTTCATGCTTTAGAAAGGATATATGGACTTTGCAAGGAGATGCAAGTGCAGATTCACCAGATGAATGGTCTCTTCCTGATCCTACGATCCTATCCGAGGTTATTGACAATAAATGAGGACAAAATTCTATTTTTCTTTTGGCTGACGATTTTATTTCCTCTTTCCCTTGTGTCTTTCAGAGATTAAAATTGACTACGTACCCCGACAAGGTGAGGTTTTTGAATGTTAGTATTCAACGTTTGCTTTAAATATAGTGTTTGCATTTTTAATTTAAACTGAGTGATCGGCCAAATGGATTGTTATGTCTTGTGTAGTACAAGGCTTCTATCGCAAGGTGATTATATAATTTTTGTTGTGAATGCTAGCCCTTCTGAAAGTGTGACCCTTTCTCTCTCATTGTCCATCTCTCTTTTGTCTCCCTCTCTGGTGCGCATCTTTCTTTCTATCTTTTTTTTCTCTCTCCTCCTCTTTAGAGTGTGATCTTGCTTTCTCTTTCACTGTCTCTGTCACTTCTAAACTTTGTTTTAAAATGCAGAGCCTCCCAAGATCCACCTTGACTGCACAGGCAGTGTGGTTTCCCAAAATACCATTGTTGTGGTAGCTGGTAACAAGCTCCGGTTGGATGTCGATGCCAGCGGTGAACCTCCTCCAACTATTACCTGGTTCAAGTCGGATCAGGTAAGCATCTCCAGTCATTCCCCAGGTTGTTCTTGTGGCAATTAAATGCTTTGCTTTTTATTGTCAATTTCATTCCGCACTCACCAGACGTACTCAAGAAGCACATCCCTGGTGCTCCAGACGCACACCCTCTGGGAAATTAGATGGCCACTCTGGTACTCCAGACTCACAACTCCTGGTACACCAGACGGCACACCCTGTAGTCTTACAGATGGCACCCTTTGGCCTTTCCAGACGGCCATTCTTTGTCCTCCAGACAACCACCCTGTGGCACTCTCATGTATGAAATTAGGGAGTGACACTGGGGCTTTCCTTTGGGTATTCTCCTGATCGGCTGCTGTAACTGCAGTGACCAATCAGGGTTGGGATCCTCACGCAAGCTATGTGAGTGGGAAGTTTAAACAGCTGATCAAGAGAACGCCGAATAAAAATATCCCATTAGCCTGCAAACTATTCAACTGTAAAAGGCATCATAGTCAAGCCTCATCCTGCCCTTAGCTCACCTTGATCATACAGACTCGATTCCAACAGGATAGCTATCAGAAGTAGAAACATCAGCTGACTCTCTGCTCCCTGGACCAGGGCTGCTATCAACCTTTACTCAATAAAACGATAAGAAAGGAATTGAACCTTCTACATGGGTGTTGTGTGTTACTGCCTACCTGCATTTAAACCCTTACATCAGCTGTACATGGCCACCACTGCTCTGAAAGTAAGGGGCAGAAGGAAAAATACTAACTTATGAATGTCATGTTGGCTGCACATTCCCAAAGCATCCTAGTGAAACTGAGCAAGCTCATTCGAAAATGTGTAATCTGCATTACCTGCTTTGAGAAAAACTATTTTCATAGTGTGGTTCATTTTTTAGTGTGAAATAAATAAAAATGTAATGATTTAGCCCCTCTACTGCAGTCCTGGCAGAGACCAGGCAACCCAGCACAAAAGCAGGAATCAAACGTGCTCCTACCTGGTTTGCACATCATAAAATCCAGGCTGACACTCCCAGTGCAGTATTGAGGGGGTGCTGCACTGTCAGAGGTGCAGTCCTTCGGATGAGGAATTAAAGCAAAGCCCTGTCTACGCTCTCAGGTGGACTAAAAGATCCCATGGTACTATTTCGAAGAGCAGGAAAGCTCTCTCTGGTGTCCTGGCCAATATTTATCCCTGAACCAGTGTCATTAAAAGCAGATAATCTGTTCATTATCACATTGCTGTTCGTGGGAGCTTGCTGTGCACAGATTGGCTGCTGTGATTCCTACCTGAGTACACTTCAAAAGTACTTCATTGGTTGTGAAGCACTTTGGGACATCCTGAGATCATGAAGGTTGCTATATAAATGCAAGTCTTTGTTTCTTTTAACCCACTATCACTTCAGAATGTAATTTATAAATGATTAGCCAATTTGCTCAGAAGTAAATTTGTGAGTCATTGTTAATAGATTACACCGAACATTGCTTCTGGGAGCAAATGGGGCTGAAGCTCATTAACACATCGACTCACTTTTGTTTTTTCCTCTCTTACCTGTTAAGCAGTAATGAATGGGGAAACATGCAAATTTATTTCGGATTTACCTGGTTTGCAAATCTCATTAATTCCACAGCATTGAAGCTGGCAGCACAGCCCCAGAGGGATTTGACAGTTTGTGGGTTGAGCAGGAGAGGAGATCGGTGAAGGAAATTGACTTAAATGAGTTTGATTAGTTACACATTTGTGTCAAATTGCTCACAATCATCCCCAAACATGGCAGTGGGAGATAATTGGTAGTGATCGTCATTACTTACCTCAACACTTTTCTTCACATTGGCCATGTCCTTCCACTGTCTGCTGTACCATCTGTTTAGTGATAGGTCACTTGCCTGATCAAATGAGGCTGTTTCTCTTTACTCTTCCACTGTCCACAAAGATATCTAGGGTCTCAACTTGCTTCTATGGCTTGGCGATCAACACTCTAGTCATAGGTTCAAATCCCATTCCAGAAACTTGAGCACATAGTCTAGGTTGACACTCGCAGTGCAGTACTGAAGGAGTGCTGCACTGCCTTTCAGATGAGAGGTTAAATTAAGGCCTTGTCTTCCCTCTGAGGTGGATCCCACGGTACTATTCTGAAGTATGAGGGTTCTCCCTGATGTCCTGGCCAATATTTATCCCTCAAGCAACATCACAAAAGCAGATTAGCTGGTCATTTATCTCACTTTGCTGTTTGTGGGAGCTTGCTGTGTGCAAATTGGCTGCTGCATTTCCTAGACTACAACAGTGACTACACTTCAAAAAGTACTTCCTTGGCTGTAAACCACTTTGGGGTATCCTGAGGTGGTGAAAGGCGATTATATAAATGAAAGTCTTTCTTTCTCCTTCCTGAATGTCTAAGTTTACACACTCCACAACGGGGTTGCCATTGATGACTGTCTACAATGCTTAGATAAAAAAGGTAAGAAATTAAATTTATATAGCTGCCTTTCATGACCTCAGGATGGACATCACAAAGCACTTGCTAGCCAGTGAAATACTTCCTTGAAGTATTTTTGAATACTTTTAGGCAAAAAAAAATCTAACCTTAGTCTGGAGTGGAAAATTAGTCCTTGTAATGCTTGCTAATTTTGAGAGCAGATTTGTGTTGTGGGCCCATTTCTATGAGGACTTGTACTGAGATCTCATAGAGCTCTTGGAGTTGGCCATGAGAAGATACTGTGATTTCTTGGGTGGAATTTTATGCTCTTCCCCGTGGCGGGTTTGGAGGTGGGGAGACCATAAAATCGTGTGGGATGGTGGCAGGGTGGGGGGGGGGGGGGGTGACCTGCCTCCGCTGAAATTTAGTCTGGGTGGGAAGGCCCGTGAATGGCCTTCCCGCCGCCCCCCCCCCCCCCACCAATTGAGGCGCTTAACTGGGTAATTAACCCCCAATTAAGGGCCTCTTCCCACCGCATCCGCTGCCTGGGAAGCACGGCACAAGAAACAGTGCGGGCTGCTTTCCTGCTCCAGGCGGATGGGGGTCCCTTGCTCAAAGGCACTTAGTGCCTGAACGAGGGACCCAGCATCGGGAAGGGGGAGGCGGGTGTCCGCTGAGGGCCACCCTCCTTGCCCTTGCTGCTGACCCCCCCTTCCCCCTGCCTGCAACCCTCCCACCCTGGACCTACCTGGTTCCAGTGCTGCTCCTCGGTGTTTGGTCACTGCAGCTACGGCAGCAGCCACTGCCTCTGCGGTAGCACAGCAGCTGCTGGCCTCTGATTGGGATTTCCGGTGATGGGGGTCCTAAATCCTATGGAAGGCCCGCCGCTGTCCAGTTAAGTGCCTGATTGGCACTAAATTCGGTGGGCCTTCTGTAGAAGAGGCGACGCGGGTATCTCGGCGTCGGTTTCCCCCAACGTCGAGACCCCCTCTGCCAGCATAAAATTCCCCCCATTGAGTCTTGGCTGGCTTCCAAGTCGGTTCCTCGGGTGGAAGACTGACCCAGTAGAGTCAAACAACTTTAATATCTTACAGCGACTGCCAAACATATGGCCTCCAAAGAAAGAACTTGCATTTGTATAGCGCCTTTCACAAAGTCAGGATATCCCAAAGCGCTTTTTTGACAATAAAGTTGGTCACTGTTGCAATATAGGAACCGTAGCAGCCAAGTTGTACACAGCAAGCTCCCACAAACAGCAATCAGACCAGATAATTTGTTTTTAGTGATATTGGTTGTGGGATAAATATTGGCCAGGCTATTGAGTGAGAAATCCCCTGCTGTTCATTGAAATAGTGCTCTGGGATCATTTACACCCAACTGAGAGGGAAGACAGAGCCTCAGTTTAACATCTAATTCGAAAGTTGATATCTCCGACAGTGCAGCACTCCCTCAGTACTGGCACTGCCAGCCTAGAATTTGTGCTGAAGTTTCTGGAATGGGATTTGAACCCATGAGCTTCTGCATCCTCCTGGAAGTCAAGTGTGCTAACCACTGAACCATGGCTGATAATGCCATTTTAAGACTGAATGAATCCACTTTGGTTTAGGGGTGAATGCGTGGCTGCCTGAGGCAAACAAAGTAGTACTTAATGAACAATATGACAGAATCAAAGAAGGAACACCCCCCCCCCCCCCCCTTAGCTGTATTCATTATTTTCCTGCCCAGGAATTCTCGGATGTAGAAGGACGCCTGCGCATCGAGACAAAGAACAACCTCAGCAGTTTGGTGTTGGAAGGAGCGCTGAGAGAGGATGAGGCAAAATACAACATCCTGGTCCAGAACCCAGCTGGCGAAGATAAGGCTGTCATCATCATCAAAGTTGTTGGTAGGTCATAGTGGGGGGGAAAACATGGTAGGAACAAGTGCAGTTGTTCTCGAAACAAGGAAACAAATCCTTTTCTGGAGAAAAATTTTAAAAGGAAATCTGGACTCAAAAATAATTTTCCCCTCGTGTACTCACCTGTGTCTCATGTGGAGGTATTAATTCCTGAGGTAATCGATGTATTTGTCTCTTCAGCAAAGTAAATCTCTGAATTTAAACTATGATCCCATCCTGCCTCCTGTCCTGTCTTCTGTCTACTTTGGACTGGGAGGAAATGGAAAACTGAAAGGAAACCTGTAATTATTTTCAGGATAATGTGTTTGTGATTATCTCTATTGCCTCGGCTAGTATTTATATCCAGAATCGCTGCTCGGTGTTCAATTGACTTTTACAGGGATCCTGAAATCTAGGCCAGTATCTACATGCATTGAGGGATGGCCAACAGCTTCAACCTACAGAAATCTCCCGTCCTACTGTCGTGTGATACGTTGCTTAATCAACCATCAGGAAACGCTTTCTGCTCTGTATCTGAGAAAGTCCGTTTGAATCCGAGGCCTTCAGAGCATCCAGCACTTTGAATGCTTTGTCCACTCTTAATAATCCTTGGCTCTATGTTTTTTTTAATTCATTCATGGGATGTGGGCGTCGCTGGCCAGGCCAGCATTTAGTGCCCATCCCTAATTGCCCTAACTGAGTGGCTTGCTAGGCCATTTCGAGGGCATGTAAGAGTCAACCACATTGCTGTGGGTCTGGAGTCACATGTAGGCCAGACCAGGTAAGGACAGCAGATTTCCTTCCCTAAAGGACATTAGCGAACCAGGTGGGTTTTTACAGCAATCGACAATGGTTTCATGGCCATCATTAGACTAGCTTTTTAATTCCAGATTTATTAATTGAATTCAAATTCCACCTCCTGCTGTGGAACCAGAGCAATACCCTGGGTCTCTGGGTTACTAGTCCAGTGATAATACCACTACGCCACCGCCTCCCCCTTCTGCCCAATTTTGATATGGAGCAACTGTTGTTGTGTTGGCAAGTGCACAATCTTAGCCTCTCAGTCTTTGTGTTGCAGATGTCCCTGATCCCCCTGCGAATGTCAAGATCACTGGCATTGGAGAGGATTGGTGCACAGCAGCGTGGGACATCCCCAAGTATGATGGTGGCCAGCCCGTTACAGGTACAGCATGTTCCAGATGAGATCCACTGGGTGGTTATCAAACCAAGTTTAAAATTTTTGCCACTTAAAGAGAAGAAAAATTGAGAGGGGATACTGGTTTGGTATAAAGGTAGCAGGCCAGCTCACTTGGGATGAGCAATGCCATAGGAAATCCACCAGCATTGAAAACAAATACTGCGGATGCTGGAATTCTGAAATAAAAAAGAAAGTGCTGGAAATACTCAGCAGGTCAGGCAGTATCTGTGGAGAGAGAAACAGAGTTGATGTTTCAGGTCAGTGACCTTTCATCGGAACTGGGAAAAGTTAGAAATGTAATGGTGTTTAGGCAAGTGAAAGTGGGGAGGGTGGAAAAAGAACAGAAGGGAAGGTCTGTGACAGGGTGGATAGCAGGAGAAATGAAAGGACAAAAGATGTAAAGGTGCAGAGCCAAAGGGAGTGGTAATGGGCCAAGTAAAGAAACAAAAGATGGGTCAGGAGGAGGTGTGAATGGCAGACCGATGAACAGCTACTGTCTGAAAGCAGAAACAAGGGAAAAATGGGAATAAACCGAAACACTGCAAAGAAAAGGCAACAAAATGGGGACAAAATTAGGGTCGGATGTTGTTGAACACAGTGTTGAGTCCAGTAGGCTGTAGAGTGCCTCTTTTCCATGTTCGTGAGAGGGCTGCCTCTCTCTTACATTACAGAGAAAGATTCCTTTGCTCTATATTATAGGTTCAGAGAGGGTCAGGTACAGCAGGGAATTTCTCTGCTTGGCCCTCTGTAAGAAGAAAGACTTGCATTTGTATAGCACTTTTCACGACCACCAGACATCTCCAAGCGCTCAACAGCCCACAAAGTACTTTTGAAATGTATTTTGTGATGTAGGAAACGCAGCAGCCAATTTGCGCACAGCAAGCTCCCACAAACAACAATGTGTTAATGACCAGATAATCTGTTTTTGTGATGTTGGTTGAGGGATAAATATTGGTCAGGACACCAGGCAGACCTCCCCTGTTTGTCTTCGAAATAGTGCCCTGGGATCTTTTACAAACCCACCTGAGCAGGTAGTTGGGGCCTCAGTTTAACATCTCGTCTGAAAAGCGGCGCCTCTGACGGTACAGCACTCCCTTAGTACTGCACTGTAGTGTCAGCCTTGATTTTTGTGCTTAAGTCCTGGTGTCCGGCTTGAACTCAGAACCTTGTGACTCAGAGGTGACCAACTGAGCTGCTGTATTATAGAGAGAAGAAGGGGGAGACTCCATGTAATGTGTTATTTGCTTCACAGTCTCGAAGCAATGATTATTGTTGCCTCTACCTGCAGGTTACTTGCTGGAAAGAAAGAAGAAAACTAGCATGAGATGGATGAAGTTGAACTTTGAACCTATACAAACAACAAGCTTCACTGCCAGTCGGATGATAGAGGGCTGTCTTTATGAGATGCGAGTGTATGCTGTGAATGGGATTGGCACGTCCCAGCCTAGCATTTCCTCAAGGACATTCATGCCACTTGGTGAGTAAAGGGCAGCATTGGGAGCTGCAAATTGATCATAATGAAAAAGGCAGATGGGCAGCATTCTGTCAGAAACTGAACGGGAGCTTCATTTTAATTATAAAGCAGGATTCTTTTATCGAGACTTTTAGGAAGCTTTTCCTCTTCCAGCAATTCTCGCCTAACGTGCTGTGGGGGGTTAGGAGTTTGTGCGTTTATGCAGAGGAGCACCGCTGGCACAGGAGTTCCCATGGTCGTGATACCCATGGCAATTGCCAAACTAAATCTACCGCTAAGCATTTGTTTTGTCTCTAGCCGTACCCGGTGAGCCAATGCACTTAGTTGTTGATGATGTTACTGACACCACAACCACCCTGAAGTGGAGAATACCTGAGCGGATTGGTGCTGGTGGATTGGATGGATACCTCATTGAATATTCAAAGGAAGGCTGTAAGTACCAGACAGTTAATTGATTCCATATCTCAGAGTGGCACTTAATGAGTATTTAACTGGAGCTAATGTCAGTAGTCATTTGCACTGTCTCTGAATCCCATCCCTTGCCATTTGAGTTGGTCTAATATCCAGACCAAATGGGCCATTTGCAGTCAGGTTTACTGACTCTAAGCCTCTCACCTGCCAATACTTTTTGCTGCTTGGCCATGTAGTCCTGTGATGGTTAAGCATATCGTTACACAGAGGGTTATTGGGAGTGTGAAATACCTTGCCAAGGGCAGTGGTTGAGTGGACCCAACTGCATCTTTTTTTTTATTTGTTCTTGGATGTGAGCATCGCTGGCAAGGCCAGCATTTATTGCCCTTCTCTAATTGCCCCTTGAGAAGGTGGTGGTGAGCCGCCACCTTGAATTACTGCAGTCCTTGTGGTGTAGGTACACCCACAGTGCTGTTGGGGAGGGAGTTCCAGGATTTTGACCCAGGGCTAGTGAAGGAACGACAATATATTTTCCAAGTCAGGATGGGGAGTGACTTGAAGGGGAATTTGCAGGTGGTGGTGTTCCCAAGCGATGGTAACACTATTGAATGTCAAGGGGAGATGGTTAGATTCTCTTTTGTGGGAGTAGGTCATTGCCTGATGATATGGTGATTTAGGGGAATGTGAACCAACATTTGAAACAGAGGAAGGTTGAGGCTATGGGAAGTAAGCAGGGCACTGGAATTCATTTTTGAATTGATCTATTAGGGAGCTGACAGATGCAGGATGGGCCAAATGGCCTTTTTCTATACGCTAACCTTAATTGGAGCTTTGAGATGGGGCTTGATTTGGGAACAAAGCTTCTAAATGGCAAGAGCAGCCAATGGGGTCAGACAGAAAAGAGCTCAGAAATGTTTTAAAATGAAATTTGTATGATTTTTGTTTTAGTTAGAAAAAAGGACTTGCATTTATTTGGTCCGTTTCGACAACTGGACGTCTCAAAGTGCTTTACAGCCACTGAAGTATTTTTAAAGTGTTATTATGTAGAAAATGCAGCAGCCAATTTCTGCACAGTAAGATCCCACAAACAGCAATGTGATAATGACCAGATGATCTGCTTTTGGGATGTTGGTTGAGGGATAAATATTGGCTCAGGAGGTGGGGGGAGGGGGGGGGCGGAGAACTCCCCTGCTCTTCTTCAAAATAGCACCGTGGGATCTTTTACATCCACCCAAGCAGGCAGATGGGGCCTCAGTTTTATATCTCATCTGAAAGGATGGCACCTCCGACGGTACAGCACTCCCTCAGTACTGCACTGGAGCGTCAGCCTTGGTTTTCGTGCTCCAGCCCTGGGGTGGGACCTAAACCCAGAGCCTTGTAATTCAGAAGCAAGAGTGCTCCTACTGAGTCACAGCTGACACTAATAAGCTGTTATGTTTCCACTTCTTTCTGCAAATTCACCCATGGCGTCACCAACATGGCTGACAAAAAAGAGAGGGGAAACTTGTAACAGCTTTCCACAGGTGCCAGCCTGCATCCAGCTCCCAGCAACCTGCTGAGGTGACCACCCGTTTCTTAAAAGCTTCCAATCTGTCCAACGTCCAGGAGAATACGGCAACGGTGGGTCATCGTTCCATCCAGTGGCCTTTCTGAGTGAGTGTGTCAAGTTTAGTGCCAAACTAAAGTCACTATCTGTGTTGTCACCTCATTCTCGTGTTCCTTGCAAGCAACAGACTTGGAAGGAGCTCTCATCTACCAATCTGGATTGGACCTGAAATCAATGTGAAAGACCAACAGTCTCAAAACCCATGCACCAGTTCCCACAAGCCTTTTCAGTCCCCCTTCCCTCTGTATCATACAGTCATACAGCACAGAAACAGGCTCTTCGGCCCATCGTGTCCGTGCTGGCCATCAAGCACCAATCTATTCTAATCCCATTTTCTAGCATTTGGCTCCTAGCCTTGTGTGCTATGACATTTCAAGTGCTCATCTAAATAAATAAATCAAACCACTTGTTTTCCCACTGCCTTATCCCCTAGGCAAGCTGGCCAGGTGTGGGAATAGCACATTGGAACAGGAGGAGGCCATTCAGCTCCTTGAGCCTATTCTGTTATTCAGTTAGATCATGGTTGCTCTGTATCTGAGCTCCATCTACCTGCCCTAATCCTCAGTACCCTTACCTAACCAAAATCCCTCAATCTCAGTTTTGAATGCAGCTGCTCTCTATATTGTTTTAAGCACAAACCTCTGCCTCTCTGCAGCCGATGAATGGATCGCAGCCAACACTGAACTGGTGGAGCGCCTAGGATACACGGTCAAAAACCTTCCCACGGGAGAGAAGATTAACTTCCGTGTGCGGGCGGTGAACATAGCTGGAAAGGGCTTACCCGCCATACTTGCCCAGCCAGTCACTATCCGCGAGATTCTCCGTAAGTAGAATTTGCGGACTGCAACCAAATAAACTGTGTAAAAACTAAATATATCAGCCAATGATGGAGGTTTCAGCTTTGAGGGGCATGGGAGCTCAGCAACAAAATCTAATCTATACGTGTGAGATGCCTTCTTCGGGTGAAATTTGGGTAGTCTCAACGGGGTTCATATTCTGTTAGCAACAGTTAGCTTTAATTAGCAGGATGTGCCCAGGCAGCAGGAGCACTGGTAGGAACATTAGCAACAGGGTGAAGCCATTCAGCCCTTCGAACCTGTTCCACTATTCAATTAGATCATGGCTGATCTGTATCTTAAATCCATTTACCCACCATAGCTCCATATTCCTTGATATTTTTACCTAACAAAAATTTAACGCTCAGCCTTGAGAGCTCCAATTAACTCACCATACACAGTCTTTTGGGCTTGTCGTTCCTCTTTATCCATAGAGTGGTTGCAATGTGGAACTTTCTATCGTAGGGAGAAGTTGGGAACAGTATAGATGCCTTAAAGGGGAAGCCAGATAAGTACATGAGAGAAAGGAATAGAAGGTTATGCTGATAGAGGGGTGGGGGGAGGCTTGTGTGGAGCAAAAACACCAGCATGGACCAGTTGGGCCGAATGGCCTATTTCTGTGTTGCAACTGCTATGTATAGTAAAATAAGTAGAAATATGAATTGATTGTTTGGGCAACAGGGTACAATAAAAAGAAAGCGATCAAAAGAATACTATACTTCAGCGAAGCTTTAGTTGGATGGTTGGATAGTCTTTGAACCTTGGTCATGTTTGGTTCTTGACAGCTCCATCACCATCGGTTGTTTAATGTTACAGTGTAATTGTCAAGGCCGAGGCACTGCAGATTTGCCAGCGCACTCTGTAATCTTTCTTTCTTCCTTTCTTTTCCATGTAGAACACCCGAAAATCTGGCTGCCACGCCAACTGAGACACACACTGATTAAGAAAGTTGGCCAGCAAATCAATATTATGATCCCATTCCAGGTGAGAAACTTCTGGGTGTGTATTCTGGGGTGTGCACCTACAAACGCTTCTTTGACATGACCCTTGGTGGGGGAGCATTCATTTCATAGGATGATACAGCGCAGAAGAAGGCCATTCATCCCATTATGCCTGTGCCGGGAACAGCATCACTTCCCCATTTGGGCATTGAACCTCGATTTCCCGCATGACAGACGGCAATATTCACCACTATATTAATCTATCCCCGAGCCAGGACGTGGAGATGAAATAGCAATGAAAGCATAGAGCAAGAAAACTGTAAGCAAGTCAAGACCTGCCTACAGAACATGTAGAATGTGTCCCATCCTGAACCACACCCCATTATGAACTCGACCCAACCCAGTTAATCGCCCAAGAATTTTTCTCCTGGGTTGCTTTCCTTGACATGATTTCCAGTGATCTCAGGATTTGGGAACCAACATCAAAGCATAAAGAAGCATGGAATGTACTTGACCCCTTGACCCCTGTAAGATCATAAGAAATAGGAGCAGGAGTAGTCCATTCGGCTTGTTCAGCCATTCACCATGATCATGGCTGATCTTCTACCTCAACTCCACCTTCTCGCACTATCCCTATGACCCTTAATTTCCTTAATATCCAAAAATCTACTGATCTCTGTCTTGAATGTACTCAACAACAGCTCCCTGGGGTAGAGAATTCCAAAGATTTATAACCTTCTGAGTGAAGACATTTCTCCTCATCTCTCCTAAATGACCATCCCCTGATCCTGAGACTGTTGTCCCTAGTTCTAGACTACCCAACTGGGGAAACATTTTTGCAGCATCTGCCCTTTCAAGCTCCTTAAGAATTTTATATGTTTCAATGAGATCACATCTCATTCTTCTAAACTCTCGGGAATATAGGCCCAGTCTACTCAAACTCTCCTCATAGGACAATCCCCTCATCTCAGAAATCAGTCTGGTGAACCTTCGTTGCCCTCCCTCCAAAGCAACTATGTTCTTCCTTACGTAAAAAGACAAAAACTGTACACAGTTCTCCAGGTGTGGTCTCATCAAGGCCCTCTACAATTGCAGTAATATAGAAACATAGAAAATAGGAGCAGGAGTAGGCCATTCAGCCCTTTGAGCCTGCTCCGCCATTCATTATGATCATGGCTGATCATCCAACTCAGTAACCTGTTCCCGCTTTCGCCCCATATCCTTTGATCCCTTTAGACCCAAGAGCTATATCTAACTCCTTCTTGAAAACATACAATGTTTTGGCCTCAACTGCTTTCTGTGGTAACGAATTCCACAGGTTCACCACTCTCTGGGTGAAGAAATTTCTCCTCATCTCAGTCCTGAAAGGTTTACCCTGTATCCTGAGACTATGACCCCTGGTTCTGGACTCCCCCACCATCAGGAACATCCTTCCTGCATCTACCCTGTCAAGTCCTGTTAGAATTTTATAGGTTTCTATGAGATCCCCCCTCACTCTTCTGAACTCCAGTGAATATAATCCTAACCGATTCAATCTCTCCTCATACGTCAGTCCTGCCATCCCAGGAATCAGTCTGGTAAACCTTTGCTGCACTCCCTCTATAGCAAGAACATCCTTCTTCAGATAAGGAGACCAAAACTGCACACAATTTCCCAGGTGCGACCTCACCAAGACCCTGTATAATTGCAGCAAGACATCCCTGCTCCTGTACTCGAATCCTCTCGCTATGAAGGCCAACATACCATTTGCCTTTTTACCGCCTGTTGCACCTACATGCTTACCTTCAGCGACTGGTGTATGAGAACACCCAGGTCTCGTTGCATATTCCCCTCTCTCAGTTTATAGCTGTTCAGATAATAATCTGCCTTCCTGTTTTTGCAACCAAAGTGGATAACCTCACATTTATCCACATTATACTGCATCTGCCATGCATTTGCCCACTCACTCAACTTGTCCAAATCACCCTGAAGCCTCTCTGCATCCTTCTCACAACTCACCCTCTCACCCAGTCTTGTGGCGTCTGCAAATTTGGAGATATTACATTTAGTTCTCTCATCTAAATTATTAATACATATTGTGAATAGCTGGGGTCTTAGCACCGATCCCTGCGGTATGCCAATAGTCACTGCCTGCCATTTGGAAAAAGACCCATTTATCCCTACTCTTTGTTTACTGTCTTCTATCCATTGCAATACACTACCCCGAATCCCATGCGCTTTAATTTTACATGCTAATCTCTTATGTGGAACTTTGTCGAAAGCCTTCTGAAAGTCCAAATAAACCACATCCACTGACTCCCCCTCATCAACTCTACTAGTTACATCCTCGAAGAATTCTGGTAGATTTGTCAAGCATGATTTCCCTTTTGTAAATCCATGCTGACTCTGTCCGATTCTACCACTGTTCTCCAAGTGCTCTGCTATAAAATCTTTGATAATGGACTCTAGAATTTTCCCCATTACCGACATCAGGCTGACTGGTCTATAATTCCCTGCTTTCTCTCTAACTCCCTTTTTAAATCGTGGGGTTACATTAGCTACCCTCCAATCTGTAGGAACTGTTCCAGAGTTTATAGCATCTTGGAAGATGACCAGCAATGCATCCACTATTTCTAGGGCCTCTTCCTTAAGTACTCTGGGATGCAAACCATCAGGCCCTGAGGATTTATCGGCCTTCAATCCCATCAATTTCCCCAACACCATTTCTCTACTAATACTGATTTCCTTCAGTTTTTACAGTCAGTAAGACTCCTTCACTCTTATACTCCAATCCCTTTCTAATAAAGGGTAATGCAGCATTTGTTTTCAAATACATCGTCAGGCAGTCCCTAATCTGAGAGAGACCATACCTACTTGTTAATCTCCTGCGGTAGTAATGTGGAATGTTAAGACCAAGTATAGTCTTCAGATGAAGTGAGTTTAGAGGAAGACAGGTAACTGGTCTAGGATGAGGAGAAGTAATTGAGTTCCCATTTTAAAGTCCTACATTCTAACTTTATTCCTATATTCAGATCTATCCTAAAAACGCCGATGTATAACATTGTAATTATGCCCTCCCACTAGTGGTGATGCTGTAGCACTTCAGTTGGGTTAAAAGTGTGATTACAGTGTGGCACAGTGTTTACATAGGCAATTTTCATTATAAATGTGGATGTAAGAATTTATGATGGAAAAGGGGAAAGAAAGTGTGCGCAGATGTAAAATTTTTTATGTAATACTATTTGCTTCCCATAGCCTTGCACATGGGGAATCACAACCAAGTATTCAGGTTATCAGGTCAGAGGGCAGGGCGAGGAAGAGTGGAAAGGACAGTGGAGCAAACGAGGGACAAGAGCGAGAACAGGGAAGAGGATGGCTAGGGGATGAGGTGAGAAATGAGTAGTGGGCAGAGAAAATGGGTGTGGGAGCATGGAGATGGGGAGAGGAGTGGGGGGATAGGATAGGGAGAGAAAGATGGGGAATGAGGGACGAAGGAAAGAGGTGATAGCAAAGAGATTGAGGAGGGGAGTTGAAGGAGTATAACAGAGACCGAGCAAAGGCAGGGCAATTACTGGAGTAGAGATGGGGCTGTGGGGAAAGGGGACAGTTACTTTCACAGCAGAGATGGGGTGGTCTGGTTGCACTCTCTGGAAAGCGGTGGGGTGCAACTTCTGTCTTATGTCCTGCTGTGTGTGTCCACAAATTATTTTAAGTCAGGAGCTTTGAAGTGGGATCTTCACACCTGGTCAAAGGTACGAAATGTGAGTGAGGTGCCGTGTCTTCTGCAGGGTAGGGAGGGGGAGGGTCATCTATCAGAAGTGGGGATCTTCACACCCTCTCTCTGGGCTGGATTTGAGTTAGAGGTGACAGGAGAGCGTCTAAACATGTTCTGATGTAGGTCTGTACGTCTGTAACCAAAACGGAGTCTGGCTGTGATCTCGCACTAACGTGCCTGAGATCTGAGGAGGCATTAAATCACGAGGGGGGAAAAGAAAAGCCTGTATGTGGATGAGGTAAAATTTTACCAGGACACTGTGGCAAGGCAGAATTGCTGTTCTCCCTACCTTCTTTCTTTTCTTTGGCCTCCTTATCTTGAGAGACAATGGGTAAGTGCCTGGAGGTGGTCAGTGGTGTGTGGAGCAGCGCCTGGAGTGGCTATAAAGGCCAATTCTAGAGTGACAGGCTCTTCCACAGGTGCTGCAGAAAAATTTGATTGTCGGGGCTGTTACACAGTTGGCTCTTCCCTTGCGCCTCTGTCTTTTTTCCTGCCAACTGCTAAGTCTCTTCGACTTGCCACACTTTAGCAATACAGTACATAAAAACGAGGGAGTAATTAGATTGCTGCAGTTGGCCTTGGAGCCCCTGGAACAGGGAATGGAAAAATCAACATGCTCCTGATCTGCTGCAGTGTGTGTGTGTGCACGCGTATCTCTGTGTGTGTATGTGTGTGTGTGTCTATATCCCCGGAGTGTCTGTTGACACCATTGTGTCAGGTAAAGAGTTGGAGGCGGGGTGGATCTTACAGCAGGAGTCACAGCAAATAATGTATTTTATAGCAAACAAAGTCTATTTACTCAGCAGGCGGAGTCTATTTAAACTGCGCACTACATCAAACACTCTACAGAGTCTATTTAAACAGCGCACTACAGCAGTCAATAGAGTCTATTTAAACAGCACTATATCAAACAGTCAACAGAGTCTATTTAAACAGCGCACTACAACAGTCTATAGAGTCTATTTAAACAGCACTATATCAAACATTCTA
This sequence comes from Heterodontus francisci, assembly GCF_036365525.1. Taxonomy (NCBI): domain Eukaryota; kingdom Metazoa; phylum Chordata; class Chondrichthyes; order Heterodontiformes; family Heterodontidae; genus Heterodontus; species Heterodontus francisci. Next base: position 28,813,407 of record NC_090411.1, read on the forward strand.
CAGAATCTATTTAAACTGCGCACTACATCAAACACTCTACAGAGTCTATTTAAACAGCGCACTACAACAGTCTATAGAGTCTATTTAAACAGTACTATATCAAACATTCTACAGAATCTATTTAAACAGCGCACTACAACAGTCTATAGAGTCTATTTAAACTGCGCACTACATCAAACACTCTACAGAGTCTATTTAAACAGCGCACTACAACAGTCTATAGAGTCTATTTAATCAGCACTATATCAAACATTCTACAGAATCTATTTAAACAGCGCACTACAACAGTCTATAGAGTCTATTTAAACTGCGCACTACATCAAACACTCTACAGAGTCTATTTAAACAGCGCACTACAACAGTCTATAGAGTCTATTTAAACAGCACTATATCAGTCAACAGAGTCTATTTAAACAGCGCACGACAACAGTCTATAGAGTCTATTTAAACAGCACTATATCAAACAGTCAACAGAGTCTATTTAAACAGCGCACTACAACAGTCTATAGAGTCTATTTAAACAGCACTATATCAAACAGTCAACAGAGTCTATTTAAACAGCACACTACAACAGTCTATAGAGTCTATTTAATCAGCACTATATCAAACATTCTACAGAATCTATTTAAACAGCGCACTACAACAAACAGTCTATAGAGTCTATTTAAACAGCACTATATCAAACAGTCAACAGAGTCTATTTAAACAGCGCACTACAACAGTCTATAGAGTCTATTTAAACAGCACTATATCAAACAGTCAACAGAGTCTATTTAAACAGCGCACTACAACAGTCTATAGAGTCTATTTAAACAGCACTATATCAAACAGTCAACAGAGTCTATTTAAACAGCGCACTACAACAGTCTATAGAGTCTATTTAAACAGCACTATATCAAACATTCTACAGAGTCTATTTAAACAGCGCACGACAACAGTCTATAGAGTCTATTTAAACAGCACTATATCAAACATTCTACAGAATCTAAACAGCGCACTGCAACAAACAGTCTACAGAGTCTATTTAAACAGCACTATATCAAACATTCTACAGAGTCTATTTAAACAGCGCACTACAGCAAACAGTCTCTCGAGTCTATTTAAACAGCACTATATCAAACATTCTACAGAGTCTATTTAAACAGCGCACTACAACAAACAGTCTACAGAGTCTATTTAAACAGCACTATATCAAACATTCTACAGAGTCTATTTAAACAGCGCACTACAGCAAACAGTCTCTCGAGTCTATTTAAACAGCACTATATCAAACATTCTACAGAGTCTATTTAAACAGCGCACTACAACAAACAGTCTACAGAGTCTATTTAAACAGCACTATATCAAATATTCTACAGAGTCTATTTAAACAGCGCACTACAGCAAACAGTCTCTCGAGTCTATTTAAACAGCACTATATCAAACATTCTACAGAGTCTATTTAAACAGCGCACTACAACAAACAGTCTACAGAGTCTATTTAAACAGCACTATATCAAACATTCTACAGAATCTATTTAAACAGCGCACTACAACAAACAGTCTACAGAGTCTATTTAAACAGCACTATATCAAACATTCTACAGAATCTATTTAAACAGCGCACTACAACAAACAGTCTATAGAGTCTATTTAAACAGCACTATATCAAACAGTCAACAGAGTCTATTTAAACAGCGCACTACAACAGTCTATAGAGTCTATTTAAACAGCACTATATCAAACAGTCAACAGAGTCTATTTAAACAGCGCACTACAACAGTCTATAGAGTCTATTTAAACAGCACTATATCAAACAGTCAACAGAGTCTATTTAAACAGCGCACTACAACAGTCTATAGAGTCTATTTAAACAGCACTATATCAAACATTCTACAGAGTCTATTTAAACAGCGCACGACAACAGTCTATAGAGTCTATTTAAACAGCACTATATCAAACATTCTACAGAATCTAAACAGCGCACTGCAACAAACAGTCTACAGAGTCTATTTAAACAGCACTATATCAAACATTCTACAGAGTCTATTTAAACAGCGCACTACAGCAAACAGTCTCTCGAGTCTATTTAAACAGCACTATATCAAACATTCTACAGAGTCTATTTAAACAGCGCACTACAACAAACAGTCTACAGAGTCTATTTAAACAGCACTATATCAAACATTCTACAGAGTCTATTTAAACAGCGCACTACAGCAAACAGTCTATAGAGTCTATTTAAACAGCACTATATCAAACATTCTACAGAGTCTATTTAAACAGCGCACTACAACAGTCTATAGAGTCTATTTAAACAGCACTATATCAAACAGTCAACAGAGTCTATTTAAACAGCACACTACAACAGTCTATAGAGTCTATTTAATCAGCACTATATCAAACATTCTACAGAATCTATTTAAACAGCGCACTACAACAAACAGTCTATAGAGTCTATTTAAACAGCACTATATCAAACAGTCAACAGAGTCTATTTAAACAGCGCACTACAACAGTCTATAGAGTCTATTTAAACAGCACTATATCAAACAGTCAACAGAGTCTATTTAAACAGCGCACTACAACAGTCTATAGAGTCTATTTAAACAGCACTATATCAAACAGTCAACAGAGTCTATTTAAACAGCGCACTACAACAGTCTATAGAGTCTATTTAAACAGCACTATATCAAACATTCTACAGAGTCTATTTAAACAGCGCACGACAACAGTCTATAGAGTCTATTTAAACAGCACTATATCAAACATTCTACAGAATCTAAACAGCGCACTGCAACAAACAGTCTACAGAGTCTATTTAAACAGCACTATATCAAACATTCTACAGAGTCTATTTAAACAGCGCACTACAGCAAACAGTCTCTCGAGTCTATTTAAACAGCACTATATCAAACATTCTACAGAGTCTATTTAAACAGCGCACTACAACAAACAGTCTACAGAGTCTATTTAAACAGCACTATATCAAACATTCTACAGAGTCTATTTAAACAGCGCACTACAGCAAACAGTCTCTCGAGTCTATTTAAACAGCACTATATCAAACATTCTACAGAGTCTATTTAAACAGCGCACTACAACAAACAGTCTACAGAGTCTATTTAAACAGCACTATATCAAACATTCTACAGAATCTATTTAAACAGCGCACTACAACAAACAGTCTACAGAGTCTATTTAAACAGCACTATATCAAACATTCTACAGAATCTACTTAAACAGAGCACTACAGCAAACAATCTATAGATTCTCTTTAAACAGTGCATCATAGCAAACAGTCTAATTAAACTGTGCACTACAGCAAACTGTCTACAGAATTTATTTAAAAAGAGTCACTATGAACAAGAGGAAACAGAACTCCTGACAATAACTGCAGCATCTCCTGATAAAAGCATGGTGATTTCTCCAGCAAAATACAGTGAGTGGAGGATAGTTACATTATACCAATTCTGTACCTAAAAATCAATCTCAGTAACTTTACAACATTGGGGTCTCCAGGAGTGATAGATCAGGAAATTACTCAGTCATCTCCATTCTGGCCAGAAATAGTGGTGCCATTATATGCAGCCAACATATTGAGCAAGAGCAGAATCGGGTTCAGCTGTAACATCCGTTAGGGTCAAGAGTCTGCTAAAATTCACTGCCGGGGCTCTCTTGAAGAATGGTTAATTGGGTGATATGCTGGAAGCATCTATGGAAGTGCATCCCAGTATGATCCAGCACCTATAGAAGTGGAGGAGAGAGAACTGAGGGGGTGAGGTTAGAAAAATATTTCAGAAAATAACCTTGAGTTGATTCACAAGCACGCTTCACTTTGTCAACCCACTTGAGCTGAACTGACTGTTTGAACTTTGACCCTCATCAGGGAAAGCCACGACCTTTGGTCACATGGTTGAAAGATGGGCAGCCACTGGATATCAAGCAAGTCAGTACCCGCAACAGTGATGTGGACACCATTCTCTTCATCCGAAGTGCCGAGCGCAGTCACTCTGGGAAATACGAGCTCAGTGTTCAGATTGAGAATTTGATTGACAAGGCAACTGTCAAAATTCAGGTTGTTGGTAAGCAGCATCATCTGGGCAGGGTCTTTAATTATGGAGAACCAAAGAAATCCCTCAGCTTTAAGTTGATAATACTTTTAAATGTTTTATGAAAGACGCTTTACAAAGATGAACGTAAGAACATATGAAATTAATGGGCAGGAAAAGACCAGTGGCTCCATCAAGGCTGCCGCACACCACAATGACCAGAGCATCATGACTAAACATTTCTTCCCTCCTTTGACCTTCCCTCACCCCTATCCTCACAGCCATGTGATCTCCTGGGAGAGGGGAAAAACAACAGAGAGAAATACCCAGGGCCAATAAGGGAAAAAAAGTCCTCTGTAAAATTCATCTCCAACCTCCTCGGGCGATTGACACCAGTCCTGGGATCACATGGACCAAGTGTTATCTACAATGGCACTCACCTATGGGATGCGATCTCTTCCCCAGTCAGGAACTGGTCTGGCTTCCTCTTGAAGGCTACAGAGAGCACCCACTGCAGCAGCTGACAGCACTACTGTATGGGAAAAGAACAGCTCATCATCCAATCTATTCCTACTCTTGTATAGTCTAAACTCATGTCCTGTATTCCTCCCCAATTTGTTAAAGTCTATCAATAGAGACACTATTCAGCCCTTTAACTATTTTATAGGTGTCTCTATCAGGTCACCTCAAAGTCTACGGTGTTCAAAAGTTAATAGACCAAGGACTTTGATCCTATCTGATAGTGGAGGTTCTTTAAGGAAGTGGTCAAATACAACTGTTTGTTGCGTGCATGAAATTAACATCTACGCATGAACATATGAAAAACAATAGGAAAAGATCTTTTGTTCCACCAAGACATGATGCACGATGAGGCCAAAGACCTCCCCACATATGCCACCCCACAGTTTTGCCAACTCCTGGGGAAAGATAAAAAGAGATCAAAGTCCCAGGTCAATTTAGAAAATTCCTATTCAATCCTCAAAGGCAATCAAGACCGCCTGCAGCAGTAACTAATATCGCTAATCTTAGCTATCTCACTTATCATCTCTAAATCAACGTGCTCTCCCCTCTCAGGAACTCATCCAGGTAAGCCTCCTGAAGTGATGCAGTGAACACACGCTTGCCACACACTTTTGTAGTTGGCTAAAATTTCTCCTACTGCTAGGTGGTAACCAAGTCAGTTGGCAGGTTCGCACGGAGAATAGCATTGCTCATTATTAATTATGCAGGATGGTCCCAGCTCACCTTTGCAACTTTTAACTGCAAGCAAGCAGTCTTACGTCGGTAGTGGACAAATTATTGGAGAGGATTCTGAGAGACAGGATTTATGATTATTTGGAAAAGCATGGTTTGATTAGAGACAGTCGGCATGGCTTTGTGAGGGGCAGGTCATGCCTCACCAGCCTTATTGAATTCTTTGAAGATGTGACAAAACACATTGATGAAGGAAGAGCAGTGGATGTGGTGTATATGGATTTTAGCAAGGCGTTTGATAAGGTTCCCCATGGTAGGCTCATTCAGAAAGTGAGAAGGCATGGGATACAGGGAAAGTTGACTGTCTGGATACAAAATTGGCTGGCCCATAGAAGACAGAGGGTGGTAGTCGATGGAAAGTATTCAGCCTGGAGCTCGGTGACCAGTGGTGTTCCGCAGGGATCTGTTCTGGGGCCTCTGCTCTTTGTGATTTTTATAAATGACTTGGATGAGGAAGTAGAAGGCAGGGTTAGCAGGTTTGCCGATGACACGAAGGTTGCTGGAGTTGTGGATAGTGTGGAAGGCTGTTGTAGGTTGCAACGGGACATTGACAGGATGCAGAGCTGGGCTGAGAAGTGGCAGATGGAGTTCAACCTGGAAAAGTGTGAAGTAATTCATTTTGGAACGTCAAATTTGAATGCGGAATACAGGCTTAAAGACAGGATTCTTGGTAGTGTGGAGGAACAGAGGGATCTTGGGGTCCATGTCCATAGATCGCTCAAAGTTGCCACCCAAGTAGATATGGTTGTTAAGAAGGCATATGGTGTGTTGGCTTTCATTAACAGGGGGATTGTGTTTAAGAGCCGCGAGGTTATGCTGCAGCTCTATAAGGCCCTGGTTCGACCACACGGAATATTGTGTTCAGTTCTGGTCGCCTCATTCTCGGACGGATGTGGAAGCTTTAGAGAGGGTGCAGAAGAGGATTTACCAGGATGCTGCCTGGACTGGAGGGCATGTCTTACAAAGAAAGATTGGGGGAGCTAGGGCTTTTCTCATTGGAGCGAAGAAGGATGAGAGGTGACTTGATAGAGGGGTACAAGATGATGAGAGGCATAGATAGAGTGGATAGTCAGAGACTTTTTCCCAGAGTGGAAAGGGCTATCACCAGGGGGCATAATTTTAAGGTGATTGGAGGAAGGTTTCGGGGAGATGTCAGAGGTAGGTTCTTTACACAGAGAGTGGTGGGTGCGTGGAATGCGCTGCCAGCGGTGGTAATAGAAGCAGATACATTAGGGGCATTTAAGCGACTCTTGGATTGGTACATGGACGATAGTAGAATGAAGGGTAGGCAGTTAGTTTGATCTTGATAATTCTCTACCTGTTGTGATTTGTGCTCTTGAATAGCAAGCGAGAGAGAAAGAAGTAGAGAGATTTAGGCATGGCCCAGCAATGATGGAGCAATGAACATTGGGGATGTGCTGGAGGCCAAAATTGGAGGAGTGAAGCGATCTTGGAGGGTTGTAGGGCTGGAGGAGGTTACAGAGATAGGGAGGGTTGTAGGGCTGGAGGAGGTTACAGAGATAGGGAGGGTTGTAAGGCTGGAGGAGGTTACAGAGATAGGGAGGGTTGTAGGGCTGGAGGAGGTTACAGAGATAGGGAGGGTTGTAAGGCTGGAGGAAGTTACAGAGATAGGGAGGGTTGTAAGTCTGGAGGAGGTTACAGAGATAGGAGGGTTGTAGGGCTGGAGGAGGTTACAGAGATAGGGAGGGTTGTAAGGCTGGAGGAGGTTACAGAGATAGGGAGGGTTGTAAGGCTGGAGGAGGTTACAGAGATAGGGAGGGTTGTAGGGCTGGAGGAGGTTACAGAGATAGGGAGGGTTGTAGGGCTGGAGGAGGTTACAGAGATAGGGAGGGTTGTAGGGCTGGAGGAGGTTACAGAGATAGGGAGGGTTGTAGGGCTGGAGGAGGTTACAGAGATAAGGAGGGTTGTAGGGCTGGAGGAGGTTACAGAGATAGGGAGGGTTGTAGGGCTGGAGGAGGTTACAGAGATAGGGAGGGTTGTAGGGCTGGAGGAGGTTACAGAGATAGGGAGGGTTGTAGGGCTGGAGGAGGTTACAGAGATAGGGAAGGGTTGTAGGGCTGGAGGAGGCTACAGAGATAGGGAAGGGTTGTAGGGCTGGAGGAGGCTACAGAGATAGGGAAGGGTTGTAGGGCTGGAGGAGGTTACAGAGATAGGGAGGGTTGTAGGGCTGGAGGAGGCTACAGAGATAGGGAGGGTTGTAGGGCTGGAGGAGGTTACAGAGATAGGGAAGGGTGAAGCCATGGAGAGATTTGAACACAAGGACGGGAATTTTAAAATTCAAATGTTGTAGAACCGGGAGCCAATGTTAGTCATTGAGCAAGGTAGGGAGAAGGGGATCACTGAGAGAGATGTGTAGGGCGACAAGGTGAGACAGAGAAGAGATAACAAACTAAATCCTGAAAAGATTCTAGAGTAACTCTGTCTCCATCCTTGAGGGTGCTGCATTTGTTCTCCACCTGGCATCCTTCCCACCACATTCCGGTTGAGACCGGAAATTTGGGGCATGGAGGAGCAAGGGGCAAAACCAGGATTACACCATCTTTCAATACAGAAACTAGCTTTAAAAAAAAACTGTGATACAGTTAACTAAGGAAGGCATAAACATTGATTATTGCTGTCCCACTCTAGTCTGAACACTCAGAACTGCCCCAGCGCAGAGGCAGTATTCTGGAACTTTCTGCAATGAATGAAACCACCTTAAACACAGTCACAAGAAGAAGGCCTGATACATAAGGAGAGTTGGCCCTGGTGTAAAGGACACAAATAATTCTTCAGCTGTAAGGGTGATCAGGGACTTGGAGCCAGAGGGATTGGTTTACATGCCTGATACAAAGTTAATTGAGCTCCCGTCTGCAGGATGAGCAAAGACAACTGGGCCTAATTTGAGGGATCAGATGTGGAGAGTCCTGATCAAATAGAATTGGAGCTATTTCGGATATCACATTCACTGCTTATGACCATATAATCCACCCCTCTCACTAACCCACTCTATGATATACCCTACACCTCTCAATATAACACTTCCTGCTACTTATTAACACTCTCTATAATCCACACCTCCCAATGTGACATTTTCTGATATACCAATGCCCCCAATGTAAAATTCTCCCCGTCACTGAATAACAGCTTGCATTTATATAGCGCCTTTAATGTAGTTAAGCTTCTCAAGCACTTCACAGGAACATAATCGGGCATAGATTGACACCGAGCTGAAGGAGGAGATATTGGGACAGGTGACCAAAAGCTTGGTCAAAGAGGTAGATTTTGAGAAGTGTCTTAAAAGAGAATAATTTGGTGGAGAGGTTTGGTGCGAACTCCGAAGCTTAGGGCCTAGACAGCTCAAGGCACGACCACCAATGTTGGGGCGAAGGAAGTCCGGGATGCGCAAGATCAAAATATCAGAATATTTCTCTGATCGAAATGATTGCTGGTTTAAAACTCTTTAGTTAAGATTCTTTTTCTGGAAGTAAACCATTTGATCCACCCATCTGCTCGACACACCCGTCTCTGTAGCATTACCCATCTCTCAAAGGTGCTTTTGCCCTGTTAGAGTGTAGTCGATGCCAGCCCTGTGATATTCTGTCCGTCAAGATCACAAGAGAAGTCTGTCAGTAATTCCATTCTCTCCTTGTGTATCAAGCCCAGTTTGTAAAATTCAAAGAATACCACTCATAAAGAATTGCCATCTTTTCCCTAGAAGGAAATTTCAGAGCAATTTGAAAGCATAAAAGATCTCACAGAAGACGTTCCCTAGCCTCTAATTGCCCCGCAAACTGTGACCTATAGAATGTTCAAACCCCAAAGGTCAAGTACTTTAACAAAAAAAGCCAGTGGGTGATTTATTTGCACAGCAGTTCGAGCTGTGAAAGAGATTTGATTTCTGTTCGGTCTACAAGTCATGTCTAGTGTCCTTGGTAATAGGCTTATTCTGCTCTGGCAGTAACTGCCAGGTAATGAAGGCAAATAGTCAAATGTTCCTTGCTGGCAACAGGCCCTAGTTTCTCCAGCTTGACATTAAATTCTCTGTAGCAAAGTTTTTACTCCAATCCTAAAGATGCCAAATCTGGCTGGCATGTCTTCCCACCAATGCTGTGCCTTGCTCAATTGGTCATTCTTCATGTTTGAACACGAGACTATTGATCTTGTAGGGCATTGGCAATCTCAGTTGGACCATTGAACAAGCTCTATGCTTTGCAATCTGGACTGATACTCCTGTTCACTATAGAGGAAATGTGTACTGGCGGGCATACGGCCCTTTGAAACTGAGGTCTTGCTTACCTTTTCTGTGGTTTTGACAGTCTACATAGCATCCTATTGTACAGAAACAGGCCATTCAGCCCAACAAATCCATGCTGGTGTTTATGCTCCACGCAAGCCTCCTCCCACCTTACTTCATCTAACCCTATCAACATATCCTCTATTCCTCTCTCCTTCATGTACTTATTCAGCTTCCTCTTCAACACATCTATGCCATTCACCTCACCACTCCACGCTGTCATCATTCTCTGAGCAAAGAAGTTTCTCCTGAATCATTATTAGATTTATTAATGATATTTTATATTTATGGTACCTAGTTTCAGGCTCCTCCAGAAGTGAAAATGTCATCTCCACATTTATCCTACCGAACCAACCCCTTCATAATTTTAAAGTCCCCTATCAGGCCACCTGTCCATCTCTTTTCTAAAGAAAAGAAACCCAATCTGTTCAGTTCTTCTTGATGGTTGTACCTTCTCAATCCTGGTATCATCCTCGTGACTGCTTTTTGCCCTCTCTCCAGTACTTCCATATCCTTTCTATAATATGGAGACCAGAACGATGTGTATTTTAACAAAATGCCATAATATTATTCGAAGAGGAGCAGCGAGTTCTCTCAGGACCTGGTCAACATTCCTCCCTCAACAGCAACAACTTGCATTTATATAATGCCTTTAATGTAGAAAAACAGACCAAGATGCTTCACAGGAGTGTAATCAGACAAAAATTGACACCGAGCCTAAGGAGGATACGTTAGGGCAGATGCCCATACACTCGGTCAAAGAGGTAGGTTTTAAAGGAGGAGAAAGAGTTGGAGAGGCAAAGAAGGGAAGGGAATTCCAGAGCTAAGGGCCTAGACGGCTGAAGACTGAATTCTGGGAAACTGCCTGACTTCCAGCTCAATAAACAGCAGAGAACTTTGGATACCTGGAGCAGTTGTTTACAAAGAAGTGACAGGTCAAGATTGATGGAGGTCAAAAGGTTGACCACCTGTTGTCAGTTTCGCTTTTGAATTGTTTTGAGTTGGGGTTGAACTATATAAAAAGGAAGAAAACTGCCAAGGAGAGAAGAGAATTCTCAAGGAAGGAGAGAAGACCACAACCCAGCTCAGCTTTCCAGCACCTCTCTAAAAGACCCTGAGAAGTCAACTGTATCAACTCATCTCATCTCATCTCCTCTCTTTGAAGAAAAGCCCGCTAAATTAATTCTCAATGCCGCCTGAAAAGAACTGTTCTAAAAGATCCCAGTGACCTGTCTACATGTACTCGGAGGCCAGACTATATGCCAGTTTTGCAACATATCTCATCTGCTGTTCTCTCAAGAATGGGCAAGTATTTAGCCCAAGTGTTTTTTTTGTACGTAATAGAGCTCTAAAAAAATCCCTTTATTTTTCCGGTTAACCGAAGTATATGTGTGAGGGGCTAAGGTAAAAAGGGAATTTTAATATTTCAATCTGTGTGTTTATACTGTACTTCATTACTGGTTCAGACTTGTTTTGTAATAAACTGATAATTTTGTTTTTTAAAGAAACCTGGTTGCTTGGATAAAAATAGAGTCTATGATTGATTGTAAGTGGGAAGAAAATTTAAATATATGTTGTGACTCATGGAGAAGTGCAACTAGAATAAACAGTGCACTCCTCCTGCCTCGATCGTAACACCAGACAATATGCATTCAGCAAGATACCAAGACCTGCAATGAGATAAATGACCAGATAAGTTGCTTTTGGTAGTGTTGGTTCTGGGGTGAATGTCAGCCAAGACATCTGGAGAACTCCCTACTCCTCTTCATGTAGTGTCATGGGATCGTTAACATTCACCCACGAACACAGAGGGGGCCTCCCTTTAATGCCCTGTCTACAAGATATCACCTCAGACAGTGCAGCACTCCCTCAGTATCACTCACAACTGTCAGCTTAGGTTATGTGCTCAAGACCTTCTGACTCAGAGGTGAGTGCAACCCACTGGAGTTTCCTCAGCTTTAGTTTGAGCTGACTGCTGCAGAGAAAAAAATACTTCTTTCATTGTATTCTCTTAAATGTTGACTGCAGTTAATTGTCGAATTTTCTTTTCTCTGAATCTATTTCAGATAAGCCCCAACCTCCAGAGAACCTGAAGATTGTAGACGTCTGGGGATTCAATGCTGGCATAGAGTGGACACCACCGAAGGATACCGGGAACACCGAAATCATCGGCTACACCATTCAGAAAGCCGACAAGAAAACCATGGTAAATGTATAAAATTGGCTTGGCAAGTATCAAAACATATTGACACACACTGCTGTGCTATACTGTGGAACAGCTAATCCCAATGCACAGGCTATTTCAGTTGAGGCACTGAAGGTCGCATCGCACACTTCACTCACAAGGATATTGGCCTCAGGTCTGAGTTTTCCCACCTCACCTGGAGCAGCAGTTGGGGCAATAATGTTTTCTCCGCTCGCAATGTCCTAGACTATAGAGGGCAAGCGGGCAGAGCTACTCTTCCAATGCTGGAAAGTCCACATTGTACGGACATTGGATGAGAATAGAAATGGTCTCAACACTGGTGGCCTGCTGATATTGTCAAAGCTCAAACATAAAGCCTTTGTGCTTTGGGCCAGGTTGTTCTATTTTTCCGTCAATTAACAACCTCTCTGCACTAACGCTTTGTCTTTCAGCACACCATTAACATACCATTTGCCTCTGCTCCATGACCTTCTGGTCAGTTATCCTCTGTGACCTTGTCTTATCAACATCTTCTCTTTAGTTATCTCTTGCCCCATCCCCGCTTTATTTGCTTAAAACCTGTCACATTTCTAGCCTCTACCAGTTCTGATGAAGGGTCCCTGACCTGAAACGTTAACTCTGCTTCTCTCTCCACAGATGCTGCCAGACCTGCTGCGTATTGCCAGCATTTCTTGTTTTTATTTCAGATTTCCAGCATCTGCAGTATTTTGCATTTATTATAAAGACTTGCCACTTGTGCAAAGTGTTTGTGGATCCATAGCCCAGCACAACTTTGCATATTACTAAAGGGAAAAAACTACCAAAAAATACAAACATGTTATGCGCTGGAGCTGCGAGCATATTCCCTGCAGTACCTGCTAAGCGACAACTTGTATTCGTATAGCCCCTTTAAAGTAATATAAACATCCCAAGGCACTTCACAGGGATGTTATCAAGCAAAGTATGACACCGAACTATAGAGGTCAATATTAGGGCAGATTGCCAAAAGCTTGATCAGAGGTAGATTTTAAGAAGCATCCTAAAGGAGGAAAGAGAGGTAGAGAGGTTTAGGGTGAGAATTCCAGAGCTTAGGGCCGTGGCAGCTGAATGCATGGCTGCCAATGGTGGAGTGATTAAAATCAGGATGCTCAAGAGGCCAGGATTAGATGAGCACACATATTTCAGAGGGCGGGAGGAGATTAAAAAGAAAGGGAGGGGTGAGGCCATGGAGCGATTTGAAAACAAGGATGAGAATTTTAAAATTGAGGCACTGCTTAACCAGCATCAGTGAGCGCAGAAATGATGGGTGAATAGGACTTGGTGCGAGTAAGGGCGTGAGCAGCAGACTTTTGGATCGCCTCAAATTTACGGAGGGTAGAATGTGGGAGACCAGCCAGGAGTGCATTGGGATAGTCTAGTCTAGTGGTAACAAATGCATGAATTAAGGTTTCAGCAGCAGTTGAGCTGAGGCAGTGGCAGAGTAAGGCGATATTGCTGAAGTGGAAATAGGCGGTCTTAGTGGGCGGCACAGTGGCGCAGTGGTTAGCACCCCAGCCTCACAGCTCCAGTGACCCGGGTTCGGTTCTGGGTACTATGTGTGTGGAGTTTGCAAGTTCTCCCTGTGACCACGTGGGTTTCCTCCGGGTGCTCCGGTTTCCTCCCACATGCCAAAGACTTGCGGGTTGATAGGTAAATTTCATTGTAAAAAATTGCCCCTAGTGTAGGTAGGTGGTAGGAGAATTGAGGGAAGGTGGGGATGTGAGAGGGAAAATGGGATTAATGTAGGATTAGTATAAATGGGTGGTTGATGGTTGGCACGGACTCGGTGGGCCGAAGGGCCTGTTTCGGTGCTTTATCTCTCTGACTCTAGTGATGGTGGGAATATGTGGTCAGAAGTCCATCTTGGTGTCAAATATGACATCAAGGTTGCAAACAGTCTGGTTCGGCCTCAGACAGTTGCCAGTGAGAGGAAGGGAGTCAGTGGCTAGGCAACTGAGGGTGTAGGGGGGACTGTAGGCATTGGCTTTGGTCTTCCCAACATTTAGTTGGAAGAAATTTCTCAGATGGGTTTCCGCCATGGTTTGGCTCCTACTGAGAAACTAGTGATGAACTTTCACCCTTTGGTTTCAGGAATGGTTCACCGTGTACGAGCATAACCGTAAACCCCACTGCACCATCTCTGATCTCATCATGGGCAATGAGTACTACTTCCGTGTCTTCAGTGAGAATATCTGTGGCTTAAGTGACAGCCCAAGAACATCAAAGAATACGGCCTATATCCAGAAAGACAGTAAGTGAAAGGATTAACTCCTCTCTCATCAAGTTATTATAGGAGCACCCAAATTTCTGAATGGTTGAATGTGCTGCCTGGTGTAGGATAACTCCCAGAGCTGTTGACTAATGCATCAGCTTAGCTCAGGGCTTTGTCTTTGAGTGCAAGTTGTGGACTCAAGCCCCACTCTACGACTTGAGCAAATAATCTAGGTTGCTATTTTAGTGCAGTACCATAGGGCTGTTTCATTATCAAATGCCCCATTTCTCAGGTCAGACAATAAACCGAGGCTTTATCTGCCTGTAAAAATGGCTGTAGATCATCCTATGACACTATTTTCAAAGAAGAGCAGAGAATCCTCCTGGTGTCCTGGCCCCCATTTATCCTTTGACCAACACCATCAAAATAGGACTTTACTGCCAGCCAATTGGGTGCCATGCTTGTCTACTAAACAACAGTGTACTTGGTAGCTGGAAGTCTGAAGTAGTGAACATCAAGTTTTTTCCTTCTTTCCTTTACGCAGTCCCAGATCAAGTGCAGCACAGGTTAGACACAAAGTTAAAGTACTTGTCTTTGGCCTGTAAAATCCGTCTTAGTTTCAGCCCTCAGATGGCCAAGGTGATATCTGAAACTGGAATGATCCTTAAGCAATCAGTTTGTAGAACTGAATTGTCTCAATCTCCCAAATGTAGTGCTCCTTTTCCTCTCACCTTTTAATCCTTAATCCTTTATGCGAGAGAAATTGAGGTTGAGGTGGAATATTTGATTTTGATTAGATTAGAATTCTTATCTTCTGAAATTGTACAACTATGAATTTGGCTGCAAGGTTATACCATGAGATTGTGTACACTGCTGTATGTTGGTGTATCAGCACATTATGCCATGAAACAATGGAGTGTGGGTTTGCATGGATGGTTCCAGGTATGTCACATGTACCTAGCAACGTCAGGGGTCTAAAAGCTGGTTTTTGCCCCCCAGCCCACACTGAGGTGAAACAGGGCAAGTGGAGAAAAAATACTAAACAGCATTAGAAAAAAAGATGAGTCAAGTTGAGTCTTAATTCTACCCTATCTCCTTTTACAGGCAAGACTTACGTCCCACCAGGGTTCAAGGAGCATGACTTTAGCAGTGCACCGAAATTCACACAACCTCTGTTGGATCGTTCTATTGTAGCAGGTTACACTGCAAAGCTGAGTTGTTCTGTACGAGGCTGTCCTAAAGTAAGTATATTATTTAAGACCATTGGTTCTAGCCATATTACTGGTTCAGCTCTATTAGAGTCATACAGCACTGAAACAGGCCTCTTGGCCCACCGAGTCTGTGCCGACCAACAACCACCCATTTATACTAATCCTACATTAATCCCATATTCCCTACCACATCCCCACCATTCTCCTACCACCTACCTACACTAGGGGCAATTTACAATGGCCAATTTACCTATCAACCTGCAAGTCTCTGGCTGTGGGAGGAAACCGGAGCACCGGGAGGAAACCTACGCGGAAAATTTGCAAACTCCACACAGGCAGTACCCAGAATTGAACCTGGATCGCTGGAGCTGTGAGGCTGCGATGCTAACTACTGTGCCACTGTGCCGCCCCTAAGGGAGCACACTCTTTTTGAGTCTTCTCATTGTTCAGAGTCCAATAGACCAAACTCGTTCTTGTCAGTTCCGAGTTAATAATCGAACAAACCCCTTTCCCATTCATTCATAATATATAGTGTTCAATTGGAGAGAACTCCTTCCCATTTATTTCCATTCTACAGAATTGTATATCACCAAATCATTTCATCTCTGTTTGTATCCTGAATGTCTTGAAGCTAACCCTCATAACAACAGTCACAGCACTCCTAAGCTGTCAGCATGTGGTTCAAAACCCAACTCGTTCTCAAATGTCCTTGACGGAGGGGAACCTGCTACCACAGCCTATCTGGCCTACATGTAACTTCCGCTCCACACTATGGACTGAATTTTCCGGCCCTGCCGAGGGTGGGAATGGAGGTGGACGAGGCTCCAAAATACCAGCGCCAGACGCTGTGCCAGTTTCCTCACCCCATTCCCAGTGCCAGCCATTTTTGCCTAGGTGGGTTTGGGTCCAGCAGGACTACCTGCCCCACAAGACGGGTTGCTCATTAGGCTCATTAAGAGCCTTGTTAAGCACACTTAAAGGAGGGCAACAGGAAGTTTCCAGTTGTCCTCCAGTTTCCCAAACCAATGGGGGTGCAGTTTAACTGCCTGGAGGCAGGCACCCAGCGGCATGCTGGTGGAGATGGGGGAAGGGGCGCCAGTGCTGCAGGCAGGCTAAGTGGCCCTCCCTGCCTACCTAGGTGTGGGTGCGGCAAAGGCCATCCACCACATCCCCCACAGTGGTAGCCAGGCTGCTGTATTTGTTTTTTTATTTCAAGTCTTGAATAAATTGGTGAGAGGGTGGCTCAATGTTGAAGCCCCCTCTCAGCTACTTACCATCCATTACAGCCTGCTGCTCCTCTCAAGTTGGAAGGCCTCTAATTGGCCCTCCAGCTTTGGGAGCCCATCCGCCACCCCTAATTGGGCAGGGAGCCTGTCTCAATGCCAATTAAGGGAGTGCCTCTATCTCAAAGAGTGACTTTCTCCCACAAAAATCTCGGCTACGGTCCAGTGCATTCCTGAGTAAATTCTTTCAGTTGAACCATTAAACCGAGGCCCCGTCTGCGCTCTCAAATGGACGTAAAAGATCCCATGAAACTATTTCGAAGAAGAGGAGGTGAGTTCTCCCTGGTGTCTTGGCCCAATATTTACCCTTCAACCAACATCACTAAAACTGATGATCTAGTCATTATCACATTGCTGTTTTGTGGCAGCTTGCTGTGTGCAAATTGGCTGCCGCATTTCCTACATTACAACAGTGACTACACTTCAGAAGTACTTAATTCACTGTAAGGTGCTTTGGGACATCCTAAGGTCGTGAAAGGCACTATATAAATTCAAGTCTTTCTTTTTCTGAAGTGACCCAACAAGCCACTTAGTGGTGGCAAAGAAACAATTGTTATGATGGAAGAAGATGGTGGCCCCGCACCACCTTCTTAGGGCAACTAGACATGGGCAAGAAATGTGGCATTGCTAGCATTGTCAAACATATGCAGAATAGCTCTTAAAAGTAGGATCCTTTTACTTGCTTTATGGAATCTGAGCTAACTCTGTTCCTATCAGCATCCCCTTGCACTGTTTTGCTGAAAAGAAAATAGAGGGAGAAGCACTAAATTCCAGCTTAGTCAATACCCACTGCTGAGAATAATGTGAAAGGGGAGCTGAAAATAGTCCCTGAATCATAATATGTATATGTGAGGGACATGGGAAATGACATAGGAGCATAGGAACAGGAGGAGGCCATTTAGCCCTTCGAGTCTCTTCCACCATTCAATGAGATCCTGACTGATCTGTGACCTAACTCCATATACCCACCTTTGTCCCATAACCCTTAATACCTTCGGTTAACAAAAATCTATCAATCTCAAATTCAGAACTAACAGTTGATCTAGAATCAATTGCTGTTTGTGGAACCACTCTTTGCACGTAGAAGTGTTTCCTAATTTCACTCCTGAAAGGTCTGGCTCTAATTTTTAGACTATGCCCCCAAGTCCTAGACTCCCCAACCAGGGGAAATAGTTTCTCTCTATCTACCTTAATATCGTGAAAACTTCGATCAAATCACCCCTTAACCTCCTAAATTCCAGGGAATGCAACTCTAGTTTGTAAAATCTCACCTCGTAATTTAACCCTTGGAGTCCAGGTATCATTCTGGTAAATCTTTTTCCAAGACCAATATATTCTTCCTGTGGTGTGGTGCTCAGTACTCCGGGTGTGGTGTAACTAGTGCTTTGTATCGCTCTATTTATAACTGTATTCATCACTGAATAGTTTGACATTGTTAGGGAACGAGGCAATTTTTCCATCAGGTCCTTCTAGGTCAGGTAAAACATTGTTTAGGTGCAGGGTACAGCCCTCTGTGGCTTGTACATTTTACATATTACTCCTAGCCCCTCTGAGTCATATTGGCAGTGGGACAGCAGAGCTTTTATCACAGAACTCTCAGCTGCATTCCCACCAAAACGCTACAGATATTCATCTGCAGTCAATATTCATCTGCTCCACCATTGCTGTTTGTAGGATCTTGCTGTGCGCTGTGCTTCAAAGGCAGCCAATTGGCTGTAAAGCACTGTGGGAAGTCCAGAGGTCGTGAAAGGCTTTATATAAGTGCAAGTCCTTTCTTTCTTTCTACCCTGCGTTGCTACTCAGCTCTATTGTAACTCGCTCTGCTTCTTGCAAGTAAACCCAGTTTATTTTCCCAAATGCAGCCAAAGATTACCTGGATGAAGAACAAAGTGGCGATCATAGGTGATCCTAAATTCCTGATGCATCATAACCAAGGGGTCCTGACACTGCAGATCCGTAAACCGAGCACCTTTGATGGTGGAAAATATACCTGCAAGGCTATAAATGACCTAGGTGAAGATGAAGTAGAATGTAAACTGGAAGTGAGAGGTATGGACATATTTGTTCTTTGCTTCATGTGTTGTCTCTGTTCTGTGCCAGCTCTGTTGATGGCTCAGTAGGTGAATCCAATGTCTAGTGCATGTCTATTCTGAATGGGGAGTAGTCTCAGTTCTGTGGAAGAGCAGAGGGATTTGGAAAGGCGGGAGACACATTCACAGGACATTAAAGGCAGCCCTTCAGACTGATGAGGTTGTAAAAGAAAAGCTAATGGAATTCCTGGTTCTATCACAAGACCTGAGAGGTAATGATGAACCTATATAAAAACCTTAGAACACTGTGCACGGGCTTTTTTTTTTATCTGTTCATGGCATATGGGGCATCAGTGGCCTGGCCAGCATTTATTGCCCATCCCTACATGCCCTTGAGAAAGTTGGTGGTGCATTGGCTGATCTCAGGCAGGGTAGTAATTGGGAGCTGCAGATGGTCCTTGTGCACCATGGCTAGGGAGAGGTAAAAACATGGTCACTATCCTCACTATCTAATGACTCCAATTGGAACCTGATTGTCTGTGGATGTCAGGGGAAGACAGGATTGACTTTGTGGCTTCTTCACTGTCAAGCTTGGCCATCCTCCCATTCTCCGTCCTTTGTAAACCTTAATTCAGTCAAAGCTGCGCTGCCAGTATCTTATCCTGCATCTACATTGCTCCAACGCTGCCAAATTAAAATTCTCTTCCTCATGTTTAAATGCCTTCCTAGCCTTTCCCCTACTCCTCTGCTATCTCTGCAGCCTCCTCCAGCCCAACAACTCCTCCCCTTGAACTCTTACCTCCTCTGATTCTGGTGGTCTTTTGTGCATGAACCCCACTCCTTTCCCCTCCATTGGCAGCCATGCCTTGAGCTGCCTAGGCCCCACCTTTTGGAAACCTCTTCACCTCTCTGTGCTCCTTTTAAGATCCTCTTTAAAACCCAACTCTTTGACCATGACTTTTGTTGCCCCCTCCTTATATCTCCCTCTTTGGTTCAGCATCCATTTTTCTGATGATGCTTATGTGTCCAATGTACCTGCTAGCTTTTATTTTGGCATGTTCGGGCGATTTGTTTGTGTGTGCAGCGCCTTTAAATATTATTGTGCTGCCGCGCACGCACGTTAACTTAAAGAGGATGACTTGTTTGGGCCCTTTACTGGGGCTTTTAGGTTGATGGTTAGAGGGAACATTGCTTGGGACACTTTTCTATGACACCACACTTTAGGAAGGGATGTGAAGGCATTAGCGAGGGTGCTGAAAGGATTTACGAGAATGGTTCCGGGGATGAGGAACTTCAGTTACGTGGATAGATTGGAGAAGCTGGGGCTGTTCTCCTTGAAGAGAAGGTTGAGAGAATATTTGATAGAGGTGTTGCAAGTCATGAGGGGTCCGGACAGAGTAGGTAGAGAGAAACTGTTTCCATTGGCAGAAGGGTCGAGAGGGCACTGATTTAAGGTGAATGACAAAAGAGCAAAAGATGACATGAGGGAAACCTTTTTCTTACGCAGAGAATGGTTAGAATCTGGAATGCACTGCCAGAGAGTGTAGTGGAGGCAAATTCATTTATGGCTTTCTAAAAGGAATTGGATAATTACCTGGAGAGTAAAAAATTTGTAGGGCTACTGGGAAAGGATGGGGAAGTTGTTGCTGAGTTGTTTTTGCAGACAGCTGGCATGGATACAATGGGCCAAATGGCCTCCTTCTGTGCTGTAACCATTCTATGATTCTATGTTAAAGGCGCTAAGATAAATGCCAGCTGATGTTGCCATTGTCATCCTTACCTAATGTCCACACCCAGAAATTTCTAGAGGGCAATCAGGAAGAGTAACTAACCCTGGCTGATTTCCCCCCTCCGATTCCCTGCCCCCAAGCCCAGGAATGTTGCGGCCAATTGTGCTTCTGCCTGGGATAAGATCAGCTGACTGATCATACATGTACCTGTTGGTAGCTTGTAACTTTATATATACCACCATGTATCCAGTTGTGTAAACTCTACGGATTATTATTGAACCATCTTTTGACGTTCGGAAGCTGGACTTAAATCCATTGGACACAGGTTCACATTTAGCAACTTCAATTAGTATGCATGTTGCATCTCTAATTATTGAAAAGATACAAGGTCAATCAGGAGCCATTTAAGTATACCAGTTAAGGAGGGCAAGGGAGGCACAGAATGGGACAACCTGATGAGAAGCACTGGCTGGGCGCACACATGATGAATGGGCACGGTAATGGAGGTTGTCTTCCTAACTCAACACCATCAGGACAGGAGGGAAGATTATTTCAGTGACCAAAAACAAAACAATTTTCTGTTTCTCTTCCTTACAGTTCCTCAATAACGCACTCTCTGGTAATGCAGCAGCATGGTAAGAGGAATTTCTTTGACCCATTTCTTAACATTGACCTTCCCTTATCCATCTTCAGCTGAATTGATGTTTAGACTGATTTTTTTTAAAAAGAAGACTACAATTCAACACTGTAATACTTAAAAAGAAATTGATTAGATGCCACTAGCAGACCTGTCACTCCTGGTCTTTCAGGAAGCTGAGCCTCTTCAGTTTGAGTTGATCGATCCTGGTCACATACAGCAGTTATTATAAAAACTCTCATATCCCATTTATGTCTCTTTCATGTATTCCCTTGGTGTGCTTGCCACAGATCTGCGTGATCTGATTTCAGAGCAGCAGCAGTGTAAACACTGCATGCCTGGGTGCCACAACATTTGAGTTGGTTTACTTAACAATGTAAACCCTCCATGCCTGCCAGTGAGGCAGGGTATGCCCTCCTTCAAAATTCAGTCCTGTTTTTTCACATGTTTTTGACTCAGCCAGCCTTGGCGCACCCAGAAATTATAGAGACTGATTCCTGTCCCCCCGGCATTACCGAGATAATCAGTCCTCTTACACACATGTTCGGGGTGGGGACTGTACTGGGATAGTGATTCCTGTTAAACATGCTCCTTAATGGGCCAGTACTGGTTTAGAAAGTCATAGAGTCATTACAGATGTTCTGGACAGGACCAGTGCTGTAGTTTTACACATGTTTCTGACTGGGCCACTGCTGGGTTATCAAGTCTTGATACACATGTTCCAAACTGGACAGGACTGAAAGAACTGGTTGCATTTCATCCAGTTTTGATAAGAAACATCACTCATTGTAACAGGATTAGCTGTATCTCAGGTAATAGTAGATTTTCTTATATCAATTGTGAATTATATACTTTTTTTTAAGTGGTGGAGCTTCTGGATCTGACCTCTCACCCTGTGACCTGCAGGCAGCTTCAGTTCACTTTCCCAGAATGCATGGCAACCAGTTTCTTCGGGCAGCAAAGGATGATGGGAGTGATGCCAACTTTCCCCCTCAAAATGGATTTGACAACTTCTGAATGTATTAATATTTGAAAGCATTACTCTATTCTTCAGTTTTATGTCACCCTTGTATATTTTTAGTGAAAATATAGACAATGTCTTTGTTTGGTATTTCTTCGCTCTTGGAAAAAATTTGAACAAATTTAGCATTGATCTAGCAATGAAACACCTCAGGACTATGGTGGTTCGGTTACATCTGGCAATTTGTTGTTGTAAGAGTTTGGCAGAACTTTCTCCCCGTCTGTTTCCAAGTCCACATTCTCGAGGCTCCCTCCTGAGCCACATACTGCGAGAGGGCCAGGTGGGAGGGTAGGGAGTGGATATGGGTTTGTGTGATGTGGAGTGGTGCTTGGGTTTGAGAGAATACCTCCAATCAAATCTTATAATTGATAGACCTCATTACTTTAGATTGTAATGAGGATGTGGAATATTCACCATGAATACATTTCATCTTCTGCTAAACCATAATTTTTTTATTCAAAAGCAATTTTCTGCGGGGGCTAGAAATCTGAAATAAAAACAGAGAATTCTGGAAATACTCTGCAGGTCTGTCAGCATCTGCAGAAAGAGAAACAGAGTTAAGTTTTCAGGCCGATGGCCTTTCATCAAACTGGCTGCTTTTAGTTTGGAAAAAATACTGATTTTTAAAAATTGATTGTGGTCTGTGGTCATTGGTACAAAATGATGCTGTCACTGCACACTTCTTCATACCAAGCTCCTTCCTCAGTGACGTATCTATTCTTGGGTTCACAGAGGTCTCAAGATTGTTCTCTAGAATAACATCACTAAAATGGTAGTGAGGGGACCACTGGTGCATTTTTTTGTCATCCTTTTTTTTGGTGTTGAACCCATTGGCATGTGGACAGGGGCATCCAAAAGAAATAGGTGCAGGAGTAGGCCATTCGGCCCATTGAGTCTGCTGTGCCATTGAATACGATCATGGCTGATTTTTTACCTCAACTCCACCTTCCTTCCCTTAGTATCCAAAAATGTACCAATCTGAATTACTGAGCATCCACAGCTCCCTGGGGTAGAGAATTCCAGAGATCCACAGCTCTTTGAGTGAAGAAATTTCTCTTCATCTCAGTCCTAAATGGCCAACCCCTTTTTCTGAGACCGTGACCCCATGTTCTCGATTCCCCAGCCAGAGGAATCATCCTCCCAGCATCTACCCTATCAAGCCCCTTAAGAATTTTAAATGTTTCAATGAGATCTCATTCTTCTAAACTCTAGGGAATGTAGGCCCGGTTCAGATCCTATTCTGTTAATCCCCAAAGGGATGAAAATGGCTTTCTTAGAAGGTTTCCTTTGAAGATATCCTTGAGTTTGAAATCTAGAACACAGTGGTTCACTAGCTCCATGGTATTGCATCACCCATGTTAAGAAACACTGCATTTTAGATTGCACAATGGTGCCATCCAGACCAGAGAAATGGTATAGAGGAATTAAAACTATGTTGAAATAGCTATTCTCCATTGTGGGGCTTCTGTGCCCCTTGACGAGGGAAAGAAATATTGGCCTACACTTGAGTGGTGTCTCATGTCCCATGTTGGAAAGCACATGTGTGGATGCTAAGTGATAATTGGGTTGGGCTCAGCTGTGATTCTCTCCTTAGTGGAATAGCTTGCCAACAATCACTGAGCCAGTGATTGTGCAGCCACACCCCAGTGTAAGTTGGCACCTTCAGCTGCAAGAGAAAATTGGAAGAATTTTCATTAAAAAGAATAACAAAAGACACTTAGTGACAACGTTGATTGCTTTCTTCTGTGAGCTTAATAGCTCTTCATTATGAGTCAGGAAGAAAGTGGTAACTAACTAAAATGAAATCAGTAACCCAGCTTACTTTGAATGTAGTAGAAGTAAGCGGGAGATGATAAATGAACAAAACATTTGATTTTACGTTTCTATTCATGTCAGTGAGTATAGGTGAGTTGGTGTGTTAGAAAAGTAAAAGGCAGAGCAGGTGACATGGTTGCGATGACATGTGCAGGACGTTGGGTTGTGTGTCAGTTGGTTTTTGAGTACAGTTCCCTGGACTTGCTACTAAATCAAAGAAAGAGTTTTCATTTATATAGCCTTTCGCAACCTCAGGACATCCCACAGCGCTTCACAGCCAAGGAAGTACTATTGAAGTGTCGTCACTGATATAATGCAGGAAACACGGCAGCCAATTTAGGCACAGATACATCCCATGCATAGCAATAGATAATGACCGGATATTCAGTTTTTGTGATGTTGATTGAGGTATAAATATTGGCCAGGGCACCGGGGAGAACTCACTTCAAAAAAGTGCCCTGGACTCTTTTACATCCACTTGCGAGGGCAGGTAGGGCCGCAGTTTAACGTCTGCCATTTGTTGCAATGGTCTAGTTTTTTTTTTTGAGTGGATGTTGAATAATTTTGGGAATAAGTGGTGTGAATATTCATACAGTTGGCCTCTGCTATTTGTTCCAAGTTTCCTGCCATTCACAAAATCAAAATCCTCGGGACAAAATGTTGACGTCAATAGAATGAGGACACATTCAAACCTGAGAGCCTGAATGACTGGGTATCAGTTGGCATGTGAAGCTTTTTTCAATGGCAGGTGACCTTATTTCCTACCTGGAGGTTAAACAATAATTTTGGGAAAAGTAGCAAGCTGGCTGTGGGGTCCTGGGTACAGTGATTACTCTTCCTGGGGTTCACAAGGAGGCAGAAATCAATGATCTGGAATGTGGTGTCTGACGACAGCAGGTCAATAATAACTTTCAAAATTGGATAAATTGAAGAGAAAAAATTGCAGGGCTATGGGGAAAGAGCAGGGAGTGAGAGATTAATTGGATAGCTCTTTCAAAGTGCCAGCACTATCAATACGGGCCAAATGGGCTCCTTCTGCACTGTATCAATCTATGATTCTATAAATCGTTAAGCTGATTAAATAAAGACATTGCTGCTTCGTTGTAAAGTGGGTAGCTTCTGAATTATTGACCTGTGTTCAGGAATGCAAAAATTTTAAGGAATAGGAGAATGTCATTTAGCCCAAAATGATAGAACCTTATTTAGTTGTAATTTGGCTGCAAAGCTAAGAAAATAACAACAGACTTAGCATCTAATTATATTAGGGGATGGTCGGCAAGGGCAACATTGAGTTTGGATTTATTGGTCCCACACCTTCAAACTGCCTTCCACCGCTCATGTCTAAATGATGACCAGTGGTCAGTGGCTTTGGAACTCCAGAACCTAATGCAGCACACATTTAAGATGAAAGGGAGAAAATTGTCAAAAGGAAATACCCACATTTAAACATGTTGAGAATTTGGTGGCTGGGTGCTGAAAGACTCCTTTCATACTTCAAGGGTGTAAGAGTAATGATCTTTCAGATACTTCTCCCCACAAGCACTTAATGTTCAGCGCCTGAGGAATGAAAAGCAGTAACATAGGATTGTTCCCTTGTACTCAAGTTTAATATAACCCAACTCCAGATATACAACAGCAACAAAAACTTGCATTTATAGAGTCATAACTGCACAGAAAGAGGCCATTTGGCCCATCGAGTCCATGCCAGCTCTCTAGAGCAATCCAGTCAGTTCCAAACCCCTGTAGCCCCGAAAGTTTATTTTCCTTCAAATGCCCATCCAAATTTCCTTTTGAAATCATTGATTGTCTCTGCTTCCACCGCCCTCGTAGGCAGCGAGTTCTAGGTCATTACCACTTGCGTAAAAAGGTTCTTCCTCACATCCTCCCTGTATCTCTTGCCCAAAATCTTATATCTGTGTCCCCTCATCTTTGTACCATCAGCTAATGGGAACAGCTTTTCTTTGTCTACCTTATCTAAACCTGTTATAATTTTGTACACCTCTGTCAAATCTCCCCTCAACCTCCTTTGCTCCAAGAAGAACAACGCCAGCTTCTCTAACCTAACCTTGCAGCTAAAATCCCTGGAACCAATCTGGGAAATCTCCTCTGCACCTTCTCAAGGACCTTCACATCTTTCCTGAAGTGTGGTGACCAAAACTGAATGCAATATTCTAGCTGTGGCTTACCCAGAGCTTTATAAAGGTTCGCATAACTTCCCTGCTTTTGTACTGAATACCTCTATTTATGAAGCCCAAGATCCCATAATCTTTGCTGACTACTCTCTCAATATGTCCTGCCACCTTCAAAGACCTATGCATATGTACCTCAAGTCCATTTGTGGCCATGCCTTCAGGCACACAGAAACAGGCCATTTGGACCAACAAGTCTCTGGTGGACTTTATATGCCACACGAGTCTCCTCCCATTCCATCTACCTCATCTCAGCCTTTCAGCATATCTTTCTATTCCATTTTCTCTCATGTACTCATCTAGTTTCCTTCTGAAAGCACCTAAGCTATTTCCCTCAGTACATAGCACTTCTAATGTAGTAAAACATCTCAAGACACTTCACAAAATTTGACAGGGAGCCTTATAAAGAGATATTACGACAGGTGACCAAAACTTTGGCCAAAGTGTTAGGTTTAAGGAGCATCAAAGAAAGAGAGAGGTAGAGAGTCAGAGTGGTTTAGTGAGGGAATTACTGAATTTAGGGCCCAGCTGGCTGAACACATGCCCGCAAATAGTGGAGCGATTAAAATCGGGGTTGCGTAAGAGATCAGAATTCGAGGAACACAGAGATCGTGAAGGATTGTGGGGCTGGAAGAGGTTAGAGATAGGGGAAAAGAAAATAAGAAACTTATATTTATATAGTGCATTTCCTGTCCTCAGCATGTCTCAAAGTGCTTTACAGCCAATGAAATCCTCCTGAATTGTAGCCACTGTTGAAATCAGGAAATGCAGCAGCCAATTTGCGCTTAGCAAGCTCCCACAAATAACAATGTCAGAATGGCTAGATCATCTGATTTAGTGATGTTGTTGAGGGATAAATGTTGGCCAGGACACCAGGGAGAACTCCATTGATCTTCTCTGAAATAGTGGCCATGGAATCTTTTCTGCCCCTGAGAGTGCAGACGGAGCCTCAGTTTAATGTCTCATCTAAAGACAGAACCTCTGATGGTGCAGCACAGAGAGGGAGGGAATGATGCCATGGAGGGATTTGAACACAGGGACGAGAATTTTAAAATCGAGGCTGAAGGAGCAACTTTTTTCAGCCTTGGTGTTCCCTGACATCTCTTCCTCAGAATCCCTGGTGCTGGGTTGCATCCCTTTCTCCAGGCAACACACAATCTTTCTTATACCACTGTTTATATCACAAAATCTTCAGCTTTAGATTGATTGAGAAGATATTTCCATGTGAGAGAAACCAACACTAGGGACCATAAATATAATAGTCACTAATAAATCTAATAGGGAATTCAGGAGAAACATGTTTACCCAGAGAGTGGTTAGAATGTGAAACTCACAGCCACATGGTATGGTTGAGATGAATAGAATAGACACATTTAAAGGGAAGCTAGATAAGTACATGAGTGAGAAAAGGAATAGAAGGTTATGTTGATAGGGTGGGATGAAAATGGATGGGAGGAGGCTCGTGTGGAGCATTAACACTAGCATGGACCAGTTGGGTCAACTGGTCTGTTTCTGTGCTGTGAATTCAATATCATTCTTTGTAAAGCCCTTTCACCTCATCTGAGGCTACTGTCCTCTTCAAACCACTCACCTGCAGCTGACTGCAGACCATGTTCTCATCGCAGCTTTTAAACTATCTGACTCATTTCTGCCTTCCACGCTATCTCAGGCCTTCCGCACTATCTCACACCTTCCCCATTTTTCCTCCCTCCCCCGCCCCCTCCATTTCTCCGCCTCTGTACTTGCTTCAAACCTGTTGCATCTCTAACTTTTTCCAGTTCTGATGAAAGGTCATCGACCTGAAACGTTAACTGTTTCTCTCTCCACAAATACTGCCAGAGCTGCCGAGTGTTTCCTGCATTTTCTCCTCTAATTTTATGATTCATATGCAGAGTCTGCAGCTGTACACTGATGGGGCCTCTATTAGACAATGCTTCTGTTTATGGGTATCGTGTTCATTTTTGTCCTAAAGTCTCAGCAACGTCTTGGCCTCTTTTATGACCACCCAAGGACAGGCCAGAGTAACCGTTAGCCCTTCTACTGAACAAATCTGTGTTAACTTCTCTGCTGATCTTAATTTTAACTCCTGATTCCTTTAAGGGTTAGTGGCAATCTATCATTGATCTGTAAAATGTATTTAATAGTGTGTGGGAGGATGGTCTGGTGTTGGGCTGTATCTCAAAGATGATAAAATGAGTCTGAAGCTTGGAAATGCTCTGTGTTGCTATTCCTGTCAGCTGCTAATTGTATCACACTTGAATATTAAAAGGGCTTCAAATAAATGGATTAAGCATTTGACATTGGCTTGCATTCCCTTTCTTTCTTGTGTTACATCAATGGATTGAAAAATCTGCATTTCTCTTGCACCTTTCATGACCTCAGGACGTCCCAAAGTGTTTCACGGTCAATAAATCACTCTTTGACAAAAGCAAAATTCTGTGGATGCTGGAAATCGGAAATAAAAACAGGAAAGGCTGGTAATATTCAGCAGGTCAGGTAGCATCTGTGGAGAGATAAAGACAGAGTTAATGTTTCAGGGTGATGACCCTTCGTCAGAACCGGAAAAAGTTACAAACGCGACCGTTTTTAAGCAAGTATAAAGGTTTACTCTTTGAAGTGTCATAATGTGGCAGCCAATTTGCACACAACGTGGTTGCACTATGTGATGTGAATGACCAAATCATCTGTTTATAGCAATATTGATTGAGGTATGTATGTTGGCCAGGACACCGGGGAGAACTCCCTTGCTCTTCGAGTTGTGCCAAGGAATCTATTATGTCCTCCTGGGAGGACAGACAGAAATAAAAACAAAACAAAATGTTGGAAATACTCAGCAGGTCAGGCAGCATCTGTGGAGAAACAGAATTAACCTTTCATGTTGATGACCTTTCTGGGTATACTGTCTCATGCAAAAGATGGATTCTCCTACAGTGCAGTGCTCCCTAAGTACTGCACTGAAGATTCATCCTATATTAACTGCTCAAAACCTGGAGTAGGGCTAGAACACATAAACTGTAGCTGTTGTGCGACCATTTAGAATTCTCCCCTTGTCCTCTCGTTCTCGTGTTGGTGTACTTTTCCACTGGTGCAGGCTACCTTCCTCTAGCAACTGGCCACTTTTCAGTGAGCGTCAGTAAGCTATTGCACTGTGGTGCCGTCGCAGTTAAGCCTGATCCAGCGGAGGTGACTGGGTGGGTAGTGATCACGAGCAGAACAGAATGTTGGTTGATTTTTTTTTTCCGAAAAAGTTTGTGAGCCTTTTCAAATGATTGACAGAGCTGAGGGTTTTAAGTGTGGCCTAAACCAAGTCTTGAGAGCTGCAAGGCCACGGAGAGGGGGGGGGGGGGGGCTAGTGGGGGCCCATAGTTTTTAATTAAGAGAAGAATGTTCACTTTTTGTAAAACATTCAACTGCCTGGCTCATTATATTGGGGAAGACAGGGATTCATACATTGTACACAAAAACTTTCATTTATATGGTGACTTTCACACAGTAAAATTTCCCAAAGTGTTGCAAGAGGCATAATATATTTTTGAACTGGAAGCTGAAGCTGCAGCAGGACAGACTTAAAGGGGTGACCAAAAGCTTGATCAAAGAGGTGGAATTAAAGGAGGGTCTCACCAATTCTTCCTCTCCTGAAGGTGCTGATTTCTGGCTGGAATACAGATTTTCAGGCACTAGTTGCTCAAGTGGTCCATCATCATGTGAGAGTTTTAACTGTCAGTTGGCTATTTGACTGTAGGAGCATCAGGTCAAGCCCAATCCTGTCCTCAAACAACATTCACAACAGTCGTATTTGCAGTGGGAGACTTTGGATAGTATTAGGAATGGGAACATGGTCTGAAATTTTCCCTCCCTAGCTCAGAGGTGGACTGAGGCCAGTTTGAGCATTCTTACTACACTCTTGAGATTAGCAAATTCAGCACAGATCAGATATTGAACCTAGTCTGTACTACTGAGCTGCCACAAGGTACCTGAGGAAGCCTTGGCCTTGGAGTTGTAGGAGGGTTTTGACTTTCACCTTAAAGTCTGGGATATCTTGTCCTCCATTGTGTTCCCAATAGAAAGACACCAGCAGAAACCAAACCAGTCCAGCTGCAAACAGAGAAGAGAAAGATAGACTCAGATAGATGAAGAAAAGAATCCAGAATAAAGACAAGATAGAAAAAGAGAAAGAGCATAAAAGAGTGGAAGGAAAAATAATGATAAATAAAACTTGCATTTATCTAGTGCCTTTCATGACCAAAGCACTTTACAGCCATCTTGTAGCGCAGTCACTGCTGTAATGTAGGAAACGCAGCAGCCAATTTGCGCACAGCAATATCCCACAAACATCAATGTGAATACCAGATCATCTGTTTATGATTGAGGGATAAATATTGGCCCAGGACTCCAGGGAGAACTCCCCTGCTCTTCTTAGAAATATTGCCGCGGGATCTCCACCTGAGAGGGCAGGTGGGGTTTCGGTTTAACGTCTCATTTGAAAGACGGCACCTCCGACTGTGCAGAGCTCTTTCAGTACTGTATTGGAGTGTTAGCTTTGATTTTTGTGCTCAGGTCTCTGGATTGGGACTCAGAACTCACAACCTTCTGACTCAGAGGTGAGAATGCTACGAACTGAGCCAGGGTTGACGCCTGATTAAAGCTGCTTTGATATTATTTACATGTTGTAGTAAGTACTTTCACAACAATGCAGAGAAAACTGTTTTCACACCCGCCTGGCTCATTATAATGGGGAAGGCAGGTCTTCATCCATTGTACTCAACTTGCATTTATATAGCGCCTTTCACACACAAAAACCTCCTAAAGTGCTTCACAAAGGCATAATATATTTTTTTTAATAGATGCTGAAGCTGCAGCAGGAGCTATTTGAAGGGGTGATCATAAGCTTGGTTAAAGAGGTGGATTTAAAAGAGGGTCTTAAAGGAGGAGAGAGAGGCCAAGATGGATAGTTTTGAGAGGGAATTTCAAATCCACCGCCCTCCAGTCTCATGCCTCCAGAGTGACTTATAGTGACTGAAAAGTAGCTGTCAAGATATTGAATTGTCAGAACATGAATAAAGGGGACCACAAACTACCAGAGTTTGCTTTAACTTTAAACGCTCATGCCTTTTTTTGGTGGACCTTCTCATTTTTTTGGGGCCCCGAGAGAACTCCTCGGCCAGATGGCTGGCGTCTGACGGAAAATCTTATATCTTGGATCTGACAAGTGTTGACAAATCTGCGGCAACCATGTTGCAGTTGACACTTGATCCTCTCTCTCTCTGCTTGTCCTTTTAATCCTCATTCATATTCTTCCCAACCAGTTCTTCATCCCGGTTTTTGAAGTTGTTAATGAGCTCATCATACAGCATTAACTGCTTTATTTAGAAGTCATGGGCCAAGGTGAATGGAAACATTCTGCTGCAGTTCAGTCACCCTGCAGCATTACAAAATGGTGGCTCGGTGGTGCAGCTAATGTATTTTAATTAAAACGATCTAATTCTTTGAAGGTTTTCTCCTGTTCATTATTGAATACTTAATAAATACATTTTGAGGAAAATGTACAGCATCCTTTAAAAACTTTGTAGCATTTTGAGAAACCTAGTCTAGTACCAGAGCAGACCCCTCAAAATTCAAAATGGTGGGAAGAAAACAAGATAAATCTAGGGATTGGCGACGCCATTCCATTATAAGAGGAAGGGAAGACTAAGGGTGGTAAGGAATTCCACAGTTTTGAAGTCCTGCAGAGAATGGAGTAGGAGATGAATCAAGTTTGAATTAACAAACATAAGGATGTAGGGTGGAGGATGGGAGAGTACATTTGGAACTTACATAGAACAACAGAAGCAAGTACAGAAGAGCAATGGCCCCAGTAATATTGATTAAACAGAAGGACACAAGAAAGGCTGTGGCTGAGAGAGAGAGATGGGCCAGAGGCTAGAGGTAAACAAAATATTGTCTAACAGAGAGTAAACATTTTCTTATATTTTGACCAGGAGTACAGGACAGGCAAAGCGCAATCCCTGATATGGGAGTAGTTTTCAAGTCTTTAAATGGCATTGATATTTATAGTAAGTTAAAGGTAGCTGAGTGTAGAAGTAGTATTTGGCACAGAGGTGAGTTTCTTGGCCTCAGCTTTTGCAATGGAGGAGATAAGGGAGTTTGTGATTAATTCCATGTTATTGCCACTGTATGTAGGCAGGTACAGGAAGATCTGTAGTTGGGTTTGAGAGAAATGGAACCAAAAGCAAGTTAAAAACTATCGGTAAGGAATCTTTACATTGACTAGCAAGAGTAAATTGTAGATTTAAAAGACCTGGTAGTTTTCGGCTGGTCTCCCACATTCTATCCTCCGTAAACTTGAGGTCATCCAAAACTCTGCTGCCCTAACTCACACCAAGTCCCATTCACTTATCACCCCTGTGCTCGCTGACCTACATTGGCTCCCAGTCAAGCAACGTCTTGTTTTTAAAATTCTCATCCCTGTTTTCAAATTCCTCCATGGACTCGCCGCTCCCTATCTCTTTAATCTCCTCCAGCCCCACAACCTTCCGAGATATCTGTGCTCATTTAATTCTGGCTCTTGAGCACCCCTGATCTTAATCGCTTCACCATTGGTCACCGTGCCTTCAGCTGCCTTGACCCTAAGCTCTGGAATTCCCTCCCCAAACCTCTCTGCCTCACTTCCCTTCTTTAAGACATTCCTTAAAACCTACCTCTTTGACCAGGCATTTGGTCATCTCACCTAATATGTGGCTCAGTGTCATATTTTGTTTTATGATGCTCCTGGGCAGCACGTTGGGATGTTTTATTACATTAAAGGCACTATATAAATAGAAGTTGTTGTCATTGTACATACACATGTGCTGTTCTGTACGTGTCTTGCATAGATAATATCTGTAACTAAATGAGGTAATTTAATGTGGAATTTGAGACCAACATAAGTGTGATGTAAAGTTAATACTCTATTCAGAGTGGTTTGCAGCAGGCACAAGTGATCCAGAAATGTGCAAATTCGAAAGGCAGAAAATCAGGGGAACAGAGCTCCAGTTCAAAGGTCCACTTATGAAATGTATGCCAAGTCTATGGCAAGAGGGAACAGCTCACTAAAACGCCCTCTAGCTAACTATATCACAATGGTGACAGCGAATTGTGAAAGTTCTATTTGACATCAGGAGAGATGGGAAGATCGAGACTTGCAATGCATACACACTATATGGATGGAAGAGCAAGGCCCTCTCAAGGACATGGACAACCTGCCTAACAGCACACAATACAAATCAGAGGGAAAGTCCCTACAAGATGTGGCTGTAGTTTCAGTTCCATATACAAGCATCACTGCATGACAAAAAATAATTTTACTCATTAGCAAAGGATCCAACCTTGGTGATTTACCAGATTGGAGGAAAAAAAAAATCAAGTGATCCTTCTCAAGCCATTGATGGAATTTGAATTAACATCTCTTGTTACATGATCGAGGGGCCATCAAAGAAGTTATTTTTAACATAATTTTTAATTATTATAATTGTTAATTATAACAATAAAGGGTTAAATTATTTTTAACACATAAGACATGACGAAACTTTAAAGAATTAGAAAAAAGAGTTTCATTGTCTTGCCTAAGGACATAGAAAAGATGATGTGGTGATTTAACTATTGGCCTGCAAGATCACTGGAGGTTGTGTATAATCTGAAGGCAGTTGAGGAATGTAGGGAGGAAATCATCATCAAAAATAATAGCAGGGTTTGACGATAGGGAGCACAATTTTGAAGTTGCAGATGATACAAAACTTTGCAATGTAAATAGTGAGCACAGTAGTAGCAGACTTCAGGAGTAGACAGACAGGTGAACTGGGCAGACACACAGCGAATGCAGTTTAATGCGGATAAGTGTGAAGTGATGCACCTTGGAAAAAACAACATAGAAAGGCAGTATAATCAAATGGTACTATTTTGAGAGGAGGTGGGGGTGGGGGTGGGTGGGGTGGTGGTGTTGCAAGAGCACTTTGACCTGAGAGTGCCAGGACAAGTTGATAAGGTGGTTAAGAAAGCATGCGGGATGTTTGGCTTTGTAAATAGAGTCGGTGAATACAGAATCAAGGAATTTAAGCTAAACCTTTATAAATCTATGGTTAGGTCTCTGGACCATTATGTGTAGCTCTGGAGGAAGGATGTCAAGGCATTGGAGAGAGCACAGACAAGAATTATCAGGATATAGTAGGGATCAGGGACCTCAGTTATATGGAGAGATGGGAAAAGCTGGGCTACGTCTCCTCAGAGCTGAGAAGGTTATGCATAGGCTGAAAATTATGAGGATTTTTGATAGAGCAAATCGGGAGAAACTGTTTTCCCTGGCAAGTGGGTTGGTAACCAGATGTCATAGATTTAAAATAATTGACAAAAGAACTAGATGAGGAGAAGTTACTTCACACAGAGGGTTGTTAAGATCTGGAAAGCACCACCTGAAAAAGTCGTGGAATTTGATTCCATAGGAACTTTCAAAAGACAATTGGACATGTATTTGAAGTGGGCTAACTTGCAAGGTTATAGGGAACAAACAGGGGCTTAGGACTAAATTGGACAACTATTCAAAGCATTGGCACAGGAAGGACAGGCTGCAAGGCCCCCGTCTGCTCTGTAAATTTTGATCATGAGTGTGGCAGGTTACTGATATGGAGAAGGTATAGAATTGAAGAGACGGCTGAAGAAGCACATTAAATAGTGTGAGGGTATATTGTGTTATGAACAAAGAATTATCTTACATTTGAAACTGCCAGTGTATTTCAGTGAACACAGAAGTGATGTGTGAATGGGACTTGGTGCAATTAAGACACAGGCAACAGAGTTTTGGATGACCTCAAGATTACAGAGAGTAGAACATGGGAAGCTAGCCAGGAGTCCATTGGGATGGTCAAGTCTAGAGGTAACAAAGGCATGAATGAGGGTTTCAGCAGCAGATGAGCTGAGGCAGGGAGTGAGTCGGGTGAGGTAACAGAAGTGGAAATAGGTGGTCTTAGTCATGGTGCATGATTTGAGAGGAAGTTGGATATTCCTGTACCATAGCTGTGGCACAATTTATTTGTAAGCTGTTTAGATTTTCATGGCGACAGACTCGGTTAGCAGCTTTGGGAATATTCAAGGCAATGGCTGAGCATTCACCAAAGCATTCGAGAACAGAATTCCAGAATTTTATAATGCAAGATGCTGGATCAACTCTAATTCTAAAAAACATAAATCATGATGGTAGATAACCCCAGCTGGAGAATCAGCAGCAGCACAAAGCCCCAATCTGATTAGATCACCGACTATTAAGGTGATGGAAGATTTGTGAGCAAAGAGCAGCTTTGTGAATTTAGAAGTACAGATGTGGGGCAATAGGAGGAAGGTAGTGGAATGGTTAATAAAGGGGTGGGTTTCCTATTTTCTAAACAAGGAAGATTAAATATGTTTGTTCAGTGTGTTTTATAGAGTTGTGTCACAGATTAGCAAGGTAATAAAAAAGCAAACCAAGCTTAGGGTATATTGCTAGAGGGACAGAATTGAAAAGTAGAGAAGTTATGCTAAACCTGTATCGAGCCTTAGTTAGACCACACTTAAGGGTACTGCATGCCTGGTCACCATATTAGAAAAAGGATAGAGAGGAGATGGAGAAGATTTGCAAGGATGCTGCCAGAAATGCGAGCGTATACATAGCAGGAAAGGATGAACAGGCAGTGTCTCTTTTCTCTTGAAAAAAGGCTGAAGGGGTGACCTAATAGGTCTTTAAAACTCTGAAAGGCTTTGCTAGAGTGGATACAGGGAGAATATTTCCACTTGCCAGGATATACCAATAATGGCAGGACAAAATCACAAATGTGGCAGTCCTCCCAAAGGCAGAGCTCCCAACTGTATTGGCACTAATCAAACAGAGGCGGCTTCAGTGGATTGGACACGTCCGCAGGATGGAAGATGGTCGCATACCCAAGGACCTTCTGAACGGTGAGGTAGCCGGGGCCAGACGACAAGTGGGGCGCCCAAAGCTCCACTTCAAGGATGCTTGCAAGTGTGACATGAAGGCCATAACTGTCGACTATCGCACTTGGGAGTCACTAGCTGTCGAAGGATGGAAATGGTGGACTGGTGTGCACTACCACAATGACCAGTTGCTACAGCATCACTTGGCAACAGGTGCCAACATAAAAAAAACCTCACAGCATCACTTGGCAGCTTCACGTGCAGCACTTGTGGCAGAACCTGCCTCTCAAGGACTGGCCTTCACAGCCATCAACAAAGGTGCAGTAAGAGAGGATACCCCACTTAAATGGATTGTTTGCTGTGTGTCCATCATCTTTTGTAGATGGAAGAATGCCAACCAAAAATTTCCACTTGTGAGGAAGAGCATAACTAGAGGCCATCAATATAAGACAATCAAGAAATCCAGTAGGGAATTCAGAAGAAACTTCTTTATCCAAAGAGTGGTGAGAAGCTGGAACTGGCTACCACAGGGAGGGGTTGAAGTGAATACTGTAGATGCATTTAAGGAGAAGCTAGAGAAGCATATGAGCGAGGATGGAATAGCAGGTTACGATGATAGATTTAGATGAGGAAAGATGGGAGGAGACTCAAATGGAGCATAAGCGCCAGCAAGAACTGGTTGGGCAGAATAGCCTATTTCTGTGCCATATATCCTATTCAGTTTCAGCATCCCGCTTGACTTCCAACTGCTTCAGAAACAGTCCTCCTATATCCCGTCATGCTTCACGGCGCTAAGCGAGCTGGCCCTCCCGTATCCCATCATACCATTCAGCCATGGTCCTCCCGTATCCCAGGTTGCATTGTGTTTGTAGTTTTTGTTGTTCCGTATTTTCTCGGCGATGGAGTCGGTTTGTGGCGCTGTCCTGAGCTGCTTACTGCTCGTTAATCTCTTCGGTGCCGGTCTCTGCAACTCCAGGAGGGTGGGTGAGCGCACGCGTGCGTGGGTGGGAGGGAGGGATTGCAGCCGGGGGAGGAGGTGGCGATGAGAGCTGTACCGGGGCCGGGCGGAGAGGCTGCGGCCGTTAGGAATGGAACGTTGGCCGCTGTTCGAATTGTGGTTGCGCGAGAGCCGAGCACAGGCATCAGTCACTGTCTGGGTGCCTGGCAACGGGCAGAGCCGGGCCTATGCGTAAACAGGGATCCCTAATGGTGGCCTGTTTACTTGGGAGTCCTCTATTATTAGAGATCTGGCATGGAAAGTGTTGCATGGAGCATCCCTGTCCAATGGGTTTTGTAACTTTTCCATCTGTAACTTTTGAGGCCTGGAGGAGTCCATGTTCCATGTCTTGGAGCCCCTATTGCATTTTTGGAAGGGGCTGCGCCTCAAGCTCTGGCTGCATTTCACTCCTGCACTCTTGATCTGATCTTTCACCACCCGGTGCGGTTTGAGGAGGGCAAGTTATTAAACCTACTCGTAAGTCTGCTCCTGTCCTTGGCTAACATGGCTATCAACTGATGTGGGTCAGACATGGTGGAAAGGGGTTGTTTGCTCTGATTGCCTGTTTCTCTTCCGCAGCTTTTTATTTCATGGGATGCGGGCGTCGATGACAAGGCATTTGTTGCCTATCCCTAATTGCCGCCCATCCCTAATTGCCCTTGAGAAGGTGGTGGTGAGCTGCTTTCTTGAACAGCTGCAGCCCATTTGGTTCGGAAGGGAGTTTCAGTTTTTTGACCCAGCAACAGTGAAGGAACGTTGATATAGTTTCAAGTCAGGATGGTGTGTGACTTGGAGGGGAACTTGCAGGTGTTGGTGTTCCCATGCATCTGCTGCTGTTGTCCTTCTAGGTGGGTAGAGGTCGTGGGTTTGGAAGGTGCTGTTGAAGGAGGCTTGGTGAGTTGCTGCAGTGTATCTTGTAGATGGTACATGACTGCTGCCACAGTGTGCTGGTGGTGGATGGATTGAATGTCTAAGGTGGCGGATGGGGTGTTGATCAAGTGGGCTGCTTTGTCCTGGATGGTGTCAAGCTTCTTCAGTGTTAGAGCTGCACTCATCTAGTCACGCTGCTGACTTGTGCCTTGTCGATGGTGGACAAGCTTTGAGGAGTTGGGAGGTGAGTTACTCACTGCAGAATTCCCAGCCTCTGACCTGTATTTATATGGCTGGTCCAGTTAAGTTTCTGGTCAATGGTGACCCCCATGATGTTGATAGTGGAGGATTCAGCAATGGTAATGCCGTTGAATGTTAGGGGAAGATAGTTAGATTCTCTCTTGTTGGAGATGGTCATTGCCTAGCACTTGTGTGGTGCGACTGTTACTTGCCACTTATCAGCCCAAGCCTGAATGTTGTCCTGGTCTTGCTGCATATGGACATGGGCTACTTCAGTATCTGAGGAGTCACGAATGGTACTGGAGCTGTACATCCTTATATCGTTCTTATGTATGTATATACAGACATTTTCTCCCATATATACAGTTGAAGTTATTCATGAGAACACCAACACTCCCATACATGCATACAACCAAATGGCCTTGTGAACAGATGCATTTGTAAATACATTCCCACCGATACTATAAAGGTGCAACTGGAGTTTTGCGCACAATTCTGTGCATTGCACTTTAGAAAAAATGCCAAGGCCGTATAGAGGGTGCAGTGGAGATTTACTGGAATGGTACTGGGGACTTCAGTTACTTTGAGACACTGGAGAAGCTGTGATTGTCCTTCTTAGAGCAGAAAAGGATAAGGGGAGATTTGATAGAAGTGTTTAAAGTTATGAAGGATTTTGACAGAATAAGTAAGATGAAACTGTTTCCAGTGGCAGAAGGGATGGTAGCCAGGGAACACAGATTTAAG
Source organism: Heterodontus francisci (assembly GCF_036365525.1). NCBI lineage: Eukaryota > Metazoa > Chordata > Chondrichthyes > Heterodontiformes > Heterodontidae > Heterodontus > Heterodontus francisci. The sequence goes on from NC_090411.1 coordinate 28,852,128, forward strand.
ATAATTGGCAAAAGAACTGGAGGCGTGATGAGAATTTTTTCACACTGTGTTATGATCGGGAATGCGCTGCCTGAAAGGGTGGTGGAAACAAATTTAATAACTTTCAAAAGGGAATTGGATGAATTACTTGAAGGGGAAAAATTTGCAGGGCTATGGGGAAAATGGATTAATTGGATACCTCTTTCAAAGAACTGGCACATGAACATGTGAGCCTCCTCTGTGCAGTATCATTCTATGATTTAATAAACACACCCAAGTGTTGCACACAATCATAAATACAGAAAGTCACATAGAGAGCTATTCAAAATTACTGCTAGAATAGTATTCAGTATATGTCTAGAATTCTGTGGATCAATCGAATATTTAAATAATCGTGATTGACATTGCATTATATAGTTATTCTGAAACTCACTTATGTTGTAATGGTATGTTTGTCAGCGTGTCATCAAAACAAGAACGTTACTGTCTAATATTCTAAAATGAAAGTTGACTGTTTCCTTATGAGGGTTTTTTTTTTGAAAAAATAAAAAAGTTGAACTAATTGGGGAATAGATCCTTTGATTCAACTGGATTGTCATTTCCAAAGTTTTAGTCGTACCTTTGCTCTCCTTTCATGGAGAAAGGGTGAAGTAGTGGCAGGGCTTGCAGGCTATTTAACAGTCAAGGCCATAACCATCTTTAGAGCAACCAGTTATCCTATATGTTTCTTTTCCTGCTGTACCAAATTGATTGCAATACCAAATAGTAGGGAGTGCTATACAACCCATCTGTCGCCAAAAGGCTTTTGTTGCCTTAAGCACTTTTTTTATTGGTGTGCTGTATCTGAAATGGAACTGGTAAAAACATCCCGAGATGGTATTCTGTACCTGTTAAGCAATGTATGGCACCTTGTGTAATAGTATGGAAATGGATAGTGGAAATGCAGTTTGAATTATTTACTGACTGAAAACATCCGCCAAACTCCCTAACATGCAAATGTGAGCTATACGGTGCTGCAATACTTTGTTTTTTTTACATTCTGTTTGTTTTAGGTGTTTAGTAATTCTAAGTGAATTAGAGTCATAGTCATAATGACATAGAAGGAGGCCATTTGGCCTTTTGAGTCCATGCTGGCTCTCTGCAGAGCAATCCAATCAGTCCCATTTCCCTGCTCTATCCCCATAGCCCGGTAAATTTATTTCCCTCAAGTGCCCATCTTATTTCTTTTTGAAATTATTACTCATCTCTGCTTCCACCACCCTCGTAGGCAGCGAGGTCCAGGTCATTACCACTCACTGTGTAAAAACGTTCTTCCTCGCATTCTCCCCGCATCTCTTGCCTAAAATCTTAAATCTGTGTCTCCTAGTCTGTGAACCATCAGCTAATGGGAATAGCTTTTCTTTGTCTACCCTATCCAAACCTGTCAGAATTTTTAACGCCTCTATCAAATCATTCCTTAATCTTCTTTGCTTCAAGAGAATAATTTTTCACCCTAACCTTGTAGCTAAAACTCCTCAACCCTGGAACCATTCTGGCAAATCTCTGTCCTCTGCACCCTCACAAGGGCCCTCACATCCTTCCTAAAGTGTGGTGACCAGAACTAGACACAATACTCTAGTTGTGGCCTACCCAGAGCTTTGTAAAAGTTCAGCATTATCTCCTGGCTTTTGTATTCAATGGGCTGAATTTTACACCACCCCAGCGGGTCGGATGGTAGCGTGGGGGGCAGCGTAAAATTGAACGGGTGGCTCCGGGAGACCTACCCGTCCCGCTCCCGCCTCCAATCAACTTTACGGCAGTCGGGCGTGGGTGGGCCGGGGGGAACGGCCCACCCACCGCCAATCAAGGCCCTTAAATGGCCACTTAAAGGGCCTCGCCCGCCTCCACGGGTATTTTACCCGTAGCAAGCAGACGTGCTGGGGATGTGAAAGGCTGACCAGCGATAGCTGCCGGCCTTTCCACACCCCGGGGTGGGGATGGGGGTGGGTGCATGGCAATCGGGCACAGGGTGCCCCATTGAGGGCCGTTCCCACCTCCCATCCCAACCCACCCCCCCGGACCCAAGATGCCCCTCTTCCCCCAAACAACCACTCCAGCCTCATCAGAGAAGGACCAATCCCCCTGGTCAGGCAAACCCAACTTAACTCGTCCCCAGGCTCCATGGCGTTGGCTGGGCTGCAGTCCCAGCAGTGGCCACCACTCCTGGTGACACTGCTGGGGCTAAGAGCTGCCTGCCCGCTGATTGGCCGGCAGTTCACTGAGGTGGGAGCTCCTCCCTCAAGCGGGTGGAAGTTCTGCCTCAGGACATATAAAGCCCGCGGACCCGTAAAATGCGGGACGGATTCCTGGGCTAGGTGGAGGAGGGTTTGCCACCGACTTTTATGTCGGTGACAAATTCCCATCCGCCTAAGGTAAAATCCAGCCCTATACCTCTATTTATGAAACCCAAGATCCCATATGCTTTGCTACCTACTCTCTCAATATGTCCTGTCACCTTGAAAAATCTATGCACGTGAACCACCTCTTTCCACCCCTGTGGGGAAAAAGCTTCTTGCTATCCACCCTGTCGATACCTCTCATGATTTTGTACACCTCAATCAGGTCCCCCCTCAACCTCTGTCTTTCTAATGAAAATAATCCTAGCACAGAACCTTGGGGAATAACACTGTCAACCATTCTTCAGCCTGAAAAACAACCATTTGTTGTTTTCTGTCCTTAAGCTAATATTTCATCAAAGCTGACACTGATCTTCCAACCCCATGAGCCTCAATTTTGCTAACCAGCCTTTTATGTGGTACTTTATCAGATATTTTCTTAAAATCTATATAGACAACATCCATTGCTTTCCCTTCATCAACCTTCTCTGTTACTTCATCAAAAAAATCAATTAGATTAATCAAGCACTGCCTTTTACAAATCTGTGCTGGCTCTCCCTAATTAACTCAAAACTCTCCAAGTGCCTGTTGATTTTTTATCCCCCTGATTATTGTTTCTAAAATCTTACTGATAAACTGACCAGCCTGTAGTTACTAGGAATATCCTTCCGCCCTTTCTTGAATAAGAGTATCACATTTGCCACTTTCCAATCTTCTGGCACTGGCCCCGTATCTAGGGAAGATTGGAAGATTATGGCAAGCCCTTCTGCTATCTCCACTCCCACTTTTAGCAACCTGGGATGCAAACCATTTAGGCCAGGTGACTTATCCATTCCATACATAGGCAGGATGCACTGGAAAGGCTGGCTATCAATTTTCACCTCATCCATTACCTCTACCCATCTCTGCTTCTACTGATATTTGTCAGCATCCTCTAGTAAACACCAATAGAAAGTACTCAAGTATTCTAACCTTTCCCTGCGCCTCTAAGCATATATCATCCTCTTAGTCCCTAATAGGCCTCACCCCGCCTCTGACTACCCGCTTACTATTTACATGCCGTTAGATGATTTTTGGGTTCTCTTTTATGTTAACTGCCAATCTGTTTTTGTATTGTCTCTTTGCCAGTTGTGTTTTCCTCTTCACTTCCTCACTCAACTTATTGTATTTGGCTTGGTTCTCGCTTGAATTGTCTGTTAATGACAGTAAGCAGGAGTTGACAGAGGTGGGGGCGGAAGAGGATTCGGGGAGGAGGGTAAATTTGACAGCTTTGTAGGTCACACTGATTTATAACTTTGGAAATGAAACAAGAAATTTGAAACTTTGCCACATTTTGCATGATATACTAATTTATTTTTTAAAATTGCTTTTAAAAAAAAATCTGTCTCAACGGCTTGATTTGTATTTCCACTTGATACAGTGATGTGTTTGGGTTATGGCATTTTGAATTATTCAAACCTGAAAAGTTGTAAGTATCATGCTTTTGGGGGATGTGCTTGCTATCCGATCTGGGACCAGAGTTCAAATCCAGCCCATACTGATGGTAATCACTTTCAGATTTCATCGAATGGCTGGTGGGGGAAATAGAAAATGTCACATTGATGCTGTACAGGGTTTGAGGACATATTGTTGAGTTAAAGTTGAGGGAACTTGATGCTGATCCTGGGGGCCTGAAATGGGAAACCATTCAGTTCTCCAATTGAAGAAAAACAATATTCAAAGCAGGGAAAAGGGCTTCAATTATAAGGAATTTTCCAACTGCAAGTGAATGATTCTTGTATTCAGAGACCTAATGTTTGACAACACTTATTAATTTTAAACAAAAACTATTAACACTTTTAATTGGGCAAAAAGCCTTTACAATTCCATAGTTATGTTTACTGTCTATTGAAGAACTGACCCACACCCAGAATACCCCTACTCTACTATGGTTTGCTTGACCCACGTCACCATTGGCTAAAGAGCAGCAAAATCACCCTGGGTTGTTCTTCCTCACTGCAAACCTACTGAAAAGCACATCTGTGGACATCATGTGACGGCAGAAATTTGGTCAGCTATGATATCCCATGTCACCAGACATCCTACTGGCATCCACTGCCTCGGGCCATGTGGAATAGCCACTAAGTTACCAGCAGTTGGCTGACACCCATGTACCCCAACATACCTTCAGGAGAGGAGAACTTTAGGCTGGGGTGACAAGAAAATAAAATAAAAGTTCAAGTGTTCACTTGGTGGGTTGCACCTGTTAAGACATGTCTTTAAGTGCTCAGTTGGTTTCTCAAGTGTGAATTCATTTCATGGTTCGATTGAACTGAGCTATCCAATTTCCCAGTGGCTATCTTTTAATTTTACTTGTCTCTGACAGCACTAACAATAACATTTCAATCCATGAGAAATGCTAGAAGCTGATCAAGACAAGTTTAGCAGTCAGCATGGGTTGGAATAGTTTTAAGCTGAGAGCACAGCCCAGCTTGAATCACTGTGATGAAGATTCACATTGCATTGACCTCAGAAGTTCAGAGCTTCAGGTGTCCGTGTCTAGGAATGGAGATGTTATTGCATCACTGTTGGCATGGGATATTCCAGAGTCAGGTAAAGAACAGCCGGTGCAGAGTAAAACTCATCCTACTCTGTTCTGACAGTGCACTTCAAAGACTTGCATTTATATACCACCTTGCATGACCACCGGACATCCCAAAGCACTTTATAGCCAGTAACGTACTTTTGAAGTGTAGTCACTATTGTAATGTAGAAAATGCGGCAGCCAATTTGTGCACAGCAAACTTTCACAAACAGTAATTTAATAATGACCAGATAATCTGTTTTTGATGTTGATTGAAGGATAAATATTCCCTGCTCCTCTTCAAAATAGTGCCCAGGGATCTTTTATGCCAACCTGAGAGGGCAGACGGAGCCTCAGTTTAATGTCTCATCTGAAAGATGGCTCCTCTGACAGTGCAGCACTCCCTCAGTACTGCTCTGGAGTGTCAGGTGTGCTCAAGTCCTGGAGTCGACTTCAACCCCAACTTCACAAGTTGTGCACGTGTGTATCATTTTAATTTCCCCCTCTACTTGCTCTGATTGAGTTTGTTGAATGAGATTGCAATTGTGAGCCTTTTGTGCTTTGGTACTGAGTTGAGGTGGCTCCAATTGTTGTACAACCATCACAGTTAGCTGGCTGGGTTGGATTCAAATCCAGGTTCTCATGGTAAAACAACAGTGTGCAAATCTCCTGTACCACACAAGACCTTGAGAATGTCAGTTTTGCTTTTTTACTCCTCATTACTCTCACCTAGACATGGCGATCTCTGAAGCAGAATGCATAATTGAAGCTATCTGAAATGATTTTGTCACAGATTATGAACGGTGCTTAAAAATAAGACATAAATAAAATTAAGTGTTGTACTTGCTCCCAGAAAAGCTGCAGGTTTCTGCCTCAGCTGTAGTATAATGTATACTATGTGCAGCCACCCTGTGATTTACTGCATAATAATGTCCGATAAATCTGCGTTAGTGACAGATATAATCTCTCGTAGTGAGTGCTGCTTGGTACTGTCGAGCTTTGGGTATGCCTAGAAAGGGGCAGAAATCTTTCAACTTTGAATTTTTCAAAAAATATTTGGCTCCAAGGGAAAGGTATCTTTGAAGTAAAGTGTAGACCCTATGATACATTTTCTAAATGTGAATAGTTGCTGAAAGATGACTTTTAATTTGAAATATTATGACTTACAATGAGGTTGCCAGGGACTCCTTTAGCACGTTGATTCTAAAATGCGATAGGAATAATTGCTCTCAGGCATTGCTTTCTAAGGTTGGTGCCGATATGCTTCCATATGATGCTTTTAATTCATCACATCAGGTACTCCCATTGCTACCACCAGGGCGAGACATGTAAGCACTGGTACTAGTGTTATCCAGCTCATAATACTCTCTCCTAACACAACCTTAGTTTGGAAATACAAAATCTGTAATTGTACTGCTAGGTGATTAGCATATTTCAAACACATCTGTTGCAAAAAAAATCATATGCCTACCATTACAGATCACTACAATCCTGCTAATAACACATCACTAACAGTAATGTCAATAATTGCATCTCACCTTTTAGCAGATGTAATGGGATGCCATCTTTAAAGTCCCTTAATTTGGCAGAGCATTGATGGAGGACTGAGGGGCTTAAGCTTCACATAGAGGTTTAGCTGTGACTCAGTTGGTAGCGCTCTCACCTCTGAGTAAGAAGGATCGTCCCACTCCAGAGACTTGAGTGCAAAATCTAGGCTGACGCTCTAGTACAGTGTTGAGCATGCTGCACTGTCTGAGGTGTCATCTTTTGGATGATAAACCGAGACCTCATCTGCCCTCTCAGGTGGACTTAAAAGATTCCAACACGCTATTTTCAAGAAGAGCAGGGGATCTCTCATCAGTATTTATCACCAAAGCAGGGGAGTTCTCCCTGGTGTCCTGGCTAATATTTATCCCTTGACCAACATCACTAAAAAAAAACAAATTATCTGGTCATTATCACATTGCTGTTTGTGGAATTTGCTGTGCACAAATTGGCTGCCATGTTTTCTACATTACAACAGTGACTACACTTCAAAACTGTCAAGTTCTTTGGGATGTCCTGAGGTCATGAAAGGCACTATATAAATGCAAGTTTTTTTTAAAGTGTGCTGTGCCGTAATTGATAGAAAATGGGTTTGATCCCTTCCCCCGATGGATCATTTGGTGCATTTTTATTTTGCTGGTGGGAAGGTGGTTTGACTGAAGACAGCCTATTTTGGTGCATGAATGCAAGGAAATAGTGTATTCTAATCAGAGTGAAAGTGTGGTTGAGTGCACATTTACAATCTGTTACAGGCAGGTACTAGAGGGTTTACACTGGGTCTTTTTTTTCTTATTTCTTAGTCAATATGAAGGACAAAGAGGAAATTTATTACAACTGCAAAAGTCTCCTAGGATGCCCTCATCAACTGAGTCCATGAGTCCCCTGCATCTGAACTGAAACATCAGGTCTCAATATGTTTCATAGTCTTCATTTTTCCTCAAGTTTAAAGAAATATAAATTATTAAAGCATAAAAAGGGAAGAACTTTGCATTGAATGTATTTCGCTATCAAGTAGTCCCTCCATTCAATTTTCAATTTATTTTTTGATACAAATCTGCCAGATATGCACATCTTTTCCCTGAACCTTCAAATTCTGATTCATACTTAATGTTCAAGCTGTTAAAATCCAGGTTCGATGTCATCCAGTCAGCAAGTATTGACTCTTCCCCATCTCTTTTAAAACCTTGATGCCTTGATCTATGGGTTTTTTGCCTATTACTTAAATTTTTAAAATAAGTTAAATTTGAGAAAAGTTACTGTTCTTTTAGAAGCTCTGCTGCTAGAGCTGCTTGACCTCCATACCCTGATCTGAACGTGCTTGATGCTGTTACTAGGCACAGAGTGGGGAAATGATCTATTCTCTAATACTGCAGTGGTACGTGCTCAATAATTTCTATTCCTTCTATTTCAGCCAGGAGATGTTCTAGAATCTGAAATTACAGGACTGTCTGTACCACTTGAACACTCATTTGAATTTGGTAAGTTCAAAGAGTTGATGAGAGTCAATCTTCAAATGAGTATAGGATTAGGATTGTCACAGTGGTTTTACAAGTGGAAATCCTAATATCTCCTTCAGTGGTGCAACTGAGGCATGCACTGGGAGATCCTATTTTCAATAGCTGAAGGGTCGATAATTATAGGCCACAGATTTAAGGTAATTGTTAAAATAACCAAAGGTGATGGAAGGAAAATCCTTTATATGCAACGAGTGGTTTGGGGTTTAGATTGCACTGCCTGATTGAATGGTAGGTACATATTCAAAAGTGGTCTTCAACAGAGAATTGGATAAATACTTGAAAGAGAACAAAAACGCAGGTGTATGGGGAATGAGTGGGAAAGTGGGACTAACAGAAGTGCTCTCCTCACGAGTGTGTGCAGATGTGATGGGCTGAAGGGCCTCCTTCTGTGCTGTACTATTCTATGGTTCTATTCCTGGTTTGTTCTGAGTTGGGGCGGCACAGTGGCGCATTGGTTAGCACCGCAGCCTCACGGCTCCAGCGACCCTGGTTCAATTCTGGGTACTGCCTGTGTGGAGTTTGCAAGTTCTCCCTGTGTCTGCGTGGGTTTTCTCCGGGTGCTCCGGTTTCCTCCCACAAGCCAAAAGACTTGCAGGTTGATAGGTAAATTGGCCATTATAAATTGCCCCTAGTATAGGTAGGTGGTTGGGAAATATAGGGACAGGTGGGGATGTGGTAGGGAACATGGGATTAGTGTAGGATTAGTATAAATGGGTGGTTGATAGTCGGCACAGACTCGGTGGGCCGAAGGGCCTGTTTCAGTGCTGTATCTCTAAACTAAACTAAACTAGCTGACCTCAGCTGAGAGCATTTGGGTTGCTTTAATTTGTTTTAGTGCTTCTGGGTTAGCGAGGGAAAAATTGAACCAGCATTCCTACTCCTCTTTGTTATTCAGTGATTCCTGCTGGGCATTATCCATGTTGATCCAGGGCAATATCCTGAAATTATGCTTCCTGAAATTAAGGTATCCTTAATTTATCGCCCATCAGAGAACAATAAAATTTTTTTATCATTTGTAGATGACAGTGTGCAGTATAAAAAGAGGGGCTCGTTGCTGTGGAGACCAGGCCGAGAAAACACTCTCACGCTAACTCAGACGCAACTGACGGAGGACGAAAGGAATAAACTCCGGGTAAATAACACTTTCATTCATGTTCCTGGATTTCGTGTATGAGTCGAAACCTTGTGCTGGGGAAATAGCTTCAAAGCTAACAAATGAGATTTTGTTTTCTTTAACCTAGGTTATCTTTACTTTCTCACTAAAAACTGGTAGTTGGCCTTTAAACAAGCGAAAGTTGATCTTTAAAAATGCTGGGTGATCACCCATGATGTGCTATCAGAGCTAGTCTGCAGTATGGAGCATGCTTGTAATTTTTAGCTGCTAACTTAACCCGCCACTCAGTTTAAATCGGCCCTGAGCTCAGTTAGAGGCTAATTATTATTAGACCTTTCTCTAGATTGATAATTGTTTGCTTCTCTTTGTTACATTATTAAACTCTCCAAATTATTCTCAAGGTCAAAAAAAGTACAGAAGGAAATACTAGGTTTCTTTTTCACATTTCTTCCCTGATTGAGATGAGAAGGGTTGTGCTTCTTTAGAATTCCCTATCCCAGAGGGCTGTGGATGCTCATTTGTTGAGTATGTTCAAGACAGAACAGTTTTTTGGATGCTCGGGGAATTAAGGGATATGGAGATCGCATGGAAAGGTGGTGTTAAGGTAGAAGAGCAGCCATAATAGTACTGAAAGGTTAGAGTGGGCTTGAAGGGCTGAATGGCCTACTCCTGCCCCTATTTCTTATGTTTTCCAAAATGTTCAGTTGTGATTTAATGGTATTTTATGCAGATTGTGACATCTGGTGGGGGATGGATGCTTTGGAACCTGTTATATATGTTCATAAAATTAAATACTTTTGGTATATCAGTGCTGTGATTAGGATTTCAGTGAAGCTTCATTGATGGGAATGATAGATTTGTCTGCCTGAACTGTGGCAAAACACCCAGCTGTGCACTTATCAGTTTTGTCCTTCCAAACCTAGGTTGTGCCTGGAGAGAACACTTTGTTATCTAAGACTGTGATGACATACTGGTGTTTATTGGTAAATGTCGGATGACAAATCAAAGATATTGCACATTAGTACAACATTAAAGCAACTTTTCCCATAGTGTAAGAATAATATACTAAATATTGCTAGGGGCAGCACTGCAAAATAGGAATTGGCCAGCAGGGTTGTATAAGGCTGAAGTGGCTATTTAGAGGAGCTAATGCATCACAAAGGCTGAGAAAGAAGTTGAAGGATTTAAACAAAACTCATGTTACTTGCAAGCTTGTTATTCAGCCTTGGGGTTTGATGATCCTATCTTGACAATCATGAGGGAGGGGAACAGCTACAGCTGGTTTCAGGTAAATTTCAGATTCTGTTTGCTGTCCAGTGACCCCTTGCTGAAAAGAATGCATGTTTAGGTTTCAAATGAAGCCAAGATCAGGCAGGCTGTGGTGACTAAATTTCCTTTTGATGATCAATCTTCCGACTCAAAAATGAAAATAATGAAGGATGGTGGAGTCGCACTCCAGCAAGAATTGTCACCTTCAGGAGAAAGAAGCAGAAAGTAAAATACTTTTTCGCACATGGTTCATGGGTTACAATGTCAGTTTGGCTTAGTGGTGGCACTTGCCTCAGAGTCAGATCATGGGTTCAAGTCCTATTCCACTGTGTACATAATCTACGCTGACACTTCAGTGCCAGACTGAGAGAGTTGGAGGTTCCTCTTTTCAATGTGAGGGTAAGTCAAGGCCTTATCTTCATATAGACATAAAATATCTCTTGGCCCTCTTAGAAGAAGGTTAAGGGTATCCTGGCCAATATTTATACCTCAACTGACATCACTAAAACAAATTAACTTGGTATTTATCTCGTTGCTGTATGTGGCACTTGCTGAGTGCAAATTGGATGCCATGTTGCTTAGATAATAACATTGGCAATACTTTGAAAGTAATTCTTTGGCTGTAAAGTGGTTTGGAATGTCCTAAAATCATGAGAAGTGCTATGTACATACAAGTTCTTTACTCACATACAGTAGTGATAAGAAAAATGTTTCTTTTTACAGATCATTAAATAAGACACGTGATTAGTAAAATCCAGAGAACCGATTTTTACCTTGTACATTTTAGGTGCACTTTTCATTAATCAACATTTCATTGTTTGGCTATCCATGATTAATGTCTCTTTTCTATCTCTGACAGGATATGGCTAGTACAGATGGCCTGTACCGGATCAGGATCCCAAGAAAACTGGGCAGTGAGAGTTCTACTTTGGATTACGTGTCATCTTTTGTTCAAGTAGTAAGTACCAGAAAAAAGTAAAGACGTGCTGCAATTCAAAGAAGACGAGCAAAGAATATGATTGTAGGATTTTGTTCTAATATATAGAAATAAATCTCTGGGGCTGTTTGTGTTGTGAACTCATGTCTTAGCTCATTTCACTAAAGACCTTTTTAAAATTGAAGCATTTTCCATTTCAGTGAGGCTTCACAGGAGGTAGCACATACTTAAAAAAAAAAAAATCGCTTCTTGAGGTCATTATCAAGGTTTTCCCAACCACGTTCAATTGTGTGACATTGTACCACATTTTTTGAGTGAGGTTGATACTTTGGTGTTGAATTTGGGTAGCTATGGCAACTGACTAGATGGGTATAATATTTTTCTGTGCATATACCACAGCGGTTTCTTATTAAAAAGCAATGTTTTTGGATCTCTTCGCTATGGATTAGTGCCTAAAGGTGCTGTCCAGTGTAAGAGGAACCTGTATAGACCAGATATCTCTGGCCCCTGCTGAGTTAGCTGATTTCAGCTGGGGCAGTAGTGGGATTGCTGCAGTTGACCTCCTTAGTGTGCCCCTGGATAAGGGAAGTGAGAAGTAAACTAGGGTTCCCACTTCTGACTGTTATCCCATGCCGCTCCTGAAAAGGGCACATGTGTGGATATTTGGTATGGCAAGATCATATTTGCCTGTGATGTCCTCCACTGTTGAATAGCCTGATGGTGATTAGACACAGTCATTGAGGAATGATCCCAGAAACTGTTCCACATATTTACTAACAAAGTAGATGTTGGAATAGAGAGCCACATATCCAAGTTTGCCGAGGACACAAAGATAGGCAGCATTTTAAGCACTGTAGTTGGAAGCATAAAATTACAATGAGAAATTAAAAGATTAAGTGAAGGGACAAACTGCAGCAGGTGGATTTCAATATAGGCAAGTGTGAAGCCACCCACTTTGGACCTAAAAAAGATAGATCAGTGTACTTTCTAAATGGTAAAAAGCTAGAAAGAGCGGAGGTCTAAAGAGACTCTGGTCTGTGTACATGGACTATTAAAATGTCATGGACCAGATGCTGAAAATAATCAGAAAGGCTAATGGAAGGCTGCATGTAGAAGATTAGAATACAAGTAGAAGTTATGCTACAGCTATACAAAGCCCTAGTTAGCTGGAGTACTGTGTTCAGTTATGGGCACCACACCTCAGGAAGATTTTATTGGCCTTGGAGGGAACGCAGCATGGATTTACCAGAGTGATACCAAAACACCAAGAGTTAAATCACGAGGAGCAATTAGACAAACCAAGGTTGTATTCTCTGGAATTTAGAAGGGTAAGGGGTGATTTGATTGAAGTTTTCAAGATATTAGGGGGAATTGATTCCCCTGGCTGGGTGGTCTAGTTCTAGGGAATAGGGCCTAAAAGTCAATCTTTCAGGAGTGTACTTCTACACGCAAAGGTTGGTAGAAGTTTGGAATTCTTCTCTCCAAATGGTAGTTGATGCTACATTAGTTATTAATTTTAAGTCTGAGATTGATGGATTTTGTTAACCAAATGTATTAAGGGATATGGCACAAAGGTGTGTAAATGGAGTTAGATCACTGATAAGTCGTGATCTCATTGAATGGCGGCGGAACAGGCTTGAGGAGCTAAATGGTCTTCTGTTCCTTTGTTCTTAGAATCAATGTTGTAGGTAGGGGGAAAGGTGACTACAAAAGAAGTAAATTTATTGCAAAAATTCTAACAGGCTCAATGTGTTTCTATTTTCAAAATTCCAATATATGCGGATGGCAGCATGTAGTCAGGAGGCTACAAAAAAAGATCATTTCTGTATTTTTCAGGTTTTCATTTTGTACTCTATTTTGATCTAGGATTGCTGTGAAGGAGAAGGTTGTTCAATCATAGACTTTATTGCTGATTCATGTTTGACGGCTGGTAATTTGATCTTGTTTATGACGTTCCTGGTCTTGTTACCTTTCCAAAGGTAACAAGTCACAGACCAAGGCTGTTACACTGGTGTGAATTTAATACACGTTCGCCAAATGCATCCGCCTTCAGTCTGGAGCCTGAAAGAGAATGCACATCCTAATAGATGGTAATGCCTGCTAGTATTTCTGTTCACTCCTGTTAACTGTGCAGCTGTTTTTTCCAGTTGCTGGACAGGGTAAAAATTTACAGCATGGAAGGAGGCCATTCAGCCCATCATGTCTGCACCAGCCAACAAGTAGCCATCAGCCTAATTCCACTTTCCGGCTTTTGCTCTGTAGCCTTGTAGGTTACGGCACTTCAAGTGCATATACAAGTACTTTTTAAATGTTATGAGGGTCTCTGCCTCTACCACCCTTTCAGGCAGTGAGTTCCAGATTCCCATCACCCTTTCGGGTGAAAACATTTCCCTCAATTCCCCTATAAAGCTCCTACCTCTTAGCTTAAATCAACAAAGGGGAATAGGGCCTTCCTATCCACTATATCTAGATCCCTCATAATTTTAAACACTTTAATTAGATCTCCCCTCAGCCTCCCCTGTTCCAAAGAAAACAACCCCAGCCTAATCAGTCTTCCCTCATAACTAAAATTCTCCAGTATAGGCAACATTCTCGTAAATCTTCTCTTTATCCTCTCTAGTGCAGTCACATCTTTCCTATAGTGCTGTGACCCAGAAATGCACACAGTGCTCCAGTTGTGGCCTAACTAGTGTTTTATATCTGTGGTAATATAAAAGCAAAATACTGTAGATGTTGGAAATCTGAAACAAAAACAAAAAGTGCTGGAAATACTCAGCAGGTCTGGCAGCATCTGTGGAAAGAGAGCAAAGTTAACATTTCAGGTCTGTGACCTGATAAAAGGTCACAGACCTGAAACGTTAACTTTGCTTTTTTCTCCACAGATGCTGCCAGACCTGCTGATTATTTCCAGCACTTTTTGTTTTTGTTTTATATCTGTGGGTTGCCCATACAGGTTGAACACTTATAAACTTAGAAGTTATATTCCCCTATTGGTTTGCTAGGACCAGCTCACCATTCGCTCCTCTCTCTCCCTCTACTTTCTAGTTATGATCTGATGTGCTTTTGAAATGACAAGATTCAGCAGTGAGAGATATAAAATGTTACTTTGACATATTCTTAAAACTACTTCAGAAAAACATATAAAAATGCTGTTTTCAGTTGAGCTTCCCAATGTTGCCCTTTTATTATTAGACAGCAAGATTTCCATTGAAGAGACAAATGCAATAAGATATATCAGGGTAGCCATGAATATGTGCTACACTTGTGCCGACTTCTTTTGTTTTGGTGCCAGTAGATTTCACTAGGCGTTTCATTTTGCAGTCGAAGCAAGAGCTATCTCAGTTATATTAATTTTAAAAATATACTTTCCCCATCCATTTTCTCTTCTCTTTCTCCAACCCTCCCCACCTCTTTTCCTTGACTGCTTGGTTGGAATATGGTTCCACAAGTGCCAGTCACTGGCCGTTGACGGTGAGTATTGGCAGGTTATTATATGTCGGTGCAGAGGGAGAATCCCATCTAAGCTCTGTCTTGTCCTTGTGCACTTCCAATAAGGGTTGCTGGATAGTGACTGTAAGTGGTTACCGTGGCTGATTTTCTTCCCCCATTGCCCTTTCTCAGTTCAAGGGGCACTGAGATCAACTGTAACCACTTTGCAACTACACCAGCTTAGATCTGCACAGAGTAGGGATTCAACCTAGGACATGGCTGACCTGTTAGTTCACTACTCAAAGCAGGGTTTGAACTTTTCATTGTGGATTTACGTAGAAGCGGCAGAGTGAGACCAAGGGTAACGCAACATGAAGTAATCCAAATCAGCAACAAAAGAACTGTAGGTCACAAAGGGGTGGTAGATGTAACAAATAAAACTAGCGCTGTCCTGACAATGTTCTCTTTACTTTTGAAACGATAAAATGCTTGCTGAGTGATTATGCCAAGCATAGGTTGTTTGAAAAAGGCATGTAACTTTAACCAGCTTAGAGCACTCCCTGGTGACGATCTCGAAAGTGCACGTTCTTTGTTTGCTCACTGTGAGCCCTGTCCCCTATAAGTTTCTATTTAAAATGCTCACGTGGGGCTTTGATTAGATCAACGTTCATGCACTTGTCTTAACTTTTGATCTATCTTAATATAAGCTTATCTGCTGCCACTCATTAAGTGCCACACGGTCAACATTTACAGTTTAGTGAGAAGATTCCATTAAGTCACTGTTTCTCTGGCGCATTCGCCAGATATGCGAGAGAGAAAAAGCTATTCAGTGCTATTAGGATCTATTCCACAACCTGATCTGACTATTTTAATCTTTTTTCCTACTCTAAGCTCATATTCCTCTCCTCCCCTCTGTATCACAAATTAATCTCGGGCTTTCTCTCATAATGCTTTTGAATGTTTGTCTGCCATAACAAATGGCAGCCTGTTGTATAAATAGGCAATTGTAAATTTGGAGTTTATTTCTTAAAGGGAAGGTATATTTTACTAATGTGCTGCAGAAAATAAGGAGTCACACAGGGACATTTATTCAGCCATGCTCCTTTGAAATAACTGGTTTGTACTCCCCTGTGGCCTTGGTGGGTAAAGGTTAGTGCAGTGTGAAGCCGCACAAATCGTAAGTCTTGGGTTCAGTTTTTTTTCTTTGCCAAGTTAGCTGATCTCAACAGGTGCACCAGTTCAACTGTTGTAGATGGTCTCCACACTTGTAGGTTGCAGAACAACAACAACTTGTATTAATATAGTGCCTTTAACGGAATAAAACGTTCCAAAGTGCTTCATGGGAGCGTTATAAAGCGAATTTTGGCACCAAGCCACATAAGGAGATATTAGGGCAGATGACCAAAAACTTGGTCAGCGTGGGTGGTTTTAAGGAGCATCTCAAAGGAGCAGAGAGTGGAGGACAAGTTAAGGGAGGGATTTCCAGAACTTAGGGCCTTGACTGCTGAAGACACGGTCACTAATGATAGAGCAATTTAAAAGAAGGGATGCTTGAGGCCAGAATTAGAAGGAAAGAAGCAGCTGTTTTTGACTACTATTTAGCAAGCCCTGCCAGAACAATTCCGAGATATGGATGTCGGGTGAAATCAGGACTGGGCTTACCTACAAAGCTCTGGATGATCAAATCATTTGTTGAAACCTGCTGCCTAAGCTCACGTGAAGAATGGGCATTCAGTGGTGTCTGCAGAGGGAGAATCTACTCTGCAGCAAATGAGTTCTAAATTATAAAACAAGGAGTGATGCACATCAGGGAGTTCACACATATCAGCTGTTCAAACTTATTATTGAGAAAGCTTGGTGAAGAGTCAACAGCTATTGTGAAAAGAGAGAAGATAGGACAAACCAAGACACTGAAGTTTTGTTTTAAAAGCCTGTATATTGAGCTCCCCTGATAGTTTAATGGATAAAGGCACTGCGATGTGTTGCTGAGTTTACATTTGAGCACTACAATTGACTTCATTGCCCCTGTGCTAGGGAGGGGAAAAAAAAGTCAGGGTTCCCACTTTTAATCACTTTCCAGTGACCCTTGCTAGCGAGTATGTGTGCACATGACTGGTGAGGACAGGACCCAACTCAGCTGTGACACCCGTGGTCAAATAGCCTGCCAGCACTTGCTGTCTAGGCGCGTCTTGAGAATGACCATTTGGACAATGTAACAACAGTGGTGCCTGTTGAACTGTACTGAGCCTGAGTCAGTGCATTCAGGGGAAAAGGGGAAACAATGGACAAAAGTAAAACTCCATAGACTTAGATTAGGGGCACTTCAGTAGATTTTACTTCTTCTTAAAATTTAGCTTGCACCTTTTTTTAAGCTTATAAATATACTCTGGTTCTCCAAAACATCACTATTAACATTTTTCATTGCTCCATTTATCAGAGCTTTGTATATTTTTGTTCATGTTTAATGTGATGATGTAGGCAGTCCCAGTAACTGCAGCATTTCTTCCCCTCCCCTACTACAGGCTAGCAGAGCAAGGTCAGATGGAAATCAGTTATTTGAAAGACTTGCTCCCTTATCCTAGCAAGTAAAGGTCCCAAGTTTGACTTTAGTCTGTACTGGATTAGCTGATCTTGTTTCAGGCAGCAGTTGGAATGCAACAGCTGACCTCAGTGCCACTCCTGATTGCTACCTCGTGGCTTCTCCTGGAAAGTGCATGTTTGTGGGCGTCATAGCTTCGTGCTGTGCGCGGGCATCATTAGTAGTCGAATAGCCTGCCGACCTGAACTTTCTAACTCGGATGGGTTACTGGAGAGTTGTTTGTGTCTGTGGAACTCTGTATTGGTAAGAGTTGGGAAGGTGTGGAAAAGGACAAAAGAAGCGGCCTACTTGGAGCATATGTGAGCTACAGTGTCACATGCAGTGTGTGATGAATTGAGAGTGAAATGCAATATATGGGTTCACGTTTTTCCAATGGTGGTTGTCGACTAGATCAGTCTGTTTTCCCCTCCCCAGTACAGTGATGTAATTGTATTTCTGTTTACCAGCCATTTATATTTAGCTAACCACATGTTTAACAGGATATATCCTGTATTTTCTTACTATGTATCATTTCCACACTACCATATTAGTAGAGAAGAAGCTGCATGGAGTATTGGTGGTAGTCTAAATTAAAACCAGATACTGCAGCTCTTTTGCGATCTTTTTTGGGTACCATCATGTTTTTCTGGATATGGTCATCTTGGTCATTTTCTCTGTTAGCGATCAGGTTGCTAGTCTTTTCCCTTGCGTGTAAAACGTGTCCCTTGCACAACCAATTTATTGGAATCAACTGCATATTTGGCCCCTTAACCATTGTTCCTTTTTTTCAGCGCTGAAAGGTTTATAAATGGCATTTTAGATTATGCTTGGACAGCTTGTCGTATAGGTCAGTGTGTAAAGCTAAAGTGTAATTGAGCCAGAAATTCAATTGGTGATCTCTGCTGAGTTAACCTTTCTCGGCCAGTGCAGCAGTTGGAATGTAGCAATTAATAGCAGTAACCCTGGGGTGAAGGAGGGGGCAAATCAGCCACAGTCTCTGGTCTTGGTTGCAATTGAGTGACTCTGTGGGAAAGTACTTGTGTGTGAGAACTCATGAAGTCAACAGTAGGCTTGGAATTGATGCCTCTGATGGTTGAATAACCTGACAACATTATTCGGGCTCACACTTGAAGAATGACCAATTGGCCAACTGGCATCTAATTAATTGGACCCTAGTGTGAGTAAGTGCCTTCAGGAGTGATGGAGAGTAAATTAGAGGCATCAGAAATCTTCCTTACTGTTGGGTGTCAAGATTATATGTTCTTATAAGAACATAAGAAATAGGAGCATGAGTAGACCATTCTCAGACATCACGTAGTTCAGTGAAACAATGTGCACACCTTATATTGTGCTCCTCAAGGTCAGGGAATATGATGCTGGAAAGTCCAATAACCTAAAGTGTGGTTACCAGACCCAACGAAGTGTCGGGGTTGGGTTGGATCTCCATGCTGGGTCCAGCGTTCAGGCTCGGGTCGGGTTGGGCTGGACATGGACAGTGCTGCCTTGCTCCGGGAAGTAGTCTTCAAATGAACATTCAGGACGTGAAGGCGGGAAACGTGCAGTCTCGACTCCGCATTCTGCAGTAAAGTCTGGCTACCCGACCAAACCCGACTACATGTGTCGGGTTTGGGTCGGGTTGGGCATTTAAAAAAATTAAAGGACTCTGGCCCAGGTTGGGTTCGGGTTGGCAGTTGTCGGGTCGGGCCCGGGTCGCGTTTTAATTTTATACCCAAGCCAGGCTTTATGACAAGCGTACTTTTTTTGCACCAATGTTCGGTCAGCATCAATATGTGTTAGATGCAGGATAAAGTTCTCTACTCTGTCCCAGCAATGTGCTTTAAACCGTTGCACAGTGACTAAAGTATTAAACTTGCTGTCAGCCTGATACTTTCTGTAATGCATCATGCTGTGATGGTTTTTTTTCCCCCCTCATCGTGCATTTCAGTTTTCCTATTCGCTATGATGCTGATTCAGTCCTTGTAGCGGAATCTCCCAAGCTAGCTGTAATCTTTAATACCTACGTGTTATTGGCTGGATAACATGGTCTGCCCAACCGTGACGCTCAGCTCCATCAGGTGCTTTGTTATTTCTCATTCCCTGCCTGCCTCTCTCCATTTGCACTGTCTACTGATGCTGTTAGCAGGAAATGGTAAAATCTGCCCCTGCATCCCAACTTCCTGCCTCACCCTGTTAGGCACGTTCCAAAATAAATACCAGCTCTCTTTTTCAAGCTCCACATGCCCTCCACCCCCAGCCTCCTCAAACATACAATTATAAAATTCTATAAAAATTCTTACATTTTGTCCATATACAAAATTCTCCATACAAATGCCTTGAATACACTGAAGATATATATTTGCAGATAGAAAGTAAAACCATAGGATCATAAAACCATAGAAATTTTACAGCACAGAAGGAGGCCATTCAGCCCATTGTGTCTGCGCTGGCTGAAAGAAACTAGCCGTCCAATCTAATCTCACCTTCCAGCACAGGTCAGTAGCCTTGCAGGTTACAGCACTTCAGGTGCAGGTCCAGGTGCCTTTTTAAATGAGTTGAGGGTTTCTGCCTCCACCACTGATCCGAACAGCAAATTCCAGACACCCACCACCCTCTGGGAGAAAAAGTTTTTCGTCATGTCCCCTCTAATCCATCTACCAAACACGTTAAATCTATTGACCTCTCCGTTAGGGTAGACAGGAAGGACCTGTTTCCCCTATCAAGGCCCCTCATAATTTTGTACACCTCAATTAAGTCACTCCTCAGTCTCCTCTGTTCTAAGGAAAACAACCCTAGCCTATCCAATCTTCCCTCATAGCTGCAATTTTCAAGCCCTGGCAACATTCTTGTAAATCTCCTCTGTACTCTCTCCAGAGCAATGATGTCCTTTCTGTAATGTGGTGACCAGACTGTACGCAATACTCCAGCTGTGGCCTAACCAGTGTTTTATGCAGTCCCAGCATTAAATCCCTGCTTTTGTATTCTATACCTTGGCCAAGAAAGAAAAGTAATCCATATGCCTTTTTCACCACTCTCTCTACCTATCCTGCCACCTTCAGGGACCTGTGGACATGCCCTCCAGGTCTCTCACTTCCTCTGCCCCTCTCAATATTCTTGTTTATTGTGTATGCCCTTGCTTTGTTTGACCTCCCCAAATGCATTACCTCATACTTCTCCGGATTAAATTCCATTTGCCACTTTTCCGCCCACTCGGCTAAACCATTGATTTTTTTTTTTAGATTTAGAGATACAGCACTGAAACAGGCCCTTCGGCCCACCGAGTCTGTGCCGACCATTAACCACCCATTATTCTAATCCGACACGAATCCCATATTCCTACCACATCCTCACCTGTCTCTATATTTCCCTACCACCTACCTATACTAGGGGTAATTTATAATGGCCAATTAACCTATCAACCTGCAAGTCTTTTGGCTGTGGGAGGAAACCGGAGTACCCGGAGGAAACCCACGCAGACACAGGGAGAACTTGCAAACTCCACACAGGCAGTACCCGGAATTGAACCCGGGTCGCTGAAGCTGTGAGGCTGCGGTGCTAACCACTGCACCACTGTGCCGCCCCTGGAGTCTACAGCTATCCACTTCACTATCAACTACACGGCCAATTTTTGTGTAATCTGCAAATTTCTCAATCGTACCTCCCACATTTAAGTCCAAATCTTGTAGCTATAGGTTTGTGTGTACACAGTATATTAACACTAGCTTCTATTCCTGTTATTTCACAGATATTTTGTGGTTGAAAAATAATTGAAATATTGCTGGAATTAAGCAATTTTAATTAAATAGTGCAGGGGCAGGCAGCCATTCTTTTTGCCCCATTTCAGTAGGGCCTACTTAATTTTGGTGCCAACACTCCTATTTGTTAGTCCTTTTTCTTCCATGAGTAATGCCATAGGAAATCTAATTGACATATACACACATTATCTATATCCACAAACACATGCATATAGAATTGTTTATATCAATTTATTTTAATTCCCCTCCCCTTCATTTAAAATCTTTCCAGTTATATAAAAATATTCTAGTCTATTACTTCATCTTGATTTCACTTGAATTTTTAAATATTTTCTCTCCATTTATATTTATTACCTTTATTTTAAATCAATATTTCCTTCATTGTCAACGTCTAAAATGTACCAACCAGTAATCAATTCTCTTTACACAACATAAACTTTCTTGTCTTATCAAATATCACATTATGTGCAATAACATAAAATGGTGGATGCACTTAGTCGATCCAACAACATCTGTGGGGAGAATCAATCAGTTAGTGTTGTAGGTATGGAACCTTCATCAAAATACTTAAAGGGATAGACAGGGTAGATGCAGCTAAGATGTTTCCCCTGGTTGGGGAGTCTAGAACCAGGAGACACAATTTCAAAATAAGGGGGAGCCACTTAGGACAGAGATGAGGAGAAATTTCTTTACTCAGAGGGTTGTAAATCTTTGGAATTCTCTACCCCAGAGGGCTGTGAAAGCTCCGTCATTGAGTATATTTAAAGCAAAGATTGACAGATTTCTAAATACAAATGACATAAGGGGATATGGGGATAGTGTGGGAAAAAGGCATTGAAGTGGATGGTCAGCTATGATCATATTGAATGGCGGGGCAGGCTCGATGGGCTGAATGGCCTACTCCTGTTCCTATGTTCCTAAAACTTGTGCGTTCTGACAAAGCTTGCATACTTGAATCATTAACTTACATGTTGTCTCTATGATGTGCTGTATGTTTTTGTTTCAGGATTCCAGCACTCTGCAGTTATTTGCTTTCTGTTATGTAAAAACATGTTTACATAGTCGAAATGAATTTGAAAATTTCATTAATATTTCTGCAATGCAAAATGAAATGTGGCTGAATCACTCTGTGGCCTTCGTAATATCCTCTGGGATAAAACAGCATATCCTCGAGCTGTGCCTCAAGAGATCTCTGATTATGATTGCATGAGTAACGCACACCTTGGTGTGACTGCTCAGATGTGCAGATATTAATGTTTCTAAAATACTATAATATCTATTTTGTTTAAAAACTGCAAAGTGTCCATGGGCCCTGCGACAGGACTGCCCAGTAGCTCCAGCCAAAAGATGTGTGAGTCAGATTCCACCTCTGTTTGTTTGGTGCCAGTATAAGCATTTCTTTACTGGGCCATTACATGGAGCATAAGCCTGAAATGTGCCAGCTGGTAGGAGTATACTTCCATCTGATTATATGTTAGCTCTGGAGAAGCCAGCAATGTCCCAGCTAGTGAGAGTCCACCATCTTGTGTCTGATTATACGTTTGCTGTGGACAGGTCTGCAAAATCAGATCATCCAGATTAGACAGTAAGGTTAAGCTTCAGATGTGGCAATGGTTAAAAACACTAGTATGTGTAGCAGTAAGCCATACCCACCAGAACATCCCAGTTTCAATGTTTGGTCTATATTGCATTAATCTCACTGGTGCAGCCTTTTGGATCCCTGGGCTAAGGAAAGGTAACAATCTAAGGTGCCCACTGCTGATTACTGTCCCATGGCTCCTGCTGGAATGTGCGATCATGTGGTTGCCCAGTGAGAAGACATCTGCTTAGATTGGTATGAAGAACGACCAGTTGATAGAGGTGCCAAAGAGCTGGCAGCACCTGTGGAACTGCAAGAATCTGTGTCTTCAGGCATGGAGGCAGGATGTATTGGGAGGTGGGAACAAATACATAAAAAAAAAGATATTGAAGATGCCAAAGCTGCCCCGAAGCATCTTGAAAGTGGAGAACTTTAAAGCTGTGAGTGTAATGCTGCTTTTGCGAAAACTTAACTGTTTTTACTATTCCACTGCTCAGTTACTGATGCTGTTGTTTTTATTTTAATTTTCTTTCTATAGTGCTCTCTGGTTGAGTCTCACCTCTCTGATGTAATCACTGTTAACACAGATGTGTCTGGAAATATAATCGGTGTTTCCATTGTAACTGTTCCTGGGTCCTGCAATGGAGCAGAGGTGGAAGATGTGGATCTGGAAGTATTTAACACAACTGTGCACCTAATGCAGCCAGTCCTGGCATCTGCGTGAGTATTTTTGTGTGTGTGTTTATTGTAACTCTGGTGTGATTATATGTATTTTCCTTGTGGTGATCTATTTCAAATAAATTGTTCACTATGGTGAATAGATCAAATGTCAGGTCATACAAGCTAAAAATGTGGAAGTTATTAAGACAAGAAGTCAGATGGAGCTTTTCAATGTTACCAGCAAAACAATTGAAACATAATATAAGTGGGTTCTGGAGATAATTGGATGTCTCTTTTGAGAGATAATGGATTGAGGAAAATAATGAGGTAGGTAAGTGAGGTTGACTTTGACTGTGGAGGACACACAAATGAGCTTGATGTCCATAAGTAAACTCTAGCAGGAATCATCGACTAGCTGTTAAGAGCAGTAAATGTGGCAGATTTTTTTTTTAATCCTTCCTATAGCCCAGGGATTGCTGAGAACAATAGTAATGCCACTACCAATGTCCCAGCTGAGATTGATCAACTTGGCATGGCTCAGTTTCTAATCTAGAAGCTTCCTGGTCTGTCCGGCACAGTTGTCCACTGGACCAGGTGAGCTATTTGGAAGGCAAGGTTAAAGTTTAAAGAGTAGTCTTGTGAAACAACAGAAATGGTGGAGGAATATAGCAACGTTCCCTTTTATTTGTTAGTCACACTTCTGATTGATTATCTCTCGTAGCCCATAGTTATAAGAATGGATCAGTCTGCTTTACTGGCACTGTTCAAAATGTGTTTATTATTTTGTTGCAGGCCAGAGACTGCGGCATTTATTGAGCGGCTGGAACATGAGCAGGCCCAGAAAGCGAAAAACCCGCAAGAGCAGAAGTCATTTATTGCAAAATATGTAAGTTGGCCCTTAAGAAAAAAAGTCTTCTTGTGATATATGTTAGTGATGAAATAAAATGCTCTAATAATCTTGCAGAATTAATGCACTGTTCATGTATAAGAAAATTCCAGGAAGATATTTGCAAAGACACACCAAGTACTGTACTTCCCAGGAGCCACGCACTCACTGTGTGATATTGTTCTGTTTAAAGGGGTTAAAGTGTGATATTATGTATATATGCACAGAGCATGCAATTGCTGTGTAACTGATGGTGAAATAAAAACCAGCAGCTGTTTATTTCAAATCATAGCCTGCGGTCCATTAGCCCTGCCGCGATACATACCACAATTATGTATTTTTAAAAGTAAGGGGCTAAAATTTTCTCAGTTCCTATGATGGCTTAGTGAATAAATGCTTTGCTTGACTTGGTTCTCAGCCATACACACCACAAAGGTTTCTGGTTCAATTCCTGCTCGGTGTTGAGTTAGCTTATCTCTGCTGTAAAGTAGATGGGCATTATGATTGGCCTAAGTGACCCTTGTACTAGGAAGTACTAAAGAAGAACCAGCGTTCCTGCTCCTGGTTACCAGGTAGTTTACCCCTACTGGAAGGTGCACTTGGTTGAATATTGGAAAATGACACATCTGGGCTTGGCCATGGTTCCTCCCATTTTCAAATGACTGCAGCTGGTAACTCGAATAAGATTGGGCACTTGGGCGAGATACCCAAGGAGTGGGCTGTTGCTTTAAACTGTTCTGGATTGTTCTTACATATGTTACTTCCACGTATCCAAGGGCCACTAGTATCTATGAATCGGAAATGGAGGAGAGAATGGGGGTGGGGAAAGAAACAGAAGTAAATCATCTTCCTTCCACCCTCAAACAAGCTGCATCTGCATATATTATAAATAGAGCAGGCTGGAGCAACATATCTAATGACACTGATGCATCTCTTAATGTGTTACTGTCATTTGTGTGTAATATATCTAAGTGCATTTACTGCTATTAAGCAGTCAAATAAAATTTAACACTTTAATTAGAGTCTTGGAGGCAGCTGAGGGATATATAAGATCACACTTAATTGAAAAAGAGGGACTGAGATCATATTTTGCATGCAAGTAAGCTATGAGTGACTATACAGGAACTTCAGTCCAAGAATTTCAAATGCACTGAACATGAGTGGGAAAGAGCTGATTTTTTTTTCCCCTGAATATTTAAGTGCTAGTTCTCGCTAATTTCACTTTTCAATATTTAATGCTGATTGCAGTGAAGAACACTGTGTGCTAGTTCATTGTTATCAGATGCAGTAGCCCCTGTCTTCTATCATGACTGCTAGAAACCTATTCTGACTTCCTGGAAATTGGCAGTTGTCCAGGAAGTTGGCGCTGAGAGCTTTATGGAAGTTCGTCTCAATCTGGAGTCCTCTTCTCAGCTGCTTTTGCTAGTTGGTCCTATTCTTGAAACTGAGTTCTTGAAGTTGATGTGAACCACCTTCACATATGGGCATTACGGTTGAAGGTTGATAAAGGAATCTGTGACAGTGCTAAAATTCACAAGTACTAGTTTTAATTGTAATTTCCTCGCTCCTGATTTTCTACCCTTTGTTCCTCTCCTTTGGCACTGACTCTTGACTAGAGTACAGTTCGGCATTTGCCAACAATCCTCTCATGGATTGCCCAAATAACCATTTTTCAAATGTAAATTTAGACTGGTATGATTTTCTGTTTGCAATGTTCCTACCTATCAGAATTAATCTTTTGGTGGGGGAGTAGAAATTGCAGACTGGTGAGCACAGAAGTGGAAAACCCCAACCCAAGTGCCGGCAGCCTGCTGCATGATGGCGCATCACCATTGAGTCTGATCCTATCTTCAAATCTCAACGCAGCTGTCACTGGACAGCCATAAACACTTGGAAGTCTGGTGGATTTCTTTTTGTGCTTTTTAATCCAGGGAGTTGCTTAAGCTAAATTGTAGCATTCCAACTGCTGCTCTGAGTGACATCAGCTAACTTGATGCAGATCAAGAATCAAACTCAGGATCTTCTGATCTGCATGACTCAATATGTTTAATTCTTTTGTCTACCAAAACAAGTAGCATCCTGTTGTTATTCCATTGAGAATGAAAGTCTCTGAGAAGGATGCGCCATCTGTGGCTAACTAAGGAAGTTAAGGATGGTGTCAAATTGAAAGAAAAGGTGTACTATGCTGCAAAGATTAGTGGTAGGCCAAAATATTGGGAAAACTTTAGAACCCACAGAGGATGACTTTAAAAAAAAAAGAGGGAGAAATTAGAATATGACAGTAAACTAGCAAGAAATATAAAACAGACAGCAAAAGCTTCTACAAATATATAAAAAGGAAGAGAGCAGCTAAAGTATTGAACCCTTATATTGGGAAACAGGAAATGGCGAAGTCTTTGAGCAAGTATTTTGTATCTGTCTTCACAGAAGAAGACACAAAAAGCATTCCAAGAATTGTAGAAAATCAAGAGGCAAAAGGGAGAGAGGAACTGCAAACAATCATGATCACTAGAGAAAAAGAACTAGGAAAGCTAATGGGACTAAAGGCTGACAGGCCAACTGGATCTGATGGCCTGCATCCTAGGGTCTTAAAAGAAATGGCTGCAGAGATATTGGATGTATTGGTTGTAATATTCCAAAATTCCCCAGTTTCTTGAAAGCTCCCAGCAGATTGGAAAACCACAAATGTAACACATCTATTCAGGAAAGAAGGGAGGCAGAAAGCAGGAAACTAGGTCAGTTAGCCTAACATCTATCATTGGGAAAATGCAAAGTGTCTGCAAAGAGATATAGATAGGTTGAGCGGGCAAAAGTTTGGCAGAGGAGTATAATGTGGAAAAATGTGAGGTGGTCCACTTTGGTGGGAAGAATAGAAAAATAGAATATTTAAATGGAGAAAGACTGCCGAATGCTGTAGTAAAGAGGGATCTGGGTGTCCTTGTATGTGAATTACATATAGTTAGCATGCAGGTACAACAAGTAATTAGGCAAATGGAATATTGGCATTTATTGCAAGGTGAATGGAGTATAAAAGTAGGGACGTCTTACTACAACTGTACAGGGCAGAGATGAGACTGCACCTAGAGTACTGAGTACAGTTTTGGCCTCCTTACTTAAAGAGATAGATACTTGCATTGCAAGCAGTTCAGAAAAGGTGCAATAGGCTGATTCTTGGGATGAAGGGGTTGCCTTATGAGGAAAATTTGAGCAAATTGGGCCTATACTCATTGTTTAGAAGAATGAGATATTGAAACATACAGGATTCTGAGGGGGCTTGACAGGGTAAATGCTGAGAGGATATATCCATTCATGGGGAACCTAGAACTAGGGGGCACAGTTTCAAAATAAGCGGTCTTCCTTTTAAGATAGAGATCAGATTAAATTTCTTCAGAGGGTATTTAATCTTTGGAATTCTCTTTCCCAGAGAGCAGTGAAGGCTGGGTCATTGAATGTATTCAAGGTCAAGTTAGACAGATTTTTGATTATAAGGGAGTCAAGGGTGATGGGAGACTGGTAGGAAAGTGGAGTTAAGACTATGATTAGATCAACCATGATCTTATTGAATAGCGCAACAGGCTCAAGGGGCTGAATGGCCTACTCCTGCTCCTATTTATTATCTGTTGGTGCACATGGTAATATACATTACAGAGCCATGATATGAAATTCTAACTTTAAAAAAAAGACCTGGCGAGGCACTACTTCCTCAGTTGGGGGATCACTGATCTTAGCTGATTCATTGAGAGGATTCTAAGCAGAGACAAGGTTCTTACCCTGCTGGGAGATCAGGGGATAAGGGAAGAATCTGAGGCTAAGTTGCCCTGCACACTGTCATGCAGCTTCTGATATCATTGCGGACACATAGGAGCAGGTTATTTGTTTCCTCAGACACTGCAGGAGTAAAGATAATCAGAGGCATTGTCTTGGAGCAGAGGCACGGCCATCTTGGGTCTTAAGGATTTGCCGAGAGATGGCTTCACAGATGCCAGCAGCTCTCCAGTTCCAAACCTAAGTGGCCATTTTCGACATGTGAGCTCAGTGTGTGTCAGGAAGCTATTTAATCCCAAATAGCTCTGCAGCCAAACCCAATACTGCTCTCACTGGATGTATGCATGCACACATCTCCTGAATCTTTCAATGTCAATGAGGACGAGGTACTCTGGTCAGTTACAGTGCCCTAATTATAACCCTGAGCAAGTAACAGTGTAGTTTGTGATCAAACCTGGACCTTCCTGGTTTGTAATTCTCAGCCAGTCATTGGATAAACTCACTGAACAAGAGGAAAAGCAGACTCTCGGGGCTGTATTTTATAGGGGCCTCAACATCGGGATCCGTGGCGGGGAAGGCATGAAGATTGTCCCGGATGACGCCCGCTGCGGACCTCGATGCCGTCCCGATATTGACAGTGGCGGCTAATCCTCGTGGCGCCCCCCCCCCCCCCCCAACCACTCGACGATGGGACCTCAATTTAATATTTAAATAAATTAACTTACCTGCATTAATGAAGGTCCTGTCGCCTCCTGATGTGCCACCGGGATCTTCATCCCGGTGGCCGTCACTGATGTGCCTTCGGATCTTCATCTGGGGAAATGAGGTACGGCATCTGTGGGGAGGGGGAAGGGTAGTTTTCTCTGTGGGAGGGGGGGAGCTGGGTCAAACCCTCTGGATTGGTTGGGGGGATGTTGGGAAGGGGTTAAGGTTTAGAGTTTATGAACTTTGGTGGGGGTAGATCACATAGTCAAGTTAAGTATTTTGGGGGTTTGTGGGCAAGGAATTAAATGAAAGGCTAATGGGAGTCTGGGAGAGGGGATGGAAAGATTTATGTAATGGTTTGTTACACTTTTGAATGCAATGTGTCTTTAATATTCCAAACTCTCATTTAGGGCTCTTATCCCTTTAAAGATGGTGCCGGGACGCCTTGCCCGTCCCTTACATATCATCGGGTGTGGGAGTGGGGCGGTCCGCTGTGGCCATGTTAATGAACCGCCGCGTGTAAGATCGTGGTGGCTCTGCGGAGTGAAACCTGCGTGTGCGGACCACCATCTTTTATGGCATAGAATCCAGCCGTTGATGTTTAAATGAGGAATTCCAAGGAGGCCTTCTAACTGAAATCCTTTGATGCAGAACTAAGAAAATTCACGGCAGAAATGTCCTTATAAGAGCCATCAGTGGGAAAATTCCTTTAAAGATTTCATTGTACTTAGAGTTCTGAGTTGTGTTTCTCAAACTGCTGACTGCTGCAGTGAAAGTGACCTGACCTGCTCACCAGAAACTAATGTATTCATTTGGCGGCAGGATTAAATGGAGCGCAAACAGTGGCTGAGTGTGTTCCAAGCTATAATACACTTGAGGGGTATGGATAATGTGTTAAACCACAAGAGTGAAACTCATTACGTTTTAGGCATCCTGTTCTCCTGAGACTGTTGCAACTCTAATCACATTGTCATACATCATTTAATTTTAAAACGTATACAGTTGTGTTTTATATTTTATCCTTTTTGGAGATTTCCTGTTGGGAGATTTTCCATTTTCATTTCTTACCTTCAATGATCATTGTGATCAAAGTGTTATATAATGGGAGGATTTTTTTGCTTTTCCATCCCTTTCTCCTAAAGGTCCTAAATGTCTTAATTCACTCTGGGATGCAGTTGCTCTATAGCTGTCAGCTCATTCTTTCTGAGAACCTGGTACCTTAATTGGGAATATGATTGAGGGAGAATTGAATCTGGATCCAAGCATGCTATTTCTTAACACATTCACGTATTCATGGTTTACACTAGAGCCACTGGAAAGCAATGAGGAATGAAAACTCTGGCTGATTTTTTTCCCCCACCATTCCCCAACCAAAGGATGCTGAGGTTATTTGGCATTCTCCTCCCAGTGCCCCAACTAAGAAATCAGCCAAGTTCACACAGCCTGGGGTTGACACCAAGATTTTTTTGGTCTGTTTGGTTTAATACTACACTGGGAAGATCCTCGACAAGCTGAGCCATTGAGAGCAAGCTCTGAAGGGGAGCTTTTATAATGTTTTGATAAAAATTGCACTGTACAATAATTGCATATGGGCATAAACATTGAAAAAACTGAAACTTGTTAGCTAAAAGGAATGTATCAATCTGAGGATCATGGTTTGATCTCTCCCATCAATAGAAGCTGCATTTCAACAACAATTTAGTTTCTTGCATTTCACTGCGGTCATATAAAACTATTGTAACTAAAGCTAATGCAATGGAAAAGGATCAAGTTACTTTTTTTTTCTATTTCATATCTGGAACCCTTTTCTGTCCTCTCCCAATTCCAGTGCAGGGGAAAAATTGGAAAGGTGAATTTCTGTTCACTGTGGGAAAACCTCTCAGGAGATTCATGTTTATTTTAAAGTGTATCGTGTTTTATTGGAGTATGAATCTCTTTGTATATATTACATTGTAACTTTTGAAATTGCTCCATGCACACTGTTCCCAACGCATTCCCTCTTATCACTGTAACCACGAACACCAGGCCTCCTGCTAACCTTCCTTCAGCCTTGATTTCCCCCCACCCCCTTGTTTTTACTTTAAAAAAAAACGTCAAATATTGTTTGGTTCAATTGAAAAAAATTAAACTTTTATGCTGTTAAGGCATAAGTACATAATTTAAAAACTTATGAACATGTTGCTGAATAGTGTGATGAGGTGCATATCTTTCACAACATGCTGCCATCAGTGTGATGTCATTTTAGAGTACTTTAATGAGCCGTTTCCCCCGAACTCGAAGCTGCAGCCCCATGGTTTTCTGCCCCTGCAGAGACCTCCCATCCTTCAGAGCTTGCAGAATCTTAGATCATTAGTTCCCGCTCAATTTTGTTTCTCTCCAAGCAACTCAGGAACGCAGTTACACCAGCACACGGTTCCAAAGTAGTTATAGAAATGACTCACAAAAACATACAGCATTGCTCTAGCTTCTGTACAATGACAGCAGCAAAAGGCCTGATATTTTGAAGCTGCATTCTGCTCCTGGCTACAGTGGCTGAAGTGGGAGTTTTTTTTACTAACCTTCTGTAACATGCTGTAGCACTTCCTTTCAACTGTCTTTACCTTGGTGACCCTGCTTTGTTGATTCGTTCTCCTCTTGCATCTATCTATTTATATGTAGTAACAATACCATGGAATTTGTCTCCAGGGCAAAGATAGATGTAACTTTAAGTGGGAAAAATATATTTTGAAGCAGCACAATGAATCAGAAAAGGAGAATAATTCAGTGATAACTAATTGCAAGCCAAATATTCCAGAAGAAATAAGTGAAAGACATGGAAAGATTTATCTTTTAATATTCAGTGTCATGATTTTGGATTGTTTAATAAAATCACAGGCAATCAGTTAGTGGTACATAATACTGTTATACGGTAAAAATTGCCATCAGTGATGTTACTGTGCGACTATTTAACATACTTGTACTGAATTCCTATCTCTGCTATTTTTAGGAAGAGTGTTAATCCGTTTTTTTCTTCTTCTTTGGCCTCCTTGTCTCGAGAGACAATGGGTAAGCGCCTGGAAGTGGTCAGTGGTTTGTGAAACAGCACCTGTAGTGGCTATAAAGACCAATTCCAGAGTGGCAGACTCTTCCACAGATGCTGCAGATAAAGTTGGTTGACAGGGCTGTTGACAGCAGTTGGCTCTCTCCTTGCACTTCTGAATTTTTTCCTGCCACCTGCTAAGTCTCTTCAACTCGCCACACTTTAGCCCCGCCTTTATGGCTGCCCGCCAGCTTTGGCAATCGCTGGCAACAGACTCCCACGACTTGTGATCAATGTTACAGGACTTCATGTCGCGTTTGCAGACGTCTTTAAAGCGAAGACAAGGACGACCGGTGGGTCTGATACCAGTGACTAGCTCGCTGTACAATGTGTTCTTGGGGATCTTGCCATCTTCCATGTGGCTCATATGGCCAAGCCATCTCAGGCGCCGCTGGCTTAGTAGGGTGTATATGCTGGGGATGTTGGCCGCCTCGAGGACTTCAGTGTTGGAGATACGGTCCTGCCGCCTGATGCCAAGGATTCTCCGGAGGCAGCGAAGATGGAATGAATTGAGACGTCGCTCTTGGCTGACATACGTTGTCCAGGCCTCGCTGCCGTCGAGCAAGGTACTGAGGACACAGGCTTGATGCACTTGGACTTTTGTGTTCTGTGTCAGTGCGCCATTTTCCCACACTCTCTTGGCCAGTCTGGGCATAGCAGTGGAAGCCTTTCCCATGCGCTTGTTGATTTCTGCATCGAGAGACAGGTTACTTGTGATAGTTGAGCCTAGGTAGATGAACTCTTGAACCACTTCCAGAGCGTGGTCGCCGATATTTTTGGATGGGGCATTTGTGACGTCCTGTCCCATGATATTCGTTTTCTTGAGGCTGATGGTTATGCCAAATTCGGTGCAGGCAGCCGCAATCCTGTCGATGAGTCTCTGCAGACACTCTTCAGTGTGAGATGTTAAAGCAGCATAGTCAGCAAAGAGGAGTTCCCTGATGAGGACTTTCCGTACTTTGGTCTTCGCTCTTAGACGGGCAAGGTTGAACAACCTGCCACCTGATCTTGTGTGGAGGAAAATTCCTTCTTCCGAGGACTTGAACGCATGTGAAAGCAGTAGGGAGAAGAAAACCCCAAAAAGTGCGGGTGTGAGAACACAGCCCTGTTTCACGCCACTCAGGATAGGAAAGGGGTCTGATGAGCCACCATGTTGAATTGTGCCTTTCATATTGTCATGGAATGAGGTGGGCATCCAATCTTTTCTCGTAGTCTGAAGAGACCACGTCTGCTGACAAGGTCAAAGACTTTGGTGAGATCAATGAAAGCACCGTAGAGGGGCATCTGTTGTTCACGGCATTTCTCCTGTAGCTGTCGAAGGGAGAACAGCATGTTAACGATGGATCTCTCTGCTCGAAAGCCACACTGTGCCTCAGGGTAGACACGCTCAGCCAGCTTCTGGAGCCTGTTTAAAGCGACTCGAGCGAAGACTTTCCCCACTGTGCTGAGCAGGGAGATTCCACGGTAGTTGTTGCAGTCACCGCGGTCACACTTGTTCTTATAGAGGGTGATGATATTGGCATCGCGCATGTCCTGTGGTGCTGCTCCCTCATCCCAGCACAGGCAAAGCAATTCGTACAGTGCTGAAAGTATAGCAGGCTTGGCACTCTTGATGATTTCAGGGCTAATGCCGTCCTTCCCAGGGGCTTTTCCGCTGGCTAGAGAATCAATGGCATCACTGAGTTCCGATTTTGTTGGCTGTACGTCCAGCTCATCCATGACTGGCAGAGACTGGGCTGCATTGAAGGCGATCTCAGTGACAACATTTTCCCTGGAGTACAGTTCTAGGTAGTGTTCCACCCAGCGGTCCATTTGCTTGCGTTGGTCAGTGATTGTGTCCCCTGATTTAGATTTGAGGGGAGCAATCTTCATGATGGTTGGCCCAAAAGCCCTCTTAATGCCATCATACATTCCTCTGATGTTTCCGGTGTCTGAGGCCAGCTGAATATGACTGCATAGGTGTTGCCAGCAGTCATTTGCGCAGCGCCTGGCTGATCTTTGTGCAGCGCTTCTGGCTGCTTTAAGTGCTAAGGATGTTAACTCGCTGGGGGCTTTCTTATAGTTCAGCAGTGCAATGCGCTTAGCGGCTTTGACAGGTTCCAGCTCTTCAATGTGAGATTGAAACCAGTCTGCATTCCGTTTCACACGTTTGCCATAGGTGGTCATTGCTGAGTCATAGATGGCGTCTCTGATGTGGGCCCACTTGCTCTCTGCATCCCCTGTAGTGTTTTGAAGGGCTTTTTCGAGTGAATTTAGAAACTTACGTAGCAGCTGTGGATGAGAAATTCTGCTAGTGTTGATGCGCGGGCGGCCCTTCTGCTTGGAGTGATGCAGCTTCTTTGGTTTGAGGCTAACCTTGCTGCACACCAGGGAGTGGCCGGTGTCGCATTCCACACTGTGGAAGCTGCGTGTGATTTTAACGCTGTTTAGAGAGGCTCGCCTTGTGACGATGAGGTCCAGCTGGTGCCAACGGCATGATCTTGGGTGCCTCCAAGAAACCTGGTGACAGGATTTAGTGTGAATGAATGAGTTGGTGATGCAGAGGTTATGATGGATACATAACACAAGCAGTCTCTAACCATTTTCATTCATCCTACCAGTGCCATATCGCCCAAGGCAGGAGGGCCATGAGTCATGGTCGGCCCCAACCCTGGCATTAATCCGTTTAAAATAATGCTAAATAGGTTAGTGCCTCTGTTAAACTCAGAGAGGAGGTAATTGTAGGTATCCTGAGAGTTGCTGGGATATTATGTCCTTGTATATACTGCACTTAACTTTATCCATCTGCCTGCTTGTGTTTGGTGGTGTCATGGCATGCAGCAATGGTTGGCCACCTCCTGTGCTTACATAAGAACAAAAAATAGGAGCAGGAGTAGGTCATTCGGCCCTTCAAGCCCGCCCCACCATTCAATAAGGTCATGGCTGATCTGCCCCAGACCTCAACTCCTCTTTCGTGCCAGCTCCTCATAGCCCTCAACTCCCCGATATTTCAAAAATCTATCTACCTCTTTAAATATTTAAATTAAATTGAATCTCATGATTTAAAAAGTGATAATGGGATTTATTTCACTACCTGTTCAATAGGACTATTGCAATTTGTGCATATTATATAATATACCGTTCTACAGGGATTTAACACTATAGAAAAGTTTTCTCCAAACAGCAGTAAAGAATTTTTTAAAAAATCAATAATACCACATTCATTTGATTCGAGTGGCCCCAGGATAGGGAATGTAAAAGTTCCACCAGATCACTGGTGACTTGCACTGCATAATAGGCATGTAACAATCTCTGGTGAGCATATGATCGGGTTTGACTAACATCCTTCACAGTTAGCCTGCCAACACTCATTGCCTAGTCTCACTTACATAGGCAAGGTACCTGATGGTCACCATGGAACCAACCGTACCCCTGTCCAATTTAGCACCTTCGAGAGAAATTTGGAAAGGGAAAGAATTTATTTATGGGAATACTGCAATCTGTAAAATAATGCAAGGTTGAGATGTTCTTTAGTTTGCATGGGTAGAAAGCGAGGAAGAGACTTGGTAAAAGCTGCACGTTGTAAACCTACACGGTGACTTTCAGAAATGCTACCTCACAATTGTTTAATATATTGTTCTGTTGTACCTTTGAATTTGAGCTGGTCTTTCTCTTTTTTTTATGCAGTGGCATTTAATTCTGGGCGGGGCCATCTTTCTCATGGTTACAAATACCGTCAAAGTGCCTCGGGAACTAGGAGCAGAAGCCTGACGTCTGCAAAGTAATGGTGTTTCCCAAGTGTTTTCAGGAGAATGTGTGCAGTTACAAGCAAGGCGCTATTCATTTCATGAAGGTCAAATTATTGTTTTCCCCCTACTCCTGAAGCCTGTACTGTGTCTTTAGATTCTCAATAACTCTTAGTATCAGAACAGCAAACTTATTATTTTCAGAGAGCCTAAATGTTCAGTGACTGAGAGGCCTCTGTCTCTAGGTAGCCATTGCCTCTAGCAAATGATTGTTACCAGTGGGACAGGCAGGATCTTGCCACCAAGGGACCATTTTGCTTTCTGGAGACATAAAACTATTCAGTGCAACTTAGTACCTCCTGTCTCCGGGGTTTCTTTGCACTGTGTGACAACAGGTCCAAGAAGTTGTACGAGTGAATTAATGAAATCTAGTTCTATCTATCCAAAGTCTGGCTGGCGTAAAGCTGGAGTGGGCAAGCCAAATGATAACTCCTACATGGCTTTCCATAAAGGAGCTCTGCCTATGCATGCAACTCCCTCTCTGCAAAAAAAACAAAACATCAACTATCCTTGGGGCTTCAGTCTTGGGTGTTCAGTGCTCATGCGCTTCGATTTTGTTTTCCTGGTGTATACTGTGTTTCGCATATTGGAACTTCTTAAATCCTAAATATCATTTGATCTTGAATCTTCTGTTTGTCACTTGCAATCTTCTATTTTTTTGTACTTTATTTTCTTTCTGTTTGAATCAAAAGCACTGCTTCCAGTGTGACCCAAACCAGTCCAGCGGCCTTAAATTCGTATGTACACATTCGTTAGTCTTAGCCACTTCACTCCACTGACCGCAGTACAACTGAGCTGTGGCAATATGCAGAAACTCTCAGAAGTAACCTGTGCATCTGAGATTCACTCAGGTTGTTAGTAGAGAGAATTGTTGGGCACAGCAGGAGGCTACCAGTGCAGGGCTGATGAATGGATGCCAGTGTAGGGCTGATGGACTCTGTAGGTAGCTGCAAATCTTGGCAAAATCTTCTCAAAAATTGGATTATAGAAAAAAATGCGTAGATACTGAGACACTTCACAATAAAGCTTTTCTGGAGAAAGATCCAGATCAAACGGATTTGATAAAATATTGAAATTCTATTGACACTGGAATTTCTGCTGACATTGTGACCAGATGAGGATAGAGAAAGTTCCATCACCTGAGGCACTCGTGTCTGCAGTTTACAAGCAGCCATTGTAAACAGTATTAATCCATTTTTATCAGTTTGTTTTTCTTTCTTTGGGCTGGCTAACATCGCTACACTACATGATGGACATACTTCTGGCTCTCATCCCCATTACCGACTTGTGTTTTTTGTTTAAAAAAACAGAAGCGTTCTCCTAATGCACATTGGTCAAATGAACTAATCCCATGGACTAGAAAATCCCAGATTCAATTCTTGGAGCATGCTGAGTAAGTTAGTCTCAGCCAGAGTGCAGGTTGGGGTCTTCCGTGCCCCTTGGTGACACTGGGAACAAATCAGTCCTGGTTCCTGATTATGTTTGCTATTCAGTGATAACTGCTAGAAATGAATATGTTAAAGGGGTGGGATTGTGTGAAGGTAGGATTGGGCCCGGCTGGGACGTGTTCTGCAGTTGTTAACACATGAGTGCATGAAGAATGGCCACTTGAGTGAGATATCAGTGGGGATTTATGGGACCATATTCCAGCATGAGTCACTGTGGGTGATTTCCATTATGTAACAGTTATGATACGTCAAGGGTTTGGGTGCAGTGGATGTTCAGATAATGTGTTCCCACCGAATGTGAATCAGTCCAGGGTGCTCACCTCATGTCAACTGCAGATCGGCATTTGTAGAGACCATGAAAGCT
This sequence comes from Heterodontus francisci, assembly GCF_036365525.1. Taxonomy (NCBI): domain Eukaryota; kingdom Metazoa; phylum Chordata; class Chondrichthyes; order Heterodontiformes; family Heterodontidae; genus Heterodontus; species Heterodontus francisci. The sequence goes on from NC_090411.1 coordinate 28,889,457, forward strand.
GGTAGTGTCAGGAAGAGAAGGCAGAAATGTTCATTTTAAATGGAGGGGTAAATAAAATAAAATTCCTGGGTCTACCAATTTGTCAGACCTTCTCATTGTCCTGAGTTGTGAACTTGGGTGGAAGAGTAGAGAATCCAGCACAAATCAAGACAGGTGGTGAGCATCTCCTTATTGTGGGTGGATTGGCAAGGTGGAATTTAACTCTGGGATCTTTCTGTACTTAATAAAGCGAAATCTGGGAAGACAGATTTTAACTCTGTTAAGATAAAGGAGTTATTTTTTGTTGAAAGTAGCTTTTGCATTTTACGTTTATGTTTTATATCGAAGAAAAAGATGTTTATGAAAAATAGCTTGTTCAAAACTCCAGTTTTTGATCTGCACAGAGTCATCAGGTCAATGCTAACTTTCTGCTGCGCCCCTCCAGTGACTTTCCTCCTCTTGTAATGATTTAAATTTATGGGTATACATTGGATTGTCTTCAAAGGAAAATTCATTACTCACCCCAAGACTAAGTTTCAGCTATCCCATCTCCCCAGGTTCTGGTTAGAGCTTCATTATAGATAATGGAGGAGGATTTTATCATAGGGATTTGCTTTAGCTGGCCAAATTCATACAATTAGTCTTTCAATTATAATTGGATGTAATTTATTTTTTAAAACTTCATTTTTTGGATGTGATCATTACTAGCAAGGCCATCATTTATTGTCCATCCTGATTGTTGTCTTAACCACTACATTTGGCAGTTTTGATACAACTGAGTGGCTTACTAGGTTACTTCAGAGGGCAGTTGAGAGTCAGTCACTTTGGTGTGGGACTGGAGTCGCATGTAAGCCGGACCAATTAAAGACGGCAGGTTTCCTTACTTAAGGGATGTTAGTGAACCGGTTGGGTTTTTATGACAATCCAACAGCTTCACAATCATTTTTATTAGTATCAGTTTTATATTTCCAGATTTTCTTTTATTAAACTGAATTCTTCTTGGGTGATCATTTATAGTTTCACCACTCGTAAGATTATGAAGTACCTGTCTGTTAGTCAGAGGTAAGTATCTCTTTCTCACTTATCTTTCATCACAAGGTGACCACGTGGTTTGTATTGTCTACCTGCTGGCTGGATGTCAGAAGGTTGGGGAGGTCTGTTGTGTTTGTGTTTAATTTACACAGCTTCGTGTACAACTTGTGGTTTTGCTCACCCTGCTGGTGCTCAAGATTAAGAATCCTTGCCCTAATCTCCAAGGGAGATTTTGACAGCAGTCTGAAGATACATGAAGAGTTGCAGAAGATCTATAATTTTTCCTTTTCTTTGTTGAAGTGCTTTGTCAAATATCTGTTGAGTTAAAACATTGATCTCCTGCTGTGTTTAGCTACTGAAGTGCAGGAATGTAAATAGCAAAAAAAACCCTGCGGAGACTGAATAAAAGCAGCTTAGTGTAGCACTAAGCCAAACAGTGGAAAGCCCCTGGTTGGATTCCTAGTCAATGTTGAATTAGCAGATCTCAGCCAAGACAGCATTTAGGAATGCTACAGTTGGCTTCCGTGTCCTTGGGTTAGGTGGAGGGAAATGAGCAATCCTGCTGCTGATTGCTATCCAAATATCTAAGGATAGGATTGGGCATAGCTAGTCAGCCTTTCAGGGTGGAACAGCCTGCCAGCATTCAGTATCAAGCTTCAATGTGACAAACGGTCGCCTGGATGAGTTGGTGGAGGGCAGCTGGCCCCTGTACACCGCCAGTAAGGAGTTGATGCCATCAGGAGAGGAGAAAGGAAGAAATTCAGCAATCAGAAATAAGTGGTCTGTCTGAAAGCTAATGACATGCAGCAATGGTATGATGAAGGATAATCTTGGCTGACGTTGCCAGAAGTATATCCGCTTCACTATTCTCCGATGAACTAGACTGAGAGGACTTGATTCAGGAGCCTTTAAATATAATTATTTTGAAATATATTTTATAGAAAAAAAATCTGGCATTCATCCTTAAGTACATTACAATTAGAATATTCCTAACACTGGCACTACCTTTCATTACAGAGAAGAGTTGTATACTGTCCTCTGTGTTTTTGGAAAGGAAGAACTTGAATTTACGCCGAACCTTTCACAACCTCAGGGCATCCCAGAGTGTTTCACAGTCAATGAAGTTCCTTTATTTTGAAGTGTAGTCACTGTTGTAGGGAAACACAGCAGCCAGCATGCGCACAGAAAAGTCTCAAACAATAATGTAATAAATGGGCAGATAATCTGTTTCTGGTGGTTTTGGTTGAGGGTCAAATGTTGACCAGGACACCAGTAGAACTCCCTGCTCTCCTCCAAATAGTGCCATGGGATCTTGGGTTAATGTCACAACACTCAATGTCATGTTCAATTTCATGCTCAAACCTCAGGAGTTGGGCTTGAACCTATGACCCCTGACACAGGAGGCAAGACTGCTGCCTCTGAGTCAAGACTGACATGTTCATAACTTTTTCACAGTACTAAGCCATGACTTGCTTCAGGAGTGCTCTCGCTCTTCCGTTGCAATGGTGTGTACACTTTCCCACTTTTTACCCATTTATAATCAATTTCTGACTCTGTGTCGCAGAGTTGGATTCTGAATTCAAGCCCACTGATGTGCAGGGCAGCAGCTGAGTTATAAATGGCCAAAGATTGGGTACCACTGGACAATGAATATGGGAAAGGAGGGCAAAGTAACTTGAGCACAATCTTTCTCCTGTCCTCACCCGACATCTACCTTGCTGTAATTTGGCAGTTCGTTTTGCTCTTATCAAGCTTACAGGGGCTAAGGATAATCATAGTGGCCCTGCTGCCACCTTGTCTTGAGCACAGCAGACTCCACGTAGACCAAGAATTAAATTGGCATGTTACTGGTGTTTGTGACTCAGTTCCACACCGGGCAATACATTTACCACCTAGGCCATTGTTTGAGCTGTGAGAATCAAGCATTCAAGCAGCACCATGTTTAAAAATAAATCTTCCTGAAAGTGATTTCAATACAATATATCTTTAGAAAGAAAACATTTCTGCTGTTTAACCTGGTAGCGATCCATCTCAAACTGTGCTGAACAGTGTTCTTTCAAATCCTGACAAAGCGTCCCTTATTTATAAAATGCCATGATTGAATACCTTAAACTTTATTGACAATGTGGCTTCACGGAGTGATGTTCGGACTTGACTCCATTGCACAATTGGGGGTGGAAGAAGCAACATTGGGTGGCACATGAAGTTTGTGTACTTAACTGGATTTCAACCAAGAACCCTTTGACCACAGTAGCAATTCAATTCAAAACCTAGAAATTAGTTCCCACTGGCAGTGTCTGGCATATTGCTAAGCTATACAGACTCGAGGGTCCCAGTTTTGATTTCTGGCCTGTGCTCAGTAGCTGGAGCAACAGTTTGGGTGCTTCAGTTAACCTCTATGCCTCTGGACTAAGGAAGAGGGAAAAAAAAAATCATCCATGATTGGTGCTAACCTAAGGCCCCTGCTGGAAGCCATTTGTGTGGATGTTGGGTGAGAACAGGATGGAGTTTGGCTATAATATCATCTGTGGTCAAATAGGCTGTCAAGACGTTGAGAATGGTCACTTGACTGCTTGTTGGAGGGCTCCAGGTGCTCAAGAACCGATTACCTCAAGAGAGGAGGGATAGAAATAACAAAGTAGAGTCCAGCTACATTTTTAAAAACTTATCCCGAGACTTAAGCAAAATTATGAAACATTAATTGTCTTTGTGTTCCTTTATTTCCCCTTCAAAGCCTTTGTACTGTGTTATAGAGCATTGGGGCTTGTATAGGAAGACCCGTGTGTAGGTGGGCTGCCTCCTCAGTGGCAACAACGAGAACTTCAGGATTTATCACACACAGTCACTGGCAACCTGTTTATGGGGTGTCTACCTGCTAATCCTTGGAGCAGTGAGTGTGGGGCAGCAGCTCACCTGGCCACCATCTTACTTGGGACTGGTATTTTTGGGAATGAGAAGAGGAAAAAAAAAAGCAGAAGGCCATCTGGGTCACCTTGACCTAGGAATGCTGTGGAAGACCATGAAGTAAAATCTTGAATGTTTTTGAAAATTATCTGATGGATGAAGATGGATGGGATATGAAAGCTGATAAAGGTCTTTCAGTCCTCAAAGGATTGAGGAACGGGCCCTGTTACTTGTCAGCAATATCATAAATCCACTGTTAGCCATTTACCTTGGGGATTATGTGCAAATGCAATTTGAGTAACCTCTGAAATATGGCATGTTGAGTGAAAGCTACGAGAGTCACGGTTGGTGGTTTAATTTGAATTGGGAGACTGGTTTATATTGTGTTTGTATTAAAAGAATGATGGTTAGCTCTGCAGATTTTGTAGTTTATTGCCGTATAATGCTTTTGTTCTTAAGTTTAAATTGTTGCTTGTATTAATTTTAAATCTGCCCTTTTTCTACTAATGTGTTCAATAGCTGGATATTTATTTCTGGTAAAAAGCTGAGGATGGGTGCTACTGCTGTGGTTTAAGATGATCACTTGACAGTTTAACAATAAAACCACACAGCAAGGGAACAAATAGCTCCATATGATTTTTAAAAACCTCTTGTCATCAGGACCTCCTTGTATATTAAAAAAAACAAACTGTTGTAAAGAATTATGATGTGCCCACTCTTGAATGGCAAGTGCAGTTTCTTTGGGAGAAGAAATACTGTCTTACAAGGGTTGATGATCCTGACTCTGTGGAGCTGAATTAAATGTTCATCCGATGCTGAAGCATCCTGACTGTTGTTAAACTGATGTGAAATAGCTGATTACCATTGTTGACTTCAGTAGCATGTTCAAGCTGTTAGCTTTGATGATGTCATTACTTACATTTCAAATAAAAGCATTCAAGAAATGGACAAAACAAAATGGGACTCTGATGGTGACACTGCTTATAAATTTCCCATGTAAGCCTCCCCACCCATAGTGGGTACTCACACCATCCAATGTTGTACTGAGCCGTACAGAGCAGGAGGTCTCAGGTTTGATCTCCGGGCTGTGCTTGTACAACAGTTGAGCGTTGCAGTTGGTCTCTGTGACCCTGGGCTAATGGAGAAGGAGAGGGGAAGAAAATTACCCAAGCTTCCTGCTCCAAATTTCTGTTTAGTTACTCCTGTCGTCAAAGCGCCTGTTTAGGTGGTGGTTGTGGATCAGATTAGACTTGGCTGTGATTGTTTCCAAAGTCAAATAGGCTGACTATACTTGGGTGCAGGTTTTCCTATTCCTGAGTCTGGTCGTATTGGCTCGCCTGGGTGCAGTATTCAGAGGAAAACTAGGTGGGAGAATCATATGCTGGTAAGAAAGCTTGCCTGATTTTCAGTTCATTAATAATTTAATTTAAATAGCAGAAAAGCCATGTAGGCTTCCTTCCGGTGTGTGACCCTTATGCCTGATTTTATTTTCCTTTTTTGTGCTGTATTCAGGTAGGCATAGGAAAATCTGCCCTGTAGTGTCCAGGCTTATGCCTGCAGATTGGCTGAGGTTCCCAAGGGCTGCAGTGGAACTGTTGCCCAGTGCGCAGCAGTGAATTCAAGTTTGGGGTGAGGGCATTTTTAAATCTTTCACAAGTGGAAACAACAGTAGATTTCTCGGTGACTGCAGAACACGAAGCATGCAGCATTGATCTTTGCAGCATTCAGTGGACAGTAGAGGTGTACTTTCATTTCAGAATTGCTTGTTTATAGCAGTAACTTGACATACAGCTCACTTAACCTGTGGCAGAGCCATAATTGCTGTCTCGCCCTCACTCAGGCTCGACCTGCTGCCATGTTTCTAAACCAAATTGGTAAACGAGGTTTATAAAATGAGTGTCACACTGGTTAAAAACTAACCCGGTGCTCAGTTTTTTTTTAATGCTGTTGAGCATTTGGGGCTCTCACTGAAGGGACTTGCTGTTTCTGCATAATTGGAGAGTTCAGAGTTGACCTTCTCTTCCTTTCTTTCTCAGTGGATGTACATCGTCCCCATTGTGATTTTTCTGATGATGTCGGGCGCACAGGATCCTAATGGAGGGGGCAGCGGAAGTGGTTCAGGTGGAGGCGGAAGATGATGTGGGCAGCCAAGAGTTCAAAGTTCTGACGCCAATGTCTTCCTTTTGATGGGGAAGGAAATGTGTGTCATTTTGTAAATAAAAGTAATATTGTCATATTTGCTGGACAAAGATTGAATTAACGTTCACAGGACCTGGGAGTTTCCAAACTAATAGTCTCCAAACCACAAATGAGCAAAGTGCAGTATGAATAGTTGAGATAAACATTGTAAATTCTCCAAAAAAAAAAGTGAAATGCCATGTGTTTTTCATGCCTTGTTGCTGCAGAACCCCATTCCAGCCACTAGTTGCCACCAGCGCACGATAGTTTAAATAAGGTCAGTGAAAAACGGAGGTTAGAGTTGAAGTCGTGCAATCGCTTATGTAGATTGCCAAATATGAGACAAATCCAAAGTGTCAGAAATGGTTCAAGCATTACTAGTAGCAACAGGCATGATGTCCACAGTGCATATGTATAAAGTAAACGCAGAAGTCATTGGTTTCATTTTGGAGTCTGCTAAGATAATAAATGGAAAATGCTGATGGGCTGTGATGTGTGTGAATTTGTTCTGTCACCCTCCCCAACAAATTTTTCAGTGGTCTTTTTCTTATTGGTAAAGTACAAGGTATTTTGTAGATAATTAGATTCTTCACCCCAGCTTTATGGCATCTGTCTAGGATTGACTGGAAGTACCATAAACCCAAGTGCCATGGAGTCTGAAATGAACAAGTTGGTTGCCACTGATCCTATTTACCATTAAAATTCTCATTAATATAGTTCAGTTGGCCAGTTAAGGGATGGATGCCAAGCCACTTTTTTTTTCCAGAGTCCTTTTGGAGACTGCAGTTACTTATGTGTAAGTTAACTGGTCTCAGCTAGGTTGGCAATAGGGGTACTACAGTTGTATTCAGCATCCTGAAATTAGATAATGGGTGGGGGGATGGTCAAGTAATCAGCTAATGCTCCCACTACTGTGGTGACCCCTGATGAAAGTGAGTATGTATGGATGTCCCCAAGTATTGGCCCTTACTGTTTGATAATTACCAGACAGATTCTGTGAGCCTCCCTTCAAAGTCGAAAAGGTGCTACGGTTACTCAGCCCATCGTACCTGACACCCCAGACAAAGTTAGTAAAACTGAATTAAACATTTTTCAGGAACTGAAGGAATTCAAAGCTAAAAGTCTCCAAAACAGAGTGAATCAAGTACAAATTGGCCAGGTGAGATAAACAGTATTGATTTTCAAAGTTTGAAGTGAACTGCAATGTGTTTTGATTCCTTGTTGCGGGACCCCATTTTAGTCACTAGTTGCCGTGTTAAAGTACTGTGCTGGTACAGTAAAGCTGGAAGTGTTTCTTTTCTGTCCTACTTAAAAGTGTTGGGGATATGGTTCCACAGCAATTGGCAACCTCCGCTATTTTACATAAGCAACCGTTACTCATAAGTGAATCTAAAATGAATATCCAAGTGCATCACAGCCAAACCTTCCCTCAAGTGACATCCACACACACACACTTGCTTCCATTAGCAGTTCACTGGAATAGTGAGTACTTCAGATGGTTTCTCTTCCCTCTCCATTAACTAGCCCTGAGGTGCAAAGGCTAATAGCAGCACCTCTATTGCCTACTGAGACCAGGTAACCATGGGACAGAAGGGACTTCGGCCACTTGCTGAACAAACTTGAGCTAATGGGGTAGCTCGGAGGTGGTATGACCATTCCTTGCTGAACTATTTCCCAACAAATATACAGACGAACCATTGACAGATTTTTTTTAAATTTATTCAGCAGTGAATTCAAATGAAATGGAAAGATACCTGATGCAATGAAGTAGAGATTAATGTTGTGGACCTCTTCATGTATTCAATAATTAGTTTCAGTGATTACGGCCTTGGAGTAACCACATTCTCATCAAGTTGTGATGGTAATTATTCATTCATAATAAATTACTTTATAAACTCATGAGATGCAGGCCCTTCGAACATGAAAACAAATGAGAATAATGCTTGGTGTTGGAGCAATTTCCATTAATTTTTATTATTTCTGCCTTTTGCAAAATCTTTTGATCATTTTGACCCAGACATTGGGTTTCAGACTACTGTCCTATTTCATGCCTGAGTTTCTCTAGTTTGCAGCTGCAGAAAGGTTGTAAGTCCCTTTGGTGTGCACCTGATGAGTAAGTGGCACCACCTCTCCCCACCCTCCATTCAGACTGAATTTGCAAATCGCAGCCAGGTAATGTTTGGGATACTATAACTAGCCTCAGCATTTCTGGACCAGTGTAGGTTTAAAAAAAAAAGACTTGGCTTCCTATTCTGGGTTGCACTTAAGCTGTGACTGTTACTGCAAAATTTATGTCAAAGGCATTTGAGGTGCTCAAAATTATAAGGGATTTTGAAGAGTAAATAGGGAGAATTGTTTCCACTGGCTAGTGATAACCAGAGGGCATAGTTTAGCTCCATCCATGAAAGCTGCTGGACCAGAGGGTGTAGATTTAAGGTAGATGGCAGAAGAACCAGAAGGGGAGATGGGAATTTCTTTTACACAGCAAGTTGTGATCTGGGATGCACTGCCTGATAGGTGGTGGAAGCAGATTCGACAGAAACTTTCAAAAGGGAATTGGTTGAATACCTGAAAGGAAGAAGTTGGAGGGCTGTGGGAAAAGCGCAGGGGTGTGAGTTTAATTGAATAGCGCACTCAAAGAGCTGGCAAGGGCACAATGGGCCAAATGGCTTTCTGCACCATTTGATTCTATGAAGTTCAAGGTTAGGTTTACACTTCACCCACAGAACTGGTGCAAAGCAAATTGTGGCATTGGGGGTGGGGGGGGGGGAAGCAAAACTGATCTTCACTTCTGTACAGTTGTGGTGTCGGTGTAGCTCTGCCTGTGTCCATTGATTCCCATGCTGGAAGGGAATTGGGAACGACTGCAATGCTCATCATGCATAGTCTTCTGATATTGGCTGGAGTTCTACAGCCCCCAAATGAGGGGGCTGGTGGTGGGAGTCGTTCCCAACCCCCTCCCACCCCCACTGCAATTTTACATGGGGCGATGGAGAAAAATGGCCTGCCTGTCCCAAGCCAGTCAAGGCCCTTAAGTGGCCAATTAACTGGCACTTAAGGGCCTTCTCCCACTGCTGCAGGTATTTTACCCATGGCGGCCGGAAGGCAAAACCAGGCAGCCGCCTTGTGGGCTGGTGGGGCTTCCTGATCGGGAACACTGCCCCACAGAGGGCCACCCCCGACGCCCCATGAGCCCCAACGCAGAACACTCCCCCTTGCCTCGTCAGGGCCCAGCTGATTGTCCCTGGCGAGGCCCTAAAAACTTACCCGTCTTCTGGGGCCATCCTTCACCTTGCTTGCGATGGCTGGGTATAGTCCCAGCAATGGCCACTGCTCCCAGCTCCCCTTGATTGGCCGGCAGCTCTATTAGGCAGGACTTCCTGCCTTAAGGAGGTGGAAGTCCTGCCCAAGACCAATTAAAAGCCTGGGGAATGAAAAATCGTGGTCTGGTACCCCAGGCCTGGTGGAGGCAGGCTTGCCATTGACTTTTCAGCCAGTGGGTGGGGCCACCTGCCCAGCGCAAAATTCTGACCATTGTGGCTAAGATTACATACAGAATAGACACGTGGGCAGAATACTGGAGGGTAGATGGTGTATATGGAATTTACCCCAGCAGTATCTGGTTAGGGGTGGGTGGAAGTTGCTCTACAGTGAACTCAGGGTGGCTGAATTTCCCCACACAAAAAATCTGCAATCAATAGACATACAAGCTAGTTTTTTGGGTGGTTCCCTTCACCTCTACTCAAAAAGGAAGTGTCAACCGTGCCTCAGTGGTAGTACTCCCACCTCTGAATGAGAAGGTTGTGGGTACAAATCCCACTGTAAAGACGTGACCCCTGCTTACATCTCAATGTATTACTGAGAGAGTGCTGCATTATTGGAGATGCCACCTTTCTGATGAGATGTTAAACTGGGGCTCCATCTCTCCTCTCTGGTGAACATAAAAGATTCCATGGCACGCTTCGAAGAAGAGCAGGGGTGATATCCGCGGTGACGTCAAAATTTATCCCTCAATCAACATCACTTTAAAAAAACAGGTTATCTGGTTATCATCACATTGTTGTTTGTGAGACTTTGCTAAGCATCAAATTGACTGTTGTGTTTCCTACATTACAACAGTGATGACACATCAAGAAAATGTACTTAATTAGCTGTAAAGCACTTTGGGTTGTCCTGAAGGTGTGAAAGGCGCTAAATAAGTTATTTATTTCTCCTAACAAACACTTTAAGGAAGAAAGGCAATCTATCTGGGTTGGTAGGGGCAAAAACGTGCAAATAAATGAGCACCCTTTTGGCTAACCCACTGATTGAGTGACATCTCTGGCGATGAAACTGTATAGTTGCACTGTTCCTCTGCGTGTGAAGATTCCCTTGTGGGCCTTGCTTTCCTTCTCTGTTAGCTGAGAGTATTTTGTCAAAGGAGCTGCATAAAATGGAGACTGATAATCCCTTAGCCCAGATGAAAGCTTGTGGGATGCACCTGGTCAGTTCACTGTTTCAGTTTAATTAATTCAAAAAGCAGACCCGTGTGGATGAAAATGCTGTGCTTTGTTCCTAAACTCGTGCGATCAGAGATTTCCTTTGTCGATTGAGCTCAGTTTCCAGCATCTTGATTTTGTTTTTTGTTTCATCTGCAAAAAGGCTGCAATAGAAGAGATGGTGAAGGTAGACATAAATGCTTCTATATTTCACCTAACACATAAAAGATTCCTATCTTCCTGGAGCTCAGGTATATTTGTTATGCTAATAGGTAACCTGAAGTACATTCTGCTAATTGTGCAATTACATGTCGATGCAATTTTGATTTGCCGTTATTTTTCCTTTAATTCAAAACCATAAGTTCTATAATTATAAAACAGAACAGATATATACATTGTCTTAAAAGGGTGAATTGGCCGTAAAAGTGCAGTACATCTATTAACTGTTCATTATTTTCTGCTACAATAGGTAAGGTGTTCCTTGACAGGGATTATCTCTGTGATGAATGGACTATTTGATTTACTGGGAGTGCGCTGTTGTATGTGTTCATCAAGGGAAAGATGTCCCGAATAGAAAATATTTCTTTCTGCTTTTCTAATCTAGTTGTCGTCTCAGGTCAGGTTATAGTATATGTGTATCAACTCTGCCTCAGTTGGTCGCACTCTCACCTCTGAGTCACAAGGTTCTGGGTTCAAGTCCCACTCCAGGACTTGAGCACAAATATCAAGGCTGACATTCCAGGAGTGCTGCACTGTTGGAGGTGCCAGTCGAAATGTGCCAAGCTAACACAGATCGGGAATCAAACCCGTTTTTGGTGGGTGCATATGTGGCTCTGCTATCTTAGCAAGCGAGCTGTTGGGAGAAGCCAGCAATTCTGTTCTATTTTAATTTACAAGCTGAAGAACTACTCATTTAGTGTTTGGGAGGGTTAATAGCATTGTGTTGAACTGAAAACTGTTAGTCTTATGTTTAAGGGGCTGCAGGCTGATAAAGTGCAAAGTAGTTTGGGTACTTAACAACTAGGTGCAGAGAGACTTGATTTGACAGGATGTCTGAGTAATTGGGAGTAATGTAACTCCTTGGCCTTAAGGCTGGAATTATTTTGAGCCTTCAGTCCATTCTGCACATATCTGAAATTATCTCCAGTGCTATATTTGCTTTGAAATTTGCTGTAACATCATTAAGTGAAACTTTTTAATAGTAACCCATTACGTAATCCCTGATCCCTGCCCCTTCAGCAGAAGACTTTCTATATTTAGATGTGTTCTATCAGGGAGGTAGTGAGACAGCGCTGTGTAGACATACATGTCCTGTTTCACAGTTCAGGGGTTTAAATGGGCGGGGCTCAGGAAGAGGGGGAGGGGAGGGCCTCTGGTTTGAAAGATGTCCACCTGAAAGAACTGTTGTTCAGCAGTACAGAGGGCTATGGCCTGGAGAAGAGGTAGGCCAGCTACCTGAGGACAATCCAGAGACTCTCAGGCTGGCTGGTGTCTGCCACAGACAGCCTAGAACAGACTTGGCGGCGGTGTTGCTGGCTAACATTACTGATTTCCAGAAACACTGGTAGATAGAGCATTGATGCTCTGGCAGTGGGAGGGACAATAGAAGGAAAGACTCGCATTTATATAGCGTCTTTCATGACCTCAGGATATCTAAAAGTGCCTTATGGTCAGCGAAGCACTTTGAAATGTTGTCACTGTTGTAATATAGGAAACGCCAATTCGCACACAGCAAGCTCCCATAAGGAGCAATCTGATCATGACCAGATAATCTGTTTTAGGTATGTTGGTTGAGGGGTAAATATTGATCAGGACACTGGGGAAAACTCTCCTGGTCTTCTTTGAAATAATGCCATGAGATCTTTACATCCAACTGAGAGGTCATACAGGCTTAACATTTTGCCCAAAAGACAGCACCTCCGACAGCGCAACACTGAAGTGTCAGCCTAAGTTAATGCTCAAGTCTCTGGAGATGGACTTAAACCCACAACCTTCTGAGGCAGAGGTGGAAGTGCTACCACTTAGCCACAGCTTACATATATTGGGATTATTAATAAAACATATAATGTCCTTAGTAGCACTTGTAGATAAAACACCTCTATTTGATAGCCCCTTAATCTCCCAGTAAAGCTGACTGTAGTCTTTCTGGCTGATCATCCCAATCCTATTATACTGGCTGGCACTGTGGTGGTTTTCTGACCCCTGACCTGCATTGGGGAAGTTTCATGGCCAGAAATGGAAGTCATGACTTGCAGCTCTGTAACAGCTGTACATGTATGGCAGTTTGTTGCCACCAGTGTTGTGAAACCTGCAATGGGGTGGATTTATCTTGCAGCACCAACAGCTCCAATGCATTCCTGAATCAATTCTACTTAAAGCAGGGTGGTGGAGGGGAAAGGAGAACGCAGCCTCTGGTTTGCCTGGCTTTGAGAATATAGTCTACAAATATCCAAGCACGAGTGAAGGTTTCTGCTCTCCTACAGTACACACCTGTAAATGAAATCTTTCTCCACCCTAATCTGTATAGCTGATAGATAATGATATAACTGGGTACGTTCCATGCTCACTACAGTGGAGCTTTGAAAGGTGCAGTCGACGGTGGCCTGTCTATTCCACACAGCACCAAACGATTCCCTGGTTATGACTCAGAGCAAGGAATTCAATCCTGAAGTCCATTGTAAACACATCTTGGGGTGAATATAGCAGAGCATATGCGCTACCTGATGGATGAGGATGAGGATGCCTATAAGAAGCAGTTTTCTCAGTACATCAAACATGGAGACACAGCTGATATGATAGAAGATTTGTACAAGAAAGCTCATGCTGCTATTAGAGAAAACCCTGTTCATAAGAAGCAGCCCAAGAAAGAAGTCAAGAAAAAGAGGTGGAACTGTCCTAAGATATCATTGGAACAGAGAAAGGATCGTATTGCTCAAAAGAAGGCCAGCTTCCTCAGGGCACAGGAACGGAGTGACGACAGTTGAAAGGTTGCCTCTAGCCATTGTTGAAAAAAATAAATCTGATAATCCATATAAACTTAAAGAACAAAGAAAGAGTGGGTTCAACATCAGAAAACAACAAAGCTGCAATGGTGTTAGAGGAGCTAGCTGGTGTTTGTTTGCCTAATATCCTAGGTACACACAGTGACCATTATAAACCAGAAACACTGGGAATGGACCCAAAATGTTAATCTGTCTTTCCTTTACAGATGCTGACTACCTGCAGTGTTTCTTGAACATTTTTGGGTTTTGTTCTGGATATCCAGCATTATAATTTTTTCTTATTTCTCAT